>NC_136344.1:1773987-1831487 GCF_964198595.1 Lampetra fluviatilis | reverse complement strand
TCGGTGATGGGGCAGTTGTGGAGAGAGTGGAGAGTTTCCCATACCTGGGCAGTGTGCTTATGACCGGCTCCAGTTTAGCAGCAGAAGTCTCACTCCGAATCAGTCGAGCGGCAATATCTTTTCATCGGTTGCGTAACGCTGTGTGGAAGCTACCTGGTCTGTCGCTCCGCACGAAGCTTCAGGTCTTCTCGGCCACAGTCATTCCCTCCCTTCTCTACGCTTGCGAAACGTGGACCCCCCCTAATGGAACATCTTCGCCAGTTAGAAACATTTTGGCTGGCCTGCCTACGATCCATCCTGGGTTTAGCCAGGCTGGATTTTGTGAGGAGCTCACAAATCCTTGAAAGATCTGGACAAAGTCCCATAGGTGAGCTCCTCCGGCAGGCAGCTTTTGTTCGGCCGGATCGAGGGGGCTAAACGGGCGCGGCACGGCCTAGAGAAGAGATGGAGTGATGTGGTACAGGAGGACGTGGAGCTGAGTGGACTTGCCGATGACTGGTACCAGCGGTGTCAAGATCGACCTCAGTGGAGAAGGCTCGTGAAGGACGCTACTGGGCAGTTGGAGGCAGTCACCCTCCAACAACAACGGAGGGCGGAGGAGCGACGCTCACAACAACGAGCGGAGCGCCGGGTGGCTAAAGCACAACAAGTTGGCACAGTCGGGGCACAGGTGGTGCATCAGCCAGTCATCTCGGTCATCCTCAGTCAGTCGACCCGTGGCACCTGCTGGGTCTGCCCCGTGACCTCCTGCCAGCGGGCGGTCGACACTTCACAGCGCCTCAAGGTGCACATGGCCTGGCACAAGCGTCGTGGTGACGTCACCGCCACTTAGTGGCGAATGGCGGTTGTTGTTGCTGCTGTGTGATGAGTCTATGGGTCTCTGTGTGAGTAGTCTATGTGTCTCTATGGAGGTGCTGGCAGGGGGAGGTCCATGTTGGTGGCTGGACTCACGTGTTGCCGCGGTTACGATCCAACGAGTAGAACTGTTTCCTCAACCACCTGCGAAGGAATGCAGAGAGCCATAGACTCATCACACAGCAGAGACCCATAGACTCATCACACAGCAGAGACCCACAGACTCATCACACAGCAGAGACCCACAGACTCATCACACAGCAGAGACCCACAGACTCATCACACAGCAGAGACCCACAGACTCATCACACAGCAGAGAGCCATAGACTCATCACACAGCAGAGAGCCATAGACTCATCACACAGCAGAGAGCCATAGACTTATCACACAGCAAAGAGCCATAGACTCATCACACAGCAGAGACCCATAGACTCATCACACAGCAGAGAGCCATAGACTCATCACACAGCAGAGACCCATAGACTCATCACACAGCAAAGAGCCATAGACTCATCACACAGCAGAGACCCATAGACTCATCACACAGCAAAGAGCCATAGACTCATCACACAGCAGAGACCCATAGACTCATCACACAGCAGAGAGCCATAGACTCATCACACAGCAGAGACCCATAGACTCATCACACAGCAAAGAGCCATAGACTCATCACACAGCAGAAACCCATAGACTCATCACACAGCAGAGAGCCATAGACTCATCACACAGCAGAGACCCATAGACTCATCACACAGCAGAGACCCATAGACTCATCACACAGCAGAGACCCATAGACTCATCACACAGCAGAGACCCACAGACTCATCACACAGCAGAGACCCACAGACTCATCACACAGCAGAGACCCACAGACTCATCACACAGCAGAGACCCACAGACTCATCACACAGCAGAGACCCACAGACTCATCACACAGCAGAGACCCACAGACTCATCACACAGCAGAGACCCATAGACTCATCACACAGCAGAGACCCATAGACTCATCACACAGCAGAGAGCCATAGACTCATCACACAGCAGAGAGCCATAGACTCACCACACAGCAGAGACCCATAGACTCATCACAGAGACCCATAGACTCATCACACAGCAGAGAGCCACAGACTCATCACACAGCAGAGACCCACAGACTCATCACACAGCAGAGACGCACAAACTCATCACACAGCAGAGACCCACAGACTCATCACACAGCAGAGACCCACAGACTCATCACACAGCAGAGACCCATAGACTCATCACACAGCAGAGAGCCATAGACTCACCACACAGCAGAGACCCATAGACTCATCACAGAGACCCATAGACTCATCACACAGCAGAGAGCCATAGACTCATCACACAGCAGAGACCCATAGACTCATCACACAGCAGAGACCCATAGACTCATCACACAGCAAAGAGCCAAAGACTCATCACACAGCAAAGACCCATAGACTCGTCACACAGCAAAGACCCATAGACTCATCACACAGCAGAGACCCATAGACTCATCACACAGCAGAGAGCCATAGACTCATCACACAGCAAAGAACCATAGACTCATCACACAGCAGAGAGCCATAGTCTCATCACACAGCAAAGACCCATAGACTCATCACACAGCAAAGAGCCAAAGACTCATCACACAGCAAAGACCCATAGACTCATCACACAGCAGAGACCCACAGACTCATCACACAGCAGAGACCCATAGACTCATCACACAGCAGAGACCCATAGACTCATCACACAGCAGAGAGCCATAGACTCATCACACAGCAGAGAGCCATAGACTCACCACACAGCAGAGACCCATAGACTCATCACAGAGACCCATAGACTCATCACACAGCAGAGAGCCATAGACTCATCACACAGCAGAGACCCATAGACTCATCACACAGCAGAGACCCATAGACTCATCACACAGCAAAGAGCCAAAGACTCATCACACAGCAAAGACCCATAGACTCGTCACACAGCAAAGACCCATAGACTCATCACACAGCAGAGACCCATAGACTCATCACACAGCAGAGAGCCATAGACTCATCACACAGCAAAGAACCATAGACTCATCACACAGCAGAGAGCCATAGTCTCATCACACAGCAAAGACCCATAGACTCATCACACAGCAAAGAGCCAAAGACTCATCACACAGCAAAGACCCATAGACTCATCACACAGCAGAGACCCATAGACTCATCACACAGCAAAGAGCCAAAGACTCATCACACAGCAAAGACCCATAGACTCGTCACACAGCAAAGACCCATAGACTCATCACACAGCAGAGACCCATAGACTCATCACACAGCAGAGAGCCATAGACTCATCACACAGCAGAGACCCATAGACTCATCACACAGCAAAGACCCATAGACTCATCACACAGCAGAGAGCCATAGCCTCATCACACAGCAGAGACCCATAGACTCATCACACAGCAGAGAGCCATAGAAACATCACACAGCAGAGAGCCATAGACTCATCACACAGCAGAGAGCCATAGAAACATCACACAGCAGAGACCCATAGACTCATCACACAGCAGAGAGCCATAGACTCATCACATAGCAGAGAGCCATAGACTCATCACACAGCAGAGACCCACAGACTCATCACACAGCAGAGACCCACAGACTCGTCACATAGCAGAGACCCACAGACTCATCACACAGCAGAGTGTGTGTGTGTGTGCAGGAGTGTGTGTGTGTGTGTGCATGAGTGAGTGTGTGTGTGTGTGTGTGCAGGAGGGAGTGTGTGCATGAGGGAGTGTGTGTGCATGAGTG
Organism: Lampetra fluviatilis; assembly: GCF_964198595.1. Taxonomy (NCBI): domain Eukaryota; kingdom Metazoa; phylum Chordata; class Hyperoartia; order Petromyzontiformes; family Petromyzontidae; genus Lampetra; species Lampetra fluviatilis. The sequence continues at coordinate 1,827,831 of NC_136344.1, read as the reverse complement.
TGTGTGTGCATGAGGGAGTGTGTGTGTGTGTGTGCAGGAGTGTGTGTGTGGTGCAGGAAAGAGTGTGTGTGTGCATGAGGGAGTGTGTGTGTGTGTGTGTAGGAGGGAGTGTGTGTGTGTGTAGGAGGGAGTGTGTGTGTGTGTGTGTGCATGAGGGAGTGTGTGTGTATGAGTGAGTGTGTGTGTGTGCAGGAGTGTGTGTGTGTGCATGATGGAGTGTGTGTGTGTGCATGAGGGTGTGTGTGTGTGTGTGTGCATGAGGGAGTGTGTGTGTGTGTGCATGAGGGAGTGTGTGTGTATGAGTGAGTGTGTGTGTGTGCAGGAGTGTGTGTGTGTGCATGATGGAGTGTGTGTGTGTGCATGAGGGTGTGTGTGTGTGCATGAGGGAGTGTGTGTGTGTGCATGAGGGAGTGTCTGTGTGTGCAGAAGGGAGTGTGTGTGTGTGCATGAGGGAGTGTGTGTGTGTGTGTATGAGTGAGTGTGTGTGTGTGCAGGAGTGTGTGTGTGTGCATTATGGAGTGTGTGTGTGTGCATTATGGAGTGTGTGTGTGTGCATGAGGGTGTGTGTGTGTGCATGAGGGAGTGTCTGTGTGTGCAGAAGGGAGTGTGTGTGTGTGCATGATGGAGTTACTGATCACTCCAGGAAGCCGGTCAGTCAAATTCTGCGGGGTTTTGTTTCTCTGTTAAATAAACAAATTCGCTCGTAAAATATATAACACATCACGGTGGCTAGGAGATGTTGACTACCTCGCCTGGTCTACAGGAGGTCTATGTGGAGTCTGCGTCTCTCTCATCATCATCATCACGGTGGCTAGGAGATGTTGACTACCTCGCCTGGTCTACAGGAGGTCTATGTGGAGTCTGCGTCTCTCTCATCATCATCATCACGGTGGCTAGGAGATGTTGACTACCTCGCCTGGTCTACAGCAGGTCTATGTGGAGTCTGCGTCTCTCTCATCATCATCACGGTGGCTAGGAGATGTTAACTACATCGCCTGGTCTACAGCAGGTCTATGTGGAGTCTGCGTCTCTCTCATCATCATCATGGTGGCTAGGAGATGTTGACTACCTCGCCTGGTCTACAGGAGGTCGTGGGTTCTGATCCTGACCCCTGATGCCTGCTGCTGTAGATTTGGAGTCTGCGTCTCTCTCTCATCATCATCATCACGGTGGCTAGGAGATGTTGACTACCTCGCCTGGTCTACAGGAGGTCGTGGGTTCTGATCCTGAACCCTGATGCCTGCTGCTGTATGTTTGGAGTCTGCGTCTCTCTCTCATCATCATCATCATCACGGTGGCTAGGAGATGTTGACTACCTCGCCAGGTCTACAGGAGGTCGTGGGCTCGATCCCGATCTCCTGCTGTATATTTGGAGTCTGTGTGAGCGTGCGTGCGAGCGAGCGTGTGTGCGTGAGTGTGTGAGTGAGCGAGTGTGTGTGCGTGAGTGTGTGAGTGAGCGAGTGTGTGTGCGAGCGAGCGAGCGTGTGAGTGCACGTGCGAGTGTGCGTATGAGCGAGCGTGTGAGTGTGCGTATGAGCGAGCGAGCGTGTGTGCGTACGAGCGAGCGTGTCCGTGCGTACGTGCGTGCATGCGTGCTCATGCGTGCGCTCATACCGTTCGATCTGCAGGGGCGTGGCGGACTTCTGCGTGTCGGCCACAAACCACTGCAGGCCCATCAGCCAAATCTTCACATCCTCCCGCGTCAGGGCTGGAATGGTGCGATTACACACGCACACACGCACACACACACGCACACACGTACACACGCACACATACGCACGCCCGCACACACGCACGCCCGCACGCACGCACACACGTACACACACACATGCACACACGTACACACACGCACACACGCACGCACACACGCACGCACACACGTACACACACACATGCACACACGTACACACACGCACACCGTACACACACGCACACACACACACTCGCACGCACACACACACACGCACGCACGCACGCACACATGCACGCACACACACACGCACGCACACATGCACGCACACACACAGACGCACACACACACGCACGCACACACACATGCACACGCACACACACATGCACACGCACGCACACATGCACACACACGCACACACACACACAGGGGCAAGTGCTGTTAGCGAGCGGCACCTGTGAAGGCGACCGGCACTGTGGCACACGAGGGGGTGGGTGGCCAGCACCACGCCCGGCCGCCTTTGTCTCCCCAGTGGCAACGTTTACTATGCACCATCGATACACCAGGTAACTCATTTGAGGCCGAGTCGACCTAGGGGGAGGCCCAGGACCGGTTCAGAAAATCGGTGTTGGCTGGTGTTGGCCGTGAGCGGGAATTGAACTCGGGTCGCCGGGTTCATAGCGCAGCGTAGCGCTAACCACTACACCACCACTCCCCAACACACACACGCACACACAGAGACACAAAGACAAAGGTTCCCCGTGTAGCCTCTAACAGGTTGTCGGGGCAAGTGCTGTTCATAGTGAGTAGCAACAGCAGTGCCTATAGACACTCAGTGGGACCTTAGCTGCTCAACTAAAAACAATTTTCGTTTTTGGTGTAGAGATGTTGACTACCTCGCCTGGTATGCAGGAGGTCGTGGGTTCGATCCAGACCCCTGACGATGCCTGCTGCTGCTGTATATGTGGAGTCTGTGTCTCTCTCATCATCATCATCACGGTGGCTGGGAGATGTTGACCACCTCGCCTGGTAGGAAGTCTATGTGGAGTTTGTGTCTCTCATCATCATCATCACGGTGGCTAGGAGATGTTGACTACCTCGCCTGGCCTACAGGAGGTCTACGTGGAGTCTGCGTCTCTCTCCCCGTGGCGGTCACCGCCTCTAGAAAGGAAGTCTCCGTGCCCTCAGAGTTATTCGGCTGCTGCTCTGAATTCCAACAGCCGTGACGACAGCGATGACAGCAGCCACCTGGGGGGCTGCTGTCATTCGTCATCGCCACGTGGTGTTTCTGTGGGTCTCTGTGGGTCTCTGTGGGTCTCTGTGGGTCTCTGTGGGTCTCTGTGGGTCTCTGTGGGTCTCTGTGTGTCTCTGTGGGTCTCTGTGGGTCTCTATGTGTCTCTATGTGTCTCTGTGGGTCTCTGTGGGTCTCTGTGGGTCTCTGTGGGTCTCTATGTGTCTCTGTGGGTCTCTGTGGGTCTCTGTGGGTCTCTGTGGGTCTCTGTGGGTCTCTGTGGGTCTCTGTGTGTCTCTGTGGGTCTCTGTGGGTCTCTGTGGGTCTCTATGATGTGTGTATGATGGGTCTCTGTGGGTCTCTATGTGTCTCTGTGGGTCTCTGTGGGTCTCTGTGGGTCTCTGTGGGTCTCTGTGGGTCTCTGTGGGTCTCTATGTGTCTCTGTGGGTCTCTGTGGGTCTCTGTGGGTCTCTGTGTGTCTCTGTGGGTCTCTGTGGGTCTCTGTGGGTCTCTGTGGGTCTCTGTGGGTCTCTGTGGGTCTCTATGATGTGTGTATGATGGGTCTCTGTGGGTCTCTATGATGGGTCTCTGTGGGTCTCTATGATGGGTCTCTATGTGTTTCTGTGGGTCTCTGTGGGTCTCTGTGGGTCTCTGTGGGTCTCTGTGGGTCTCTGTGGGTCTCTGTGGGTCTCTGTGGGTCTCTGTGGGTCTCTATGATGTGTGTATGATGGGTCTCTGTGGGTCTCTATGATGGGTCTCTGTGGGTCTCTATGATGGGTCTCTATGTGTTTCTGTGGGTCTCTGTGGGTCTCTGTGGGTCTCTATGATGGGTCTCTATGTGTCTCTGTGGGTCTCTATGGGGCTCTGCGTGTCTCTGTGTATCTATGTGTTGCTATGTGACTATGGATTGCTGTGTCTCTATGGGTCTCGATGTGTCTCTATGTGTCTATATGTGTCTCTATGTCTTAAGAGGGATGATGATGATGATATCAGCCACGTGGCTGAGCTGCTATCATCTGTGATGGTGGTGATGGTGGTGGTGATGGTGGTGATGGTGGTGATGGTGGTGGTGATGATGGTGATGATGGTGATGATGGTGGTGATGGTGGTGATGGTGGTGATGGTGGTGGTGGTGGTGATGACGGTGGTGATGGTGATGGTGGTGGTGATGATGATGATGGTGGTGGTGGTGATGGTGGTGTGTGTGTGTGAGCTACTATCATTTGCGATGGGCCAGGTGGCTTCTGTGAAAGATCTCCTGCACAGCAGTTCAGTGGGGCATTACAGCTGGTAACATAAACACGTGGGTGGGTGGGTGGATGAGTGGGTGGGTGGATGGGTGGGTGGATGAGTGGGTGGGTGGGTGGGTGAGTGGGTGGGTGAGTGGGTGGGTGACTGAGTGGGTGGGTGACTGGGTGGGTGGGTGGGTGACTGGGTGGGTGGGTGGGTGAGTAGGTGAGTGTGTGGATGGCTGGGTGGGTGAGTGGGTGAGTGGGTGGGTGGGTGAGTGGGTGGGTGGGTGAGTGGATGACACGTACACACACACACGTACACACACACGTACATACATACACACACACGAATGCAGCTAGTTCCGCAAGGTGTAGTAACTTTGCAAACCAAAGTGGCGATTGTGAACTTGCTGTAAATATCTTAGCGGCGAAAGAAGAATGATAAAAATTCGTTCAGTATTCATGACCCCGCTCTAGTACTTGTGCGTGTGTGTGTCACATGTGTGTCGCGTGTGTGTGTGTCGTCTGTGTGTTGTGTGTGTGTGTTTCGTGTGTGTGTCTGTCTGTGTGTGTCTGTCTGTGTGTGTCTCTGTCGGCCGGGTGTGGTGCTGGCCACCCAGCCCCTCGTGTGCCACCGCACCGGTAGCCTTCACAGGTGCTGCTGCTACTCGCTACTAACAGCACTTGCCCCTACAGCCCTGTTAGAGGCTACGCGGAGGATCTTTGACTTTGTCAGTGGGTTTAGTGAACTGCTGGGTGCAATCATGCGTGGGCACAGCGGGTGAGTGTGCGGGTGAGTTAGTGAGTGAGCGGGTGAGCGTACGGGTGAGTGAGTGGGTGAGTGTGCGGGTGAGTTAGTGAGTGAGCGGGTGAGCGTACGGGTGAGTGAGTGGGTGAGTGTGCGGGTGAGTTAGTGAGTGAGCGGGTGAGCGTACGGGTGAGTGAGTGGGTGAGTGTGCGGGTGAGTTAGTGAGTGAGCGGGTGAGCGTACGGGTGAGTGAGTGGGTGAGCGGGTGAGTGAGTTAGTGAGTGAGCGGGTGAGGGTACGGGTGAGTGAGTTAGTGAGTGAGTGGGTGAGCGTACGGGTGAGTGAGTGAGTGAGTGAGCGGGTGAGCATACGGGTGAGTGAGTGAGTGAGTGAGTGAGCGGGTGAGCATACGGGTGAGTGAGTGAGTGAGTGGGTCAGTGAGTGGTTGAGTGAGTGAGTGGTTGAGTGAGTGGTTGAGTGAGTGGTTGAGTGAGTGAGTGGGTCAGTGAGTGGTTGAGTGAGTGGGTGAGTGAGTGAGTGGGTGAGTGAGTGAGTGAGCGGGTGAGTGAGTGAGCGGGTGAGCATACAGGTGAGTTAGTGAATGAGCGGGTGAGCATACGGGTGAGTGAGTGAGTGAGTGGGTGAGTGAGTGAGTGAGTGGTTGAGTGAGTGAGTGAGTGGTTGAGTGAGTGAGTGGTTGAGTGAGTGAGTGAGTGGTTGAGTGAGCAGGTGAGTGAGTGGTTGAGTGAGTGAGTGAGCGGGTGAGTGAGTGAGCGGGTGAGTGAGCCGGTGAGCGAGTGAGCAGGTGAGTGAGTGAGTAGTTAAGTGAGTGAGTGTATGGTTGAGTGAGTGAGTGGGTGAGTGAGCGGGTGAGTGAGTGAGTGAGTGGTTGAGTGAGTGAGTGGTTGAGTGAGTGAGCGGGTGAGTGAGTGGTTGAGTGAGCGAGTGTACGGTTGAGTGAGTGAGTGGTTGAGTGAGTGAGTGAGTGGTTTAGTGAATGAGTGAGTGGTTGAGTGAGTGAGCGGGTGAGTGAGTGGTTGAGTGAGCGAGTGTATGGTTGAGTGAGTGAGTGGTTGAGTGAGTGAGTGGTTTAGTGAATGAGTGAGTGGTTGAGTGAGTGAGTGAGTGGTTGAGTGAGTGAGTGGTTGAGCGAGTGAGTGAGTGAGCGAGTGTATGGTTGAGTGAGTGAGTGGTTGAGTGAGTGAGTGGTTGAGTGAGTGAGTGGTTGAGCGAGTGAGTGAGTGAGCGGGTGAGTTACCGGTGACGCTGAGGGTATGGTTGAGTGAGTGAGTGAATGAGTGAGTGGTTGAGCGAGTGCGTGAGTGAGCGGGCGAGTTACCGGCAACGCTGAGGGTATGGTTGAGTGAGTGAGTGAGCGGGTGAGCGGGTGAGTGAGCGGGTGAGTGAGTGGTTGAATGAGTGAGTGAGTGGTTGAGTGAGTGAGTGGTTGAGCGAGTGAGTGAGTGAGCGGGTGAGTTACCGGCGACGCTGAGGGTATGGTTGAGTGAGTGAGTGAGCGTATGGTTGAGTGAGTGTTTGAGTGAGTGAGTGGTTGAGTGAGTGAGTGAGCGGGCGAGTGGTTGTGTGAGTGGTTGAGTGAGTGGTTGAGTGAGTGAGCGGGCGAGTTACCGGCGACGCTGAGTGTGCGCAGGCGGAACTCGGAGCCGTAGAGGATGACGAGGCAGAGGGACGAGTCCACGTCCTCCACCACGCGGTCAAAGTCACGTGACTGACGCCCCTCCCGCACCTCGCGGATCTCGCGGATGTCGACTGGGACACGGGCGGTGGGGGGGGGAGGGGGGAGAGGAGAGGATAGGGGGATGAGGGGGGTGAGGAGAGGGGGGATGGGGGAGGAAGGTGGGGGGGGGGGTGAGGAGAGGGGGGTGAGGAGAGGGGGGTGAGGAGAGGGGGGAGGGGGTGAGGAGAGGGGGGAGGGGGGAAGAGAGGGGGGTGAGGAGAGGGGGGAGGGGGGAAGAAAGGGGGGTGAGGAGAGGGGGGAGGGGGGTGAGGAGAGGGGGGAGGGGGTGAGGAGAGGGGGGGTGAGGAGAGGGGGGAGGGGGGAAGAAAGGGGGGTGAGGAGAGGGGGGAGGGGGGTGAGGAGAGGGGGGAGGGGGTGAGGAGAGGGGGGTGAGGAGAGGGGGGAGGGGGGTAAGGAGAGGGGGGTGGGGAGAGGGGGGTGAGGAGAGGGGGGAGGGGGGGAGGAGAGGGGGGAGGGGGGTGAGGAGAGGGGGGTGGGGAGAGGGGGGTGAGGAGAGGGGGGAGGGGGGGGGAGAGGGGGGAGAGGAGAGGATAGGGGGGTGAGGGGGGTGAGGAGAGAAGGGATGGGGGAGGAAGGTGGGGGGGGGGTGAGGGGGGTGAGGAGAGGGGGGTGAGGAGAGGGGGGAGGGGGGTGAGGAGAGGGGGGAGGGGGGTGAGGAGAGGGGGGAGGGGGGTGAGGAGAGGGGGGAGGGGGTGAGGAGAGGGGGGAGGGGGGTGAGGAGAGGGGGGTGGGGAGAGGGGGGTGGGGAGAGGGGGGTGGGGAGAGGGGGGTGAGGAGAGGGGGGAGGGGGGGTGAGGAGAGGGGGGAGGGGAGAGGGGGGAGATGCAACAAGAGGATGGAGAATGAGGAGGATGATGGTAATGAGGAGGAGGAGGATAATGGGTAAGGATGGGCAGAGGAGGTGGGGTGATGAGGAGGTTGAGGAGGAGATGGATGTGGAGGAAGAGGTGAGAAGGGAGCGCGTGAGAGAGAGGTGGGGAGGAAGAGGAGACGGACAAGGAGGTAGTGGTGGTGGAGATGGAGGAGGTGGTGGTGGTGGAGACGGACAAGGAGGTGGTGGTGGTGGAGATGGAGGAGGTGGTGGTGGTGGAGATAGAGGAGGTGGTGATGGTGATGGTGGAGATGGAGGAGGTGGTGGTGATGGAGATGGTGGTGGTGGTGGTGATGGAGGTGGTGATGGAGACGAAGGAGGTGGTGGTGGTGATGGAGGAGGTGGTGGTGATGGAGATGGTGGTGGTGGTGATGGAGGTGGTGATGGAGACGGAGGAGGTGGTGGTGGTGATGGAGGAGGTGGTGGTGATGGAGATGGTGGTGGTCGTGGTGGTGATGGAGGTGGAGACGGAGGTGGTGGTGATGAAGATGGTGGTGGAGGAGGAGGAGGAGGAGAGAAAGAGCAAGGAGTGGGTAGTCATGAAGAGAAAGAGGGGAATGATGATGATGATGATTGGGAGAGGGACGGGGGGGGGGGGAGAGACGCATTAGACACGACAACGGCCATTCTTGTCTTTCGCCGCACCTCCGATCAGCGCGATCGGCTATGTACGGTGCAAAAGAAGTTCAACATCACACACACACACATAGACTCACACACACACACAGAGACTCTCACACACACACATAGAGACTCACACAGAGACCCATAGACTCACACACACACACACATAGACTCATCACACAGCAGAGAGCCATAGACTCATCACACAGCAGAGACCCACAGACTCATCACACAGCAGAGACCCATAGACTCATCACACAGCAGAGACCCACAGACTCATCACACAGCAGAGACCCACAGACTCATCACACAGCAGAGACCCACAGACTCATCACACAGCAGAGACCCACAGACTCATCACGCAGCAGAGACCCATAGACTCATCACACAGCAGAGACCCACAGACTCATCACACAGCAGAGACCCACAGACTCAACACACAGCAGAGACCCACAGACTCATCACACAGCAGAGACCCACAGACTCATCACACAGCAGAGACCCACAGACTCATCACACAGCAGAGACCCACAGACTCATCACACAGCAGAGACCCACAGACTCATCACACAGCAGAGACCCACAGACTCATCACACAGCAAAGACCCACAGACTCATCACACAGCAGAGACCCACAGACTCATCACACAGCAGAGACCCACAGACTCATCACACAGCAGAGACCCACAGACTCATCACACAGCAGAGACCCACAGACTCATCACACAGCAGAGACCCACAGACTCATCACACAGCAGAGACCCACAGCCTCATCACACAGCAGAGACCCACAGACTCATCACACAGCAGAGACCCACAGACTCATCACACAGCAGAGACCCACAGACTCATCACACAGCAGAGACCCACAGACTCATCACACAGCAGTCTATGGCTCCCTGCTGTGTGACTCTACGGGTCTCTAAGTCTGCTGTATATGTGGAGTCTGCGTCTCTCTCCCCGTGGTGGTCACCGCGTGGATTTCCCTCCGGGTCCTCCGGTTTTTTCCCGGCCACATCTGGAATCGTCACCACGACGACGTCACCACGACGACGTCACCACGACGACGTCACCACGACGACACCACGACGACATCACCACGACGTCACCACGACGTCACGACGACGTCACCACGACGTCACCACGACGACGTCACCACGACGACGTCACCACGACGTCACCACGACGTCGCCACGACGACGTCACCACGACGACGTCACGACGACGTCACGACGACGTCACCACGACGTCACCACGACGACGTCACCACGACGTCACCACGACGACGTCACGACGACGTCACAACGATGTCACAACGATGTCACCACGACGACGTCACCACAACGTCACCACGACGACGTCACCACGACGTCACCACGCGTTCAGAGCCATTTGGCTGCTGCTATGAACCTCCACGTGCCGATGACGACAGCAGCGACGATGATATCAGCCAATTCGTTGAGCCGCTGGGCAGGTCAAATAACAAAAATTGTTCAGTTTAGTGTATGGGTCTGTGCGTCACTATGGGTCTCTGTGTGTCACTATGGGTCTCTGTGGGTGGGTCTCTGTGGGTCTCTGTGTGTCTCTGTGTGTCTCTGTGTGTCTCTGTGTGTCTCTGTGGGTCTATGTGGGTCTATGTGGGTCTACGTGTGTCTCTGTGTGTCTCTGTGTGTCTGTGTCGCTGTGTGTCTCTGTGTGTCTCTGTGTGTCTCTGTGGGTCTCTGTGTGTCTCTGTGTGTCTCTGTGTGTCTCTGTGGGTCTCTGTGGGTCTCTGTGTGTCTGTGTATCTCTGTGGGTCTATGTGGGTCTCTGTGGGTCTCTGTGTGTCTCTGTGTGTCTCTGTGGGTCTCTGTGGGTCTCTGTGTCTCTCTGTGTGTCTGTTGGTCACTATGGGTCTCTGTGGGTCACTATGGGTCACTATGGGTCTATGTGGGTCACTATGGGTCACTGTGGGTCACTGTGGGTCACTGTGTGTCTCTGTGGGTCTCTGTGTGTCTCTGTGGGTCTCTGTGGGTCTCTGTGGGTCTCTGTGGGTCTCTGTGGGTCTCTGTGTGTCTCTGTGTGTCTCTGTGGGTCACTGTGGGTCACTGTGGGTCACTGTGTGTCTCTGTGTGTCTCTGTGTGTCTCTGTGGGTCTCTGTGTGTCTCTGTGGGTCTCTGTGGGTCTCTGTGGGTCTCTGTGGGTCTCTGTGGGTCTCTGTGTCTCTGTGGGTCTATGTGGGTCTCTGTGGGTCTCTGTGGGTCTCTGTGTGTCTCTGTGGGTCTCTGTGGGTCTCTGTGGGTCTCTGTGGGTCTATGCGGGTCTCTGTGGGTCTCTGTGTGTCTCTGTGGGTCTCTGCGGGTCTATGCGGGTCTCTGTGGGTCTCTGTGGGTCTCTGTGGGTCTCTGTGTGTCTGTGTCGCTGTGTGTCTCTGTGGGTCTCTGTGTGTCTGTGTATCTCTGTGGGTCTATGTGGGTCTATGTGGGTCTCTGTGTGTCTCTGTGTGTCTCTGTGTGTCTCTGTGGGTCTCTGTGGGTCTCTGTGTCTCTGTGTGTCTGTGGGTCACTATGGGTCTCTGTGGGTCACTATGGGTCACTATGGGTCTATGTGGGTCACTATGGGTCACTGTGGGTCACTGTGGGTCACTGTGTGTCTCTGTGGGTCTCTGTGGGTCTCTGTGGGTCTCTGTGGGTCTCTGTGTGTCTCTGTGGGTCTCTGTGGGTCTCTGTGGGTCTCTGTGTGTCTCTGTGTGTCTCTGTGGGTCTCTGTGGGTCTCTGTGGGTCTCTGTGGGTCTCTGTGGGTCACTGTGGGTCACTGTGTGTCTCTGTGTGTCTCTGTGTGTCTCTGTGGGTCTCTGTGGGTCTGTGGGTCACTATGGGTCTCTGTGGGTCACTATGGGTCACTATGGGTCTATGTGGGTCACTATAGGTCACTGTGGGTCACTGTGTGTCTCTGTGGGTCTCTGTGGGTCTCTGTGGGTCTCTGTGGGTCTCTGTGGGTCACTGTGGGTCACTGTGTGTCTCTGTGTGTCTCTGTGTGTCTCTGTGGGTCTCTGTGTGTCTCTGTGGGTCTCTGTGGGTCTCTGTGGGTCTCTGTGGGTCTCTGTGGGTCTCTGTGTCTCTGTGGGTCTATGTGGGTCTCTGTGGGTCTCTGTGGGTCTCTGTAGGTCTCTGTGGGTCTCTGTGTGTCTCTGTGGGTCTCTGTGTGTCTGTGTATCTCTGTGGGTCTATGTGGGTCACTGTGGGTCACTGTGTGTCTCTGTGTGTCTCTGTGGGTCTCTGTGGGTCTCTGTGGGTCTCTGTGGGTCTCTGTGTGTCTCTGTGGGTCTCTGTGTGTCTCTGTGTGTCTCTGTGGGTCTCTGTGGGTCTCTGTGGGTCACTGTGGGTCACTGTGTGTCTCTGTGTGTCTCTGTGTGTCTCTGTGGGTCTCTGTGGGTCTCTGTGTGTCTCTGTGGGTCTCTGTGTGTCTCTGTGGGTCTCTGTGGGTCTCTGTGTCTCTGTGGGTCTATGTGGGTCTCTGTGGGTCTCTGTGGGTCTCTGTGTGTCTCTGTGGGTCTCTGTGGGTCTCTGTGGGTCTCTGTGGGTCTATGCGGGTCTATGCGGGTCTATGCGGGTCTATGCGGGTCTCTGTGGGTCTCTGTGGGTCTCTGTGTGTCTCTGTGGGTCTCTGCGGGTCTATGCGGGTCTCTGTGGGTCTCTGTGGGTCTCTGTGGGTCTCTGTGTGTCTCTGTGTGTCTGTGTCGCTGTGTGTCTCTGTGGGTCTCTGTGTGTCTGTGTATCTCTGTGGGTCTATGTGGGTCTATGTGGGTCTCTGTGTGTCTCTGTGTGTCTCTGTGGGTCTCTGTGGGTCTCTGTGTCTCTGTGTGTCTCTGTGTGTCTGTGGGTCACTATGGGTCTCTGTGGGTCACTATGGGTCACTATGGGTCTATGTGGGTCACTATGGGTCACTGTGGGTCACTGTGTGTCTCTGTGGGTCTCTGTGTGTCTCTGTGGGTCTCTGTGGGTCTCTGTGGGTCTCTGTGTGTCTCTGTGGGTATCTGTGTGTCTCTGTGGGTCTCTGTGGGTCTCTGTGGGTCTCTGTGGGTCACTGTGGGTCACTGTGTGTCTCTGTGTGTCTCTGTGTGTCTCTGTGGGTCTCTGTGTGTCTCTGTGGGTCTCTGTGGGTCTCTGTGTGTCTCTGTGGGTCTCTGTGGGTCTCTGTGGGTCTCTGTGTCTCTGTGGGTCTATGTGGGTCTCTGTGGGTCTCTGTGGGTCTCTGTGTGTCTCTGTGGGTCTCTGTGGGTCTCTGTGGGTCTCTGTGGGTCTATGCGGGTCTCTGTGGGTCTCTGTGTGTCTCTGTGGGTCTCTGCGGGTCTATGCGGGTCTCTGTGGGTCTCTGTGGGTCTCTGTGGGTCTCTGTGTGTCTGTGTCGCTGTGTGTCTCTGTGGGTCTCTGTGTGTCTGTGTATCTCTGTGGGTCTATGTGGGTCTATGTGGGTCTCTGTGTGTCTCTGTGTGTCTCTGTGGGTCTCTGTGGGTCTCTGTGTCTCTGTGTGTCTGTGGGTCACTATGGGTCTCTGTGGGTCACTATGGGTCACTATGGGTCTATGTGGGTCACTATGGGTCACTGTGGGTCACTGTGGGTCACTGTGTGTCTCTGTGGGTCTCTGTGTGTCTCTGTGGGTCTCTGTGGGTCTCTGTGGGTCTCTGTGTGTCTCTGTGTGTCTCTGTGGGTATCTGTGTGTCTCTGTGGGTCACTGTGTGTCTCTGTGTGTCTCTGTGTGTCTCTGTGGGTCTCTGTGTGTCTCTGTGGGTCTCTGTGGGTCTCTGTGGGTCTCTGTGGGTCTCTGTGTCTCTGTGGGTCTATGTGGGTCTCTGTGGGTCTCTGTGGGTCTCTGTGTGTCTCTGTGGGTCTCTGTGGGTCTCTGTGGGTCTCTGTGGGTCTATGCGGGTCTCTGTGGGTCTCTGTGTGTCTCTGTGGGTCTCTGCGGGTCTATGCGGGTCTCTGTGGGTCTCTGTGGGTCTCTGTGGGTCTCTGTGTGTCTGTGTCGCTGTGTGTCTCTGTGGGTCTCTGTGTGTCTGTGTATCTCTGTGGGTCTATGTGGGTCTATGTGGGTCTCTGTGTGTCTCTGTGTGTCTCTGTGTGTCTCTGTGGGTCTCTGTGGGTCTCTGTGTCTCTGTGTGTCTGTGGGTCACTATGGGTCTCTGTGGGTCACTATGGGTCACTATGGGTCTATGTGGGTCACTATGGGTCACTGTGGGTCACTGTGGGTCACTGTGTGTCTCTGTGGGTCTCTGTGGGTCTCTGTGGGTCTCTGTGGGTCTCTGTGTGTCTCTGTGGGTCTCTGTGGGTCTCTGTGGGTCTCTGTGTGTCTCTGTGTGTCTCTGTGGGTCTCTGTGGGTCTCTGTGGGTCTCTGTGGGTCTCTGTGGGTCACTGTGGGTCACTGTGTGTCTCTGTGTGTCTCTGTGTGTCTCTGTGGGTCTCTGTGGGTCTGTGGGTCACTATGGGTCTCTGTGGGTCACTATGGGTCACTATGGGTCTATGTGGGTCACTATAGGTCACTGTGGGTCACTGTGTGTCTCTGTGGGTCTCTGTGGGTCTCTGTGGGTCTCTGTGGGTCTCTGTGGGTCACTGTGGGTCACTGTGTGTCTCTGTGTGTCTCTGTGTGTCTCTGTGGGTCTCTGTGTGTCTCTGTGGGTCTCTGTGGGTCTCTGTGGGTCTCTGTGGGTCTCTGTGGGTCTCTGTGTCTCTGTGGGTCTATGTGGGTCTCTGTGGGTCTCTGTGGGTCTCTGTAGGTCTCTGTGGGTCTCTGTGTGTCTCTGTGGGTCTCTGTGTGTCTGTGTATCTCTGTGGGTCTATGTGGGTCACTGTGGGTCACTGTGTGTCTCTGTGTGTCTCTGTGGGTCTCTGTGGGTCTCTGTGGGTCTCTGTGGGTCTCTGTGTGTCTCTGTGGGTCTCTGTGTGTCTCTGTGTGTCTCTGTGGGTCTCTGTGGGTCTCTGTGGGTCACTGTGGGTCACTGTGTGTCTCTGTGTGTCTCTGTGTGTCTCTGTGGGTCTCTGTGGGTCTCTGTGTGTCTCTGTGGGTCTCTGTGTGTCTCTGTGGGTCTCTGTGGGTCTCTGTGTCTCTGTGGGTCTATGTGGGTCTCTGTGGGTCTCTGTGGGTCTCTGTGTGTCTCTGTGGGTCTCTGTGGGTCTCTGTGGGTCTCTGTGGGTCTATGCGGGTCTATGCGGGTCTATGCGGGTCTATGCGGGTCTCTGTGGGTCTCTGTGGGTCTCTGTGTGTCTCTGTGGGTCTCTGCGGGTCTATGCGGGTCTCTGTGGGTCTCTGTGGGTCTCTGTGGGTCTCTGTGTGTCTCTGTGTGTCTGTGTCGCTGTGTGTCTCTGTGGGTCTCTGTGTGTCTGTGTATCTCTGTGGGTCTATGTGGGTCTATGTGGGTCTCTGTGTGTCTCTGTGTGTCTCTGTGGGTCTCTGTGGGTCTCTGTGTCTCTGTGTGTCTCTGTGTGTCTGTGGGTCACTATGGGTCTCTGTGGGTCACTATGGGTCACTATGGGTCTATGTGGGTCACTATGGGTCACTGTGGGTCACTGTGTGTCTCTGTGGGTCTCTGTGTGTCTCTGTGGGTCTCTGTGGGTCTCTGTGGGTCTCTGTGTGTCTCTGTGGGTATCTGTGTGTCTCTGTGGGTCTCTGTGGGTCTCTGTGGGTCTCTGTGGGTCACTGTGGGTCACTGTGTGTCTCTGTGTGTCTCTGTGTGTCTCTGTGGGTCTCTGTGTGTCTCTGTGGGTCTCTGTGGGTCTCTGTGTGTCTCTGTGGGTCTCTGTGGGTCTCTGTGGGTCTCTGTGTCTCTGTGGGTCTATGTGGGTCTCTGTGGGTCTCTGTGGGTCTCTGTGTGTCTCTGTGGGTCTCTGTGGGTCTCTGTGGGTCTCTGTGGGTCTATGCGGGTCTCTGTGGGTCTCTGTGTGTCTCTGTGGGTCTCTGCGGGTCTATGCGGGTCTCTGTGGGTCTCTGTGGGTCTCTGTGGGTCTCTGTGTGTCTGTGTCGCTGTGTGTCTCTGTGGGTCTCTGTGTGTCTGTGTATCTCTGTGGGTCTATGTGGGTCTATGTGGGTCTCTGTGTGTCTCTGTGTGTCTCTGTGGGTCTCTGTGGGTCTCTGTGTCTCTGTGTGTCTGTGGGTCACTATGGGTCTCTGTGGGTCACTATGGGTCACTATGGGTCTATGTGGGTCACTATGGGTCACTGTGGGTCACTGTGGGTCACTGTGTGTCTCTGTGGGTCTCTGTGTGTCTCTGTGGGTCTCTGTGGGTCTCTGTGGGTCTCTGTGTGTCTCTGTGTGTCTCTGTGGGTATCTGTGTGTCTCTGTGGGTCTCTGTGGGTCTCTGTGGGTCTCTGTGGGTCACTGTGGGTCACTGTGTGTCTCTGTGTGTCTCTGTGTGTCTCTGTGGGTCTCTGTGGGTCTGTGGGTCACTATGGGTCTCTGTGGGTCACTATGGGTCACTATGGGTCTATGTGGGTCACTATGGGTCACTGTGGGTCACTGTGTGTCTCTGTGGGTCTCTGTGGGTCTCTGTGGGTCTCTGTGGGTCACTGTGGGTCACTGTGTGTCTCTGTGTGTCTCTGTGTGTCTCTGTGGGTCTCTGTGTGTCTCTGTGGGTCTCTGTGGGTCTCTGTGGGTCTCTGTGGGTCTCTGTGTCTCTGTGGGTCTATGTGGGTCTCTGTGGGTCTATGTGGGTCTCTGTAGGTCTCTGTGGGTCTCTGTGTGTCTCTGTGGGTCTCTGTGTGTCTGTGTATCTCTGTGGGTCTATGTGGGTCACTGTGGGTCACTGTGTGTCTCTGTGGGTCTCTGTGTGTCTCTGTGGGTCTCTGTGTGTCTCTGTGGGTCTCTGTGTGTCTCTGTGGGTCTCTGTGTGTCTCTGTGTGTCTCTGTGGGTCTCTGTGGGTCTCTGTGGGTCACTGTGGGTCACTGTGTGTCTCTGTGTGTCTCTGTGGGTCTCTGTGTGTCTCTGTGGGTCTCTGTGGGTCTCTGTGGGTCTCTGTGTGTCTCTGTGGGTCTCTGTGGGTCTCTGTGTCTCTGTGGGTCTCTGTGGGTCTCTGTGGGTCTCTGTGTGTCTCTGTGGGTCTCTGTGGGTCTCTGTGGGTCTCTGTGGGTCTATGCGGGTCTATGCGGGTCTATGCGGGTCTCTGTGGGTCTCTGTGTGTCTCTGTGGGTCTCTGCGGGTCTATGCGGGTCTCTGTGGGTCTCTGTGGGTCTCTGTGGGTCTCTGTGTGTCTCTGTGTGTCTGTGTCGCTGTGTGTCTCTGTGGGTCTCTGTGTGTCTGTGTATCTCTGTGGGTCTATGTGGGTCTATGTGGGTCTCTGTGTGTCTCTGTGTGTCTCTGTGGGTCTCTGTGGGTCTCTGTGTCTCTGTGTGTCTCTGTGTGTCTGTGGGTCACTATGGGTCACTATGGGTCTATGTGGGTCACTATGGGTCACTGTGGGTCACTGTGGGTCACTGTGTGTCTCTGTGGGTCTCTGTGTGTCTCTGTGGGTCTCTGTGGGTCTCTGTGGGTCTCTGTGGGTATCTGTGTGTCTCTGTGGGTCTCTGTGGGTCTCTGTGGGTCTCTGTGGGTCACTGTGGGTCACTGTGTGTCTCTGTGTGTCTCTGTGTGTCTCTGTGGGTCTCTGTGGGTCTCTGTGGGTCTGTGGGTCACTATGGGTCTCTGTGGGTCACTATGGGTCACTATGGGTCTATGTGGGTCACTATGGGTCACTGTGGGTCACTGTGTGTCTCTGTGGGTCTCTGTGGGTCTCTGTGGGTCTCTGTGGGTCTCTGTGGGTCACTGTGGGTCACTGTGTGTCTCTGTGTGTCTCTGTGTGTCTCTGTGGGTCTCTGTGTGTCTCTGTGGGTCTCTGTGGGTCTCTGTGGGTCTCTGTGGGTCTCTGTGGGTCTCTGTGTCTCTGTGGGTCTATGTGGGTCTCTATGGGTCTCTGTGGGTCTCTGTGGGTCTCTGTGTGTCTCTGTGTGTCTGTGGGTCACTATGGGTCTCTGTGGGTCACTATGGGTCACTATGGGTCTATGTGGGTCACTATGGGTCACTGTGGGTCACTGTGGGTCACTGTGGGTCTCTGTGGGTCTCTGTGGGTCTCTGTGGGTCTCTGTGGGTCTCTGTGGGTCACTGTGGGTCACTGTGTGTCTCTGTGTGTCTCTGTGTGTCTCTGTGGGTCTCTGTGTGTCTCTGTGGGTCTCTGTGGGTCTCTGTGTGTCTCTGTGGGTCTCTGTGGGTCTCTGTGGGTCTCTGTGTCTCTGTGGGTCTATGTGGGTCTCTGTGGGTCTCTGTGGGTCTCTGTGTGTCTCTGTGGGTCTCTGTGGGTCTCTGTGGGTCTCTGTGGGTCTATGCGGGTCTCTGTGGGTCTCTGTGTGTCTCTGTGGGTCTCTGCGGGTCTATGCGGGTCTCTGTGGGTCTCTGTGGGTCTCTGTGGGTCTCTGTGTGTCTGTGTCGCTGTGTGTCTCTGTGGGTCTCTGTGTGTCTGTGTATCTCTGTGGGTCTATGTGGGTCTATGTGGGTCTCTGTGTGTCTCTGTGTGTCTCTGTGGGTCTCTGTGGGTCTCTGTGTCTCTGTGTGTCTGTGGGTCACTATGGGTCTCTGTGGGTCACTATGGGTCACTATGGGTCTATGTGGGTCACTATGGGTCACTGTGGGTCACTGTGGGTCACTGTGTGTCTCTGTGGGTCTCTGTGTGTCTCTGTGGGTCTCTGTGGGTCTCTGTGGGTCTCTGTGTGTCTCTGTGTGTCTCTGTGGGTATCTGTGTGTCTCTGTGGGTCTCTGTGGGTCTCTGTGGGTCTCTGTGGGTCACTGTGGGTCACTGTGTGTCTCTGTGTGTCTCTGTGTGTCTCTGTGGGTCTCTGTGGGTCTGTGGGTCACTATGGGTCTCTGTGGGTCACTATGGGTCACTATGGGTCTATGTGGGTCACTATGGGTCACTGTGGGTCACTGTGTGTCTCTGTGGGTCTCTGTGGGTCTCTGTGGGTCTCTGTGGGTCACTGTGGGTCACTGTGTGTCTCTGTGTGTCTCTGTGTGTCTCTGTGGGTCTCTGTGTGTCTCTGTGGGTCTCTGTGGGTCTCTGTGGGTCTCTGTGGGTCTCTGTGTCTCTGTGGGTCTATGTGGGTCTCTGTGGGTCTATGTGGGTCTCTGTAGGTCTCTGTGGGTCTCTGTGTGTCTCTGTGGGTCTCTGTGTGTCTGTGTATCTCTGTGGGTCTATGTGGGTCACTGTGGGTCACTGTGTGTCTCTGTGGGTCTCTGTGTGTCTCTGTGGGTCTCTGTGTGTCTCTGTGGGTCTCTGTGTGTCTCTGTGGGTCTCTGTGTGTCTCTGTGTGTCTCTGTGGGTCTCTGTGGGTCTCTGTGGGTCACTGTGGGTCACTGTGTGTCTCTGTGTGTCTCTGTGGGTCTCTGTGTGTCTCTGTGGGTCTCTGTGGGTCTCTGTGGGTCTCTGTGTGTCTCTGTGGGTCTCTGTGGGTCTCTGTGTCTCTGTGGGTCTCTGTGGGTCTCTGTGGGTCTCTGTGTGTCTCTGTGGGTCTCTGTGGGTCTCTGTGGGTCTCTGTGGGTCTATGCGGGTCTATGCGGGTCTATGCGGGTCTCTGTGGGTCTCTGTGTGTCTCTGTGGGTCTCTGCGGGTCTATGCGGGTCTCTGTGGGTCTCTGTGGGTCTCTGTGGGTCTCTGTGTGTCTCTGTGTGTCTGTGTCGCTGTGTGTCTCTGTGGGTCTCTGTGTGTCTGTGTATCTCTGTGGGTCTATGTGGGTCTATGTGGGTCTCTGTGTGTCTCTGTGTGTCTCTGTGGGTCTCTGTGGGTCTCTGTGTCTCTGTGTGTCTCTGTGTGTCTGTGGGTCACTATGGGTCACTATGGGTCTATGTGGGTCACTATGGGTCACTGTGGGTCACTGTGGGTCACTGTGTGTCTCTGTGGGTCTCTGTGTGTCTCTGTGGGTCTCTGTGGGTCTCTGTGGGTCTCTGTGGGTATCTGTGTGTCTCTGTGGGTCTCTGTGGGTCTCTGTGGGTCTCTGTGGGTCACTGTGGGTCACTGTGTGTCTCTGTGTGTCTCTGTGTGTCTCTGTGGGTCTCTGTGGGTCTCTGTGGGTCTGTGGGTCACTATGGGTCTCTGTGGGTCACTATGGGTCACTATGGGTCTATGTGGGTCACTATGGGTCACTGTGGGTCACTGTGTGTCTCTGTGGGTCTCTGTGGGTCTCTGTGGGTCTCTGTGGGTCTCTGTGGGTCACTGTGGGTCACTGTGTGTCTCTGTGTGTCTCTGTGTGTCTCTGTGGGTCTCTGTGTGTCTCTGTGGGTCTCTGTGGGTCTCTGTGGGTCTCTGTGGGTCTCTGTGGGTCTCTGTGTCTCTGTGGGTCTATGTGGGTCTCTATGGGTCTCTGTGGGTCTCTGTAGGTCTCTGTGGGTCTCTGTGTGTCTCTGTGGGTCTCTGTGTCTCTGTGGGTCTCTGTGGGTCTATGTGGGTCTCTGTGGGTCTCTGTGGGTCTCTGTGGGTCTCTGTGTGTCTCTGTGGGTCTCTGTGGGTCTCTGTGGGTCTCTGTGGGTCTATGCGGGTCTCTGCGGGTCTCTGCGGGTCTCTGTGGGTCTCTGTGGGTCTATGCGGGTCTCTGCGGGTCTCTGTGGGTCTCTGTGGGTCTCTGTGGGTCTCTGTGTGTCTCTGTGTGTCTGTGTCGCTGTGTGTCTCTGTGGGTCTCTGTGTGTCTGTGTATCTCTGTGGGTCTATGTGGGTCTCTGTGGGTCTCTGTGTGTCTCTGTGTGTCTCTGTGTGTCTGTGTCGCTGTGTGTCTCTGTGTGTCTCTGTGTGTCTCTGTGGGTCTCTGTGGGTCTCTGTGGGTCTCTGTGGGTCTCTGTGGGTCTCTGTGGGTCTCTGTGTGTCTCTGTGGGTCTCTGTGGGTCTCTGTGGGTCTCTGTGGGTCTCTGTGTCTCTGTGTGTCTGTGGGTCACTATGGTTCTCTGTGGGTCACTATGGGTCACTATGGGTCTATGTGGGTCACTATGGGTCACTGTGGGTCACTGTGGGTCACTGTGTGTCTCTGTGGGTCTCTGTGTGTCTCTGTGGGTCTCTGTGGGTCTCTGTGGGTCTCTGTGTGTCTCTGTGGGTCTCTGTGTGTCTCTGTGTGTCTCTGTGGGTCTCTGTGGGTCTCCGTGGGTCTCCGTGGGTCACTGTGGGTCACTGTGTGTCTCTGTGTGTCTCTGTGTGTCTCTGTGGGTCTCTGTGTGTCTCTGTGGGTCTCTGTGGGTCTCTGTGGGTCTCTGTGGGTCTCTGTGTGTCTCTGTGTGTCTGTGGGTCACTATGGGTCTCTGTGGGTCACTATGGGTCACTATGGGTCTATGTGGGTCACTATGGGTCACTGTGGGTCACTGTGGGTCACTGTGGGTCTCTGTGGGTCTCTGTGGGTCTCTGTGGGTCTCTGTGGGTCTCTGTGGGTCTCTGTGGGTCACTGTGGGTCACTGTGTGTCTCTGTGTGTCTCTGTGTGTCTCTGTGTGTCTCTGTGGGTCTCTGTGTGTCTCTGTGGGTCTCTGTGGGTCTCTGTGGGTCTCTGTGTGTCTCTGTGGGTCTCTGTGGGTCTCTGTGTCTCGGTGGGTCTCTGTGGGTCTATGTGGGTCTCTGTGGGTCTCTGTGGGTCTCTGTGGGTCTCTGTGTGTCTCTGTGGGTCTCTGTGGGTCTCTGTCCCCGCGTGAGCCACACGAACTTGTGGTATTCATGCAAATAAAGAAGATGCTCCGGTGGTACGTGGTGATGCCTGGTCTGTGAAACCGATTGGTCCACACCAGCGAGGCAGCTTTCTCTAGAGCCTCGCCTCAAACGGTGTAACACCGTAGGACAACGCCAAGCGGTGAACACAGCACAAGCACAATGCCACTCTCTCAGGGCATTGAGAGCTCGGGGTGAACAGCTTCAGCATCATGGGACATTTTAGCGGTAGGAACCTCCTGGTTACACCAGCCCACAGGGGATTATTATGTCCGTCGTGCAGGGAGGGGCTGGCTGGGTGGGGAGGGGCTGGGTGGGGAGGGTGGGGAGGAGCTGGGTGGGGGGTGGGGCTGGGTGGGGCTGGGTGGGGAGGGGCTGCTCACCCCGTGGTGCCCTTATAAAACTCAACGTTTCACCTACTCACGCCGGCTTGTGCCCGCCCTCACAGTCGGCCATATTTGCGGAATACACCACGCCGCCGTTGACCCTGCAGGCCATTGACCGAGCAACCCGACGTTCCTACCAGCTCCCTCCGCAGGACAATGTGTTAACACAACTCCTGTTGTATTGCCAGAAAGGTTAACACCGATTCTCATTTGTCGAAGATGACAAGAGACATCCCGTGATGTAGTTCAGTTTGTGTTCATTCTTTAAGGTGACGCTGCTACCAAGACGGAGGATCCCCCGGGTCCGGAGGATTCGGGGTCAAAATACAAATTGCCGCGCTTCACGCGACCAGGCAGCCAGCGTCAGCTGCGCGCCGGTCAAAGGGCGGCGCAGCGAAGATAAGATCCTTCACCCAGGGTCCCGGCGGTGACGGTCGCTCGGACAGCGGCGTTATCGTAACGCTCGGAGAGATGGGGAGAGGGGGGGGAGGAGAGGGAGGGAAGAGCGAGGGAGGAAGGAGAGGGAGGGAGGAGAGGGAAGGGAGGGAGTGAAGAGAGCGAGGGAGTGAAGAGAGGAAGGAGAGGGAGGAGAGGGAGGAGAGGGAGGGAGTCGCTGAAACGATCCTGAGCCTCCCCGAGGTCGACCCAGGCGATCACTGCCTCGTGCGGTGTTTAAACATCGCCATAGACAGCAGCAGGCATCGTCACTGGGGTCGGGGTCGAACCCACGACCTCCAGTAGACCAGGCGAGGTAGTTAACATCTCCTAGCCACCGTGGCGCCCTCTACTAACTACTCACCCACACAGTAGCCCACTCACTAACTCACCCACTCACTAACTCACCCACTCACTAACTCACCCACTCACAAACTCACCCACGCTGTAACCCATTCACTAACTCACCCACTCACTAACTCACCCACTCACTAACTAACTCACCCACTCACTAACTCACCCACTCACTAACTCACCCACTCACTAACTGCGCCAGGCGATCCCTCACTTGAAGCCGAGTCCACCTAGGTGGGACCGGTCCAGATAATCGTTTTTTGCGTCCACGAGCCGGGAATCGAACCGGGGTTTCGCAACGCAGACGCTGCACCCACGCCACCGCTCCCCGCACGCACACACGCACGCACACACGCATGCCAATGATAGGTGCTCACCCACACATGCCTCTGTACCCAACCAAGCCACCATCACCACACAACACAAAAGGCGAGACCGGCTGAACCGGCACCTGACCAGAGCGACCCCGACGGTATCAGGAAAATGCGCGAGGGGGTTGAGGGGGGGGGGGGCAAGGTCACGGGGGAACGCAAAAGACTCGCCCACGAGGGAGGGATGTCGTGAAACTGGCCCCAAAAAGTCGCTCACTCACTCACTCATATCCAGACTCATACACTCACTCACTCACTCGTACACTCACTCATACACTCACTCACTCATACACTCACTCATATACAGACGCATACACTCACTCACTCACTCATACACTCACTCACTCACACACTCATATACAACAACAACAACAACCGCCATTCGCCACTAAGTGGCGGTGACGTCACCACGACTGGTACACTCATACACGTACTCACTCATATACACTCACGCACTCACTCACTCGGACACTCACTCACTCATATACACACTCACTCGTACATTCATACACTCACTCACTCATCTACACTCATACACTCACTCACTCATATACACACTCACACACTCATATACACACTCACACACTCATATACACACTCACACACTCACTCACTCGTACACTCACTCACTCGTACACTCATACACTCACTCACTCATATACACTCATACACTCACTCACTCATCTACACTCATACACTCACTCACTCATATACACACTCACACACTCATATACACACTCACACACTCATATACAGACTCACACACTCACTCATACACTCACTCACTGACACACTCACTCATACACTCACTCACACATACACTCACTCACTCACTCATACACTCACTCACTCATACACGCACTCACTCACACACACTCACTCACACACTACTCACTCACACACTACTCACTCACTCACACACGCATTCACTCACACACTCACTCACTCATACACTCACTCACGCGTGCCTGCAACACCATGCCACCACACAATCACACAACACAAAAGGTGAGACCGGTTGAACCGGCACGTGACCCCGACGGGGTCAGGGAGGGGTTTGGGGGGGGGGCAAGGTCACGGAGGAATGCAAAAGACTCGGCCACGAGGGAGGGATGTCGTGAAACTGGCCCCAAGAATGTACACTATGAGACATCTCCTTTACCAGTGGCAAAATATAGTAGCAGGTTTTTACCCTTTAAACTGGTACAAAACTGACACCTTTATACAAGGCATCATGTTTGCAATAACCACAACACAAGCAGTCAAAATGCAAACAAAAAGAAACAACTCTGATAATGATAATAATATGCACTGTCCTTGAAGTTGATTGGTCCACACCCGAGACAGCTTTCCTTAGAGCCTAGTCTAACTCACCAGATGGTCCAACACCAATGGACACACTCACACGCGCGCTCACTTACAAACTCACTACTCACACTCACTCTTGCACACACGCACTCACACACTACTCACACTCACTCACTCATACACTCACTCATACACTCACTCATACACTCACTACTCACACTCACTCACACTCACTCACACACGCACTCACTCATACACTCACTCACACGCACTCACACATGAGCTCTCATGCACTCACTCACACTCACTCATACACGCACTCCTCACACTCACACACGCACTCACTCGCACACTCACTCACTCACACGCACTCACACATAAGCTCTCATGCACTCACTCACACTCACTCATACACGCACTCCTCACACTCACACACGCACTCACTCATACACTCACTCATACACTCACACTCACTCACACACGCACTCACTCATACACTCACTCACTCACACGCACTCACACATAAGCTCTCATACACTCGCTCACACTCACTCATACACGCACGCCTCACACTCACACACGCACTCACTCATACACTCACTCATACACTCACTACTCACAATCACTACTTACACTCACTCACACACGCACTCACTCATACACTCACTCACTCACACGCACTCACACATAAGCTCTCATGCACTCACTCACACTCACTCATACACGCACTCCTCACACTCGCACTCACTCATACACTCACTCACACGCACTCACACATAAGCTCTCATGCACTCACTCACACTCACTCATACACGCACTCCTCACACTCAATCACGCACTCACTCGCACACTCACTCACACACACACTCACTCACACACACACTCACTCACACACGCACTCACTCATACACTCACTCACTCACACACACACTCACTCACACACGCACTCACTCATACACGCACTCCTCACACTCACACACGCACTCACTCGCACTCACTCGCACTCACACTCACTACTCACACTCACTCACACACACACTCACTCGCACTCACTCACACACTCACTCACTCACACGCACTCACACATAAGCTCTCATGCACTCACTCACACTCACTCATACACGCACTCCTCACACTCAATCACGCACTCACTCGCACTCACTCGCACTCACTCACACACACACTCACTCACACACTCACTCACACACACACTCACTCACACACGCACTCACTCATACATTCACTCACTCACACGCACTCACACATAAGCTCTCATGCACTCACTCGCACTCACTCATACACGCACTCCTCACACTCACACACGCACTCACTCATACACTCACTCATACACTCACTACTCACACTCACTACTCACACTCACTCACACACGCACTCACTCATACACTCACTCACTCACACGCACTCACACATAAGCTCTCATGCACTCACTCACACTCACTCATACACGCACTCCTCACACTCACACACGCACTCACTCGCACTCACTCGCACTCACTCACACACACACTCACTCACACTCACTCATACCTGTCAACCCATACCGTTTCATCGTTTTCTTGTACAGGGAAATGTAGTTAATGTTGTGCCTTCGTTTCTCCAACACACAACTGGTGTTGCTGTACCAGTGACGATTTGGTTCTGTTTGTGTTTACGTGCCAGACCCTAATAGGTTTTTACCCTTTTAACTGGTACAAAATCTGACACCTTTATGCAAGGCATCATGTTTGCAATAACCTCAACACAAGAAGTCAAAATGCAAACAAAAAGAAACAACTCTGATGATGATAATGATATGCACCGTCCTTGAAGTTGATTGGTCCACACCCGAGACGGCTTTCCTTAGAGCCTAGTCTCCATTGGTGTTGGACCAGATGACGCCAAAAGGCGCACAACTCAAAGACAGAAAGCTGTCTCGGGTGTGGACCAATCAACTTCAAGGACAGTGCATATCATTATCATCATCAGAGTTGTTTCTTTTTGTTTGCATTTTGACTGCTTGTGTTGAGGTTATTGCAAACATGATGCCTTGCATAAAGGTGTCAGATATTGTACCAGTTAAAAGGGTAAAAACCTATCACTATATTTTGCCACTGGTAAAGGAGATGTCTCATAGTGTGCCAGACCCGGTTACTAATTGCCTGTGTCGGTAGTGGCGGCCTTAACGACGCACACAACATTTATACATTCATGCCACCTCATGAGCGTGCAGCCGTTTCAATAAATAATCCATACGGCCAAAATAAATCGGGTTAATCGTTAAACCCCGCGCAATTGCCCGCGTTTATTGTCGTACAATCTACGACGCGTGCACGTGTGCGTAGAGGCATGATCACAGAGTCGTGGCATTGACTAAGCAGCTTTGCCGGCACCAGCGATCAACACGGACACACGTGAAACGGTCGTGGACATCGGACGTGTCTATGGGTTAGTGACTCTCCGGCTCGTGATGGGACTTTGTACGACAAACGTTGAGATTTGTTGAGGCGGCACGGGGGGAGCGGTGGGGTCCGAATCGGTCTGTGATAAGGTAGGGCAATGATAAGGGGTTGACAGATGTGTTTAGAAGTGTAGTGCATAGTGTAGTGTATAGTGTAGTGTATAATGTAGTGTATGGTAGTGTATAGTGTAGTGTATAGTGTAGTGTATAGTGTAGTAGTGTAGTGTATAGTGTAGTGTATAGTGTAGTGTATAGTGTAGTAGTGTAGTGTATAGTGTAGTGTATAGTGTAGTGTATAGTGTAGTGTATAGTGTAGTGTATAGTGTAGTAGTGTAGTGTATCGTGTAGTGTATCGTGTAGTGTATAGTGTAGTAGTGTAGTGTATAGTGTATAGTGTAGTGTATAGTGTAGTGTATAGTGTAGTGTATAGTGTAGTAGTGTAGTGTATAGTGTAGTGTATAGTGTAGTGTATAGTCTTAATTTAGGAGCTTTCGTGACTGCAGGAATTATTCTTTGGTTCTTTTCGGTTAAGTCACGTCTAAAAATAAAATAATAAATTAAAATAACATATTACGACGTTTCGATTGCAACACAAGCAATCATCATCAGGTATAAAAGAAATAGCAACAAAAATCTAACTAGAAAACTATAGACAGACATACAAGCAGACAGACATCACAACGGCACACAGAGAGAGGACACAAATCGGCACAAAGAGAGGGGTCGTTTCTGTGACGGTCCCTTAAATATAGAGAGGGGGGGCGGGGACGGAGAGAGGGAGGGGGCAGAGAGAATTAGCATATCAATGAGTGTACGGCAACGTACTGCTGCTGTTGCAAGTAAGATGACAATGTGGAACGGGCACGCTAAATTGAAAATTAGGAGACAGGCACACGAAAATTAAATAACCTAGCAAAATATCGAAATGTGATGTAATACAACACAGAGAGTCGGTTAACACACAATTAACGCATAGCCTGGTTGATTACGTGTTTCAAAATGTGCTAAGTTAGAATTTTAAGTGTGAAAATTCCGAAGAGAGGACACAGGCAGAGAGAACAAATAGCCAGAAAGAAAAAGGATAAGCTTAAAACTTCCCCGTAGAAGTGGTTCAATCTTAATTTAGGAGCTTTCGTGACTGCAGGAATTATTCTTTGGTTCTTTTCGGTTAAGTCACGTCTAAAAAATGTAGTGTATAGTGTAGTGTATAGTGTAGTGTATAGTGTAGTAGTGTAGTGTATAGTGTAGTGTATAGTGTAGTGTATAGTGTAGTGTATAGTGTAGTGTATAGTGTAGTAGTGTAGTGTATAGTGTAGTGTATAGTGTAGTGTATAGTGTAGTGTATAGTGTAGTGTATAGTGTAGTGTATAGTGTAGTGTATAGTGTAGTGTAGTGTATAGTGTAGTGTAGTGTATAGTGTAGTGTATAGTGTAGTGTATAGTGTAGTGTATAGTGTAGTGTATAGTGTATAGTGTAGTGTATAGTGTAGTGTATAGTGTAGTGTATAGTGTAGTGTATAGTGTAGTGTATAGTGTAGTGTATAGTGTAGTGTATAGGATGAACGCTGAGATTTATGAGGGGCACGGGGTGGCCAGTAAGGTCTGCATCAGTCTGTGATAAGGGAGGGAGGGCACTGCCTTTGTTGACAAGTCCACTCACACCACACTTGGTGTGACTGCACACACTCACGCAGCCCAGATGATGGTATCGCACCCTATGTGTGTGTGTGTGTTAGTGTGTGTGTGTGTTAGTGTGTGTGTGTTAGTGTGTGTGTGTAAGTTAGTGTGTGCGTTGAGAGTGGACCCTGTGTGAGATGAGCGTGTGTGTGTGTGTGTTAGTGTGTGTGTGTGTGTTAGTGTGTGAGTTGAGTGTGTGTGTGTTAGTGTGAGTTGAGCGTGTGTATGTGTGTGTGTTAGTGTGAGCGTGTGTATGTGTGTGTGTTAGTGTGTGTGAGTTGAGTGTGTGTATGTGTTAGTGCACACACACACACTCAGTCACTCACCCACACACACACTCAGTCACTCACTCACACACACACCCACACACACAATCAGTCACTCACCCACACACACACTCAGTCACTCACCCGCACACACACCCACACACACAATCAGTCACTCACCCACACACACACTCAGTCACTCACCCGCACACACACTTAGTCACTCACCCACACACTCAGTCACTCACCCACAAAAACAAAGATCCCCCGTATAGCCTTAACAGACTGTAGGGGGCAAGTGCTGTTAGCGAGCAAGGCCAGCACGGCACACGAGGGGGTGGGTGGCCAACACCACCAGGACCGGTTCAGATAATCGTCACTGGTGCTGGCCGCGAGAGGGAATCGAACCTGGAACGCCGGGTTCGTAGCGCAGCACGCTAACCACTACACTACTACTCCCCACTCACCCACACACACCGACACACTCACCCACACCTATCAACCCACCTCTTTCTATAGCCCATGGGACTCACTCACACACTCACCCACACACTCACACACTCACCCACTCACCCACCCACCCACTCACCCACCTACCCACCCACTCACTCACCAACTCACCCACCCACCCACTCACCCACCAACTCACCCACCCACCCACTCACCCACTCACCCACCCACCCACCCACTCACCCACCCACCCACTCACTCACCTATCAACCCATCTCTTTCTCTAGCCCGTGGGACTCACTCACCCACCCACCCACTCACCCACCCACCCACCCACTCACCCACCCACCCACCAACCCACCCACCCACTTACCCACCCACCCACTCACCCACTCACCCACCCACTCACCCACCCACTCACCCACCCACCCACCTACTCAACTCACCCACCCACCCACCCACCTACTCAACTCACCCACCCACCCACTCACTCACCCACCCACCTACCCACCCACTCACTCAACAACTCACCCACCCACTCACTCACCTATCAACCCATCTCTTTCTCTAGCCCCTGGGACTCACTCACCTACCCACCCACCCACCCACTCACCCACCCACCCACTCACCCACTCACCCACTCACCCACCCATCCACCCACTCACTCACCAACCAACCCACGGTCTAAACCCGCCCACCCTGTCCGTGACCACTCACTGGTACCCTCAATGCGAGGCACAGGCAGAGCCAGTGGGGCGTGGGGTGACCCGTGCCCCCCCCCCCAATGATCCGATCGAAATCCCGAATTTCGCGATTTCAACCCCAAACTTCCTTGTTCGTTGGACCGACGCTAACAACGATAACAAAACGACGGAACGCACTCAATCAGTGGCCCATCGCGCCGGGAGAGAATTGGGGAGATCTCAGACACGGGGAGTCAAAATTCCCCACTCACAACACCGCTGCTGCTCAAATCGTCTGCAAATTATCTCAAAGGTCACCCGTGTAGCCTCTATCAGGGCTGTAGGGGCAAGTGCTGTTAGTAGCCGCAGCAGTGTCTATAGACACACAGACAAAGGTCACCCGTGTAGCCTCAAGTGGGGCTGTAGGGGCAAGTGCTGTTAGTAGCAGCAGCAGTGTCTATAGACACACAGACAAAGGTCACCCGTGTAGCCTCTAGCAGGGCTGTAGGGGCAAGTGCTGTTAGTAGCGAGTAGCAGCAGCAGTGTCTATAGACACACAGACAAAGGTTACCCGTGTAGCCTCTAACAGGGCTGTAGGGGCAAGTGCTGTTAGTAGCGAGTAGCAGCAGCAGTGTCTATAGACACACAGACAAAGGTCGGCAGGGTGGTACACGGGGGGGGTGGGCGGCCAGAACCACGCTCAACACACACACACACAGGCTACACACACTAACACACACACTAACACACACACTAACACACACACACACACACTAACACACACACACACACTAACACACACACACTAACACAGGGTCCACGACCTTCGAATTAGGCTGCACGCAACAGCTTCGGTGGGGAAGGTTCCTGCAAAATCTGCGTCTTGACGTTCACCGACGACGTATCCTGGGCAAGGTTGCATCACCGCCACCAACACCACCACCACGATCATCATCGTCACCACAACCACAATCATCATCGTCACCACCACCACAATCATCATCGTCACCACCACCACCACAATCATCATCGTCACCTCCACCGCCACCACCACCACGATCACCACCACCACCACAATCATCATCGTCACCACCACCGCCACCACCACCACGATCACCACCACCACCACCACCACGATCATCGTCACCACCACCGCCACCACCACCACCACCATCATCATCATCGCCACCTCCACCACAATCATCATCGTCACCACCACCACGATCACCACCACCACGATCATCATCGCCACCACCACCACAATCATCATCGTCACCACCACCACAATCATCATCGTCACCACCACCGCCACCACCACCACCACGATCACCACCACCACCACCACGATCATCATCACCGCCGCCACCACGATCTTCATCATCATCACCTTCACCACCACCACTACCACCACGATCTTCATCATCATCACCTTCACCACCACCACTACCACCACGATCATCACCGCAGTCATCACCACCACCTCCACGTTCACCGTCATCATCATCGTCGTCACCACCACCGCCACCACCACCACGATCATCATCACAGTCACCACCACCACGATCATCATCACCGCCGCCACCACGATCATCACCTTCACCACTACCGCTACCATCATGATCATCATCACCACCAGAACTACCACCACAATCATCACCACAGTCATTGCCACCACGATCATCATCACCGCCGCCACCACGATCATCACCTTCACCACCACCACTACCATCATGATCATCATCACCACCAGAACTACCACCACAATCATCACCACAGTCATTGCCACCACGATCATCACCACCGTCACCGCCTCCACGTTCACCGTCACCATTGTTATTCATGGCACTCCAGTCCACAGCGAAGGCAAGTTGCGGACCGCACGCTCTCGCATGCCACACCACACACAGGCAGCATCTCACCACCGCATCTTACGCCTACCCCTCTCACCCGTTAATTCACCCACGTGTCAGCTCACTCACCATCTCACCAACTCGCCCACACCCTCACCCACACGCACGCCAACTCACCACGTAATAACTCACCCAAACCCTCGCCCACACACACACGCCAACTCACCACACACACGCTAACTCACCCACGCACAAACTCACCCACACAATAACTCACCCACACAATAACTCACCAAAACCCTTGCCCACACCCACACGAATTCACCACACACACCCTAACTCACCCACGCACAAACTCACCCACACAATAACTCACCCACACAATAACTCACCCACGGCCTAACCCGCGCACTAACTCACCCATGCGCCAACTCACCTACACCCTAACCCAAGGACGAACCCACGACCTCCTGTACACCAGGCGAGGTCGTTAACATCTCCTAGCCACCGTGATGATGATGATGAGAGAGACTTAGACACCAAATAGACACCAACAGGCATCGTCAGGAATGGAACCCACGACCTCCTGCGTACCAGGCGAGGTAGTTAACATCTCCCAGCCACCGTGATGATGAGAGAGACTTAGACATCAAACATACAGCAGCAGGCATCGTCAGGAATGGAACCCACGACCTCCTGTACAACAGGCGAGGTAGTCAACATATCCTAGCCACCGTGATGATGATGAGAGAGAGAGATGCAGACTCCAAATACACAGCAGCAGGCATCGTCAGGGGTCGGGATGGAACCCACGACCTCCTGCGTACCAGGCGAGGTAGTTAACATCTCCCAGCCACCGTGATGATGAGAGAGAGAGACTTAGACACCAAATATACAGCAGCAGGCATCGTCAGGGGTCGGGATGGAACCCACGACCTCCTGCGCACCAGGCAATGTAGTCAACATCTCCCAGCCACCGTGATGATGATGAGAGAGAGAGAGAGATGCAGACTCCAAATACACAGCAGGAAGAATCATCAGGAGTCAGGATGGAACCCACGACCTCCTGCGCACCAGGCGATGTAGTTAACATCTCCCAGCCAACGTGATGATGATGAGAGACTTAGACATCAAACATACAGCAGCAGGCATCGTCAGGAATAGAACCCACGACCTCCTGCGTACCAGGCGAGGTAGTTAACATCTCCCAGCCAACGTGATGATGATGAGAGAGACTTAGACATCAAACATACAGCAGCAGGCATCGTCAGGAATAGAACCCACGACCTCCTGCGTACCAGGCGAGGTAGTTAACATCTCCCAGCCAACGTGATGATGATGAGAGAGACTTAGACATCAAACATACAGCAGCAGGCATCGTCAGGAATAGAACCCACGACCTCCTGCGTACCAGGCGAGGTAGTTAACATCTCCCAGCCAACGTGATGATGATGAGAGAGACTTAGACATCAAACATACAGCAGCAGGCATCGTCAGGAATGGAACCCGCGACCTCCTGCGTACCAGGCGAGGTAGTTAACATCTCCCAGCCACCGTGATGATGAGAGAGAGATGCAGACTCCATATACACAGCAGCAGGCATCGTCAGGGGTCGGAATGGAACCCACGACCTCCTGCGCACCAGGCGATGTAGTCAACATCTCCCAGCCACCGCCCCCCCCCCCAACCCGCCCGCCACTCACTGGTGCCCTCGACGCGGTCGCTGACGCGGCTCCACACGATCTGCCGCGTCTCCAGCACCACCTGCAGCGTGCGCCGCTCGGAGCGGGCGCGCCGCGGGTAGAACACCGCCATTACCGTGCCCAGCTCCAGCGCCCGCATCATGCGGCTCATGTCCATCGTCGGCAGCATCCCCGGCGAGCCGCCGCCGCCGGCGCCGCCGATGCCGACCGGGCCGGCGGCGCTCCGGCGTCGTCCCTCGTCGCCTTGGGCCGCCGCGGCCGTGGCCGACGCGCCGGTGGCCGCGGCGCCGCCGGCCGACGCGGCGCCGCCGAAAGCGGCGGGCGCCGTCGTGGAGGACGGGGAGCCGTAGCCGCGGGGAGCGTAGCCCGGCAGGGACATGGCGGGCGACGCGCCGGTGGCCCCGTGCCGCCCCCGACTCCCTCCTCTCACTCCTCCTCCCTTCCTCCTCCTCCTCCTCCCTCCCTCCTCTCACTCCTCTTCCTCCTCCCACGTGGGAGCCTCCTGCAGCAGGAGCGGTGGCGGCTGTGGTGGGAACGTCGACGGTGGAAACGCTGTCGGAGGAAAACCAATCGAGTGTCATTTTAATTTATTTAGCGACGGTGACGACAATGATGACAACGATGATGACGACAATGACGACGACGATGACGACAACAATGACGACAACAATGACGACGATGACGACAACAATGACGACGACAATGACGACGATGACGACAACAATGATGACAAAGACGACAACGATGACAACAATGACAATGACGACGATGACGACGATGACGACAAAGGCTGTGGCAAAGAGCAAAGTTGTGTGACCGCGAAGTCGACTCACTTATAGAGGACGAATTAAAACTACAAACTACGTTTTATATTTTTGGGCTGTAAGGTCCCGGTGAGCCGCTGTGCAGGAGCTCTTTCACAGAAGCGACCTGGCCCATCGCAGATGATAGCAGCTCAGCCATAGAGTCTAAACACTCTCACTCAGCCACCCACACACACAGCCACTCACTCACTCAGCCACCCACACACACAGCCACTCACTCACCCAGCCACCCACACACACAGCCACTCACTCACTCAGCCAGCCACTCACTCAGCCAGCCACTCACCCAGCCATCCACTCACCCAGCCATCCACTCACTCACCCATCCACCCACACACTCACCCATCCACCCACACACTCACCCATCCACCCACACACTCACCCACTCACAACTCACCCACTTACTTACCCAGTCACCCATCCACACACTCACCCACCCACACACTCACCCACCCACACACCCAGCCATCCACCCTTTCACCCAGCCATCCACACACTCACCCACCCACCCACTCACCCAGTCACTCACTCACCCACCCACACACTCACCCAACCATCCACCCACACACCGACCCACACACTCATCCACCCACACACTCACCCACTTACTCACTCAGCCACACACTCACCCAGTCACCCACCCACTCACTCACGCAGTCAACCACCCACCCAGTCACCCACTCACCCACCCACCCAGTCACTCACTCACCCAGCCATCCACACACTCACCCACCCACCCACTCACCCAGTCACTCACTCACTCTCTAACCCGCCCACACACTCACCCAGCCATCCCCCCACACACCGACCCACACACTCATCCACCCACACACTCACTCAGCCACACACTCACCCACACATTCACCCAGTCACCCACCCACTCACTCACGCAGTCACCCACCCACCCAGTCACCCACCCACCCAGTCACTCACTCACCCAGCCATCCACCCACTCTCTAACCCGCCCACACACTCACCCAGCCATCCACCCACACACCGACCCACACACTCATCCACCCACACACTCACTCAGCCACACACTCACCCACACATTCACCCAGTCACCCACCCACTCACTCACGCAGTCACCCACCCACCCAGTCACCCAGTCACCCACCCACCCAGTCACTCACTCACCCAGCCATCCACCCACTCTCTAACCCGCCCACACACTCACCCAGCCATCCACCCACACACCGACCCACACACTCATCCACCCACACACTCACTCAGCCACACACTCACCCACACATTCACCCAGTCACCCACCCACTCACTCACGCAGTCACCCACCCACCCAGTCACCCACCCACCCAGTCACTCACTCACCCAGCCATCCACCCACTCTCTAACCCGCCCACACACTCACCCAGCCATCCACCCACACACCGACCCACACACTCATCCACCCACACACTCAGCCACACACTCACCCACACATTCACCCAGTCACCCACCCACTCACTCACGCAGTCACCCACCCACCCAGTCACTCACTCACCCAGCCATCCACCCACTCTCTAACCCGCCCACACACTCACCCAGCCATCCACCCACACACCGACCCACACACTCATCCACCCACACACTCACTCAGCCACACACTCACCCACACATTCACCCAGTCACCCACCCACTCACTCACGCAGTCACCCACCCACCCAGTCACCCAGTCACCCACCCACCCAGTCACTCACCCACCCAGTCACTCACTCACCCAGCCATCCACCCACTCTCTAACCCGCCCACACACTCACCCAGCCATCCACCCACACACCGACCCACACACTCATCCACCCACACACTCACTCAGCCACACACTCACCCACACATTCACCCAGTCACCCACCCACTCACTCACGCAGTCACCCACCCACCCAGTCACCCAGTCACCCACCCACCCAGTCACTCACTCACCCAGCCATCCACCCACTCACCCACCCACCCACTCACCCAGTCACTCACTCACTCTCTAACCCGCCCACACACTCACCCAGCCATCCACCCACACACCGACCCACACACTCATCCACCCACACACTCACTCACCCACACATTCACCCAGTCACCCACCCACTCACTCACGCAGTCACCCACCCACCCAGTCACCCACCCACCCAGTCACTCACTCACCCAGCCATCCACCCACTCACCCACTCACGTGTTTATGTTACCAGCTGTAATGCCCCACCGAGCTACTGTTTAGGATCTCTTTTCCAGAAGCCACCTGGCCCATCACAGATGACAGCAGCTCAGCGGAGAAGTGCCTTGTCACTCAATCAATCACGTCCTTATTTTTCTGTAGCACTATATCGTGCAAAAGATGCACTTCAAAGTGATGTACAGATCAAATAAATCATTGTTAAAAGACTAAATCGCAAGAACAATAAGATACAATTCCATACGAAACAAAATAGCATTATAATAAATTGCTATCGGAGGCATGTTACAAAAATAACACTGTGAAAGAATCTTAAGTAAAACCAAGTTTAAAAAAGGAAAGTTTTTATATTTCACTTAGAATGGCTTAATGATTACGAAGCCCTCATCATCATCATAAGTCAACGTGTTAATTTATAGGGGCAGCCAAATGCTCTAAAAACATGTCGAGACGTTTATTCTAAATGTGGAGGGGAAAAACCGGAGGAGCCGGAGAAAAATCCACGCAACCACAAGGACAGAAAGAGACGCAGACTCCAAACATACAGCAGCAGGCGTCATGGTCGGGATCGAACCCACGACCTTCTGTGTACCAGGCGAGGTAGTTAACATCTCCTAGCCACCGTGATGATGATGATGAGAGAGAGACGCAGACTCCAAATATACAGCAGCAGGCGAACGGGTCAGGATCGAACCCACGACCTTCTGTGTACCAGGCGAGGTAGTTAACATCTCCTAGTCACCGTGATGATGATGATGAGAGAGACGCAGACTCCAAATATACAGCAGCAGGCGTCAGGGTCAAACCCACAACCTTCTGTGTACCAGGCGAGGTAGTTAACATCTCCTAGCCACCGTGATGATGATGATGAGAGAGACGCAGACTCCAAATATACAGCAGCAGGCGTCAAGGGGTAGGGATCGAACCCACGACCTCCTGTGTACCAGGCGAGGTAGTTAACATCTCCTAGTCACCGTGATGATGATGATGAGAGACGCAGACTCCAAATATACAGCAGCAGGCGTCAGGGTCGGGATCGAACCCACGACCTCCTTCATACCAGACGTGTCTCTCTCATAATCATCTGTAGGACAGGGGGAGATCATACAAACTCCACTCACTCTGTAGGACAGGGGGAGATCATACAAACTCCACTCACTCTGTAGGACAGGGGGAGATCATACAAACTCCACTCACTCTGTAGGACAGGGGGAGATCATACAAACTCCACTCACTCTGTAGGACAGGGGGAGATCATACAAACTCCACTCACTCTGTAGGACAGGGGGAGATCATACAAACTCCACTCACTCTGTAGGACAGGGGGAGATCATACAAACTCCACTCACTCTGTAGGACAGGGGGAGATCATACAAACTCCACTCACTCTGTAGGACAGGGGGAGATCATACAAACTCCACTCTGTAGGACAGGGGGAGATCATACAAACTCCACTCACTCTGTAGGACAGGGAGAGATCATACAAACTCCACTCACTCTGTAGGACAGGGGGAGATCATACAAACTACACTCACTCTGTAGGACAGGGGGAGATCATACAAACTACACTCATTCTGTAGGACAGGGGGAGATCATACAAACTCCACTCACTCTGTAGGACAGGGGGAGATCATACAAACTACACTCTGTAGGACAGGGGGAGATCATACAAACTACACTCACTCTGTAGGACAGGGGGAGATCATACAAACTACACTCACTCTGTAGGACAGGGGGAGATCATACAAACGCCACTCACTCTGTAGGACAGGGAGAGATCATACAAACTCCACTCACTCTGTAGGACAGGGGGAGATCATACAAACTCCACTCACTCTGTAGGACAGGGGGAGATCATACAAACTACACTCACTCTGTAGGACAGGGGGAGATCATACAAACTCCACTCACTCTGTAGGACAGGGGGAGATCATACAAACTCCACTCACTCTGTAGGACAGGGGGAGATCATACAAACTACACTCATTCTGTAGGACAGGGGGAGATCATACAAACTCCACTCACTCTGTAGGACAGGGGGAGATCATACAAACTCCACTCACTCTGTAGGACAGGGGGAGATCATACAAACTCCACTCACTCTGTAGGACAGGGGGAGATCATACAAACTCCACTCACTCTGTAGGACAGGGGGAGATCATACAAACTCCACTCACTCTGTAGGACAGGGGGAGATCATACAAACTCCACTCACTCTGTAGGACAGGGGGAGATCATACAAACTACACTCACTCTGTAGGACAGGGGGAGATCATACAAACTCCACTCACTCTGTAGGACAGGGGGAGATCATACAAACTCCACTCACTCTGTAGGACAGGGGGAGATCATACAAACTCCACTCACTCTGTAGGACAGGGGGAGATCATACAAACTCCACTCACTCTGTAGGACAGGGGGAGATCATACAAACTCTGTAGGACAGGGGGAGATCATACAAACTCCACTCACTCTGTAGGACAGGGGGAGATCATACAAACTCCACTCACTCTGTAGGACAGGGGGAGATCATACAAACTCCACTCAGTCTGTAGGACAGGGGGAGATCATACAAACTACACTCACTCTGTAGGACAGGGGGAGATCATACAAACTACACTCACTCTGTAGGACAGGGGGAGATCATACAAACTACACTCACTCTGTAGGACAGGGGGAGATCATACAAACTCCACTCACTCTGTAGGACAGGGGGAGATCATACAAACTACACTCATTCTGTAGGACAGGGGGAGATCATACAAACTACACTCACTCTGTAGGACAGGGGGAGATCATACAAACTACACTCACTCTGTAGGACAGGGGGAGATCATACAAACTACACTCACTCTGTAGGACAGGGGATGATCATACAAACCCCACTAATTAATCTCCAGATCACCTTTCAAAAGTTATATTTCAGCGAGAAACTAAACATTAATACAGAATACAAACATTATAGAAGCTAGGGGTTAGTGAATACAGAGGCGATTAACAATACTCCACTCGCATATAACATCTACAACTTATATTTATTATAAAACTATAAAAAATCTACGTATTTTAAAACAGTCGCAAGTGAAGATAGTCTTTAGTTTCAAGTTTCAAGGGTTTTCTTGTTTGACAGAGGAGTTACTACACTAATAAGAATGGTAAACGTCTTATTTTAAATGTAAGTCTTTCAAAATGTATCAATCAACACAACATTACATCATTGCATTGATCGCTCGCTTAGTAAGTTACTAGATTAGGTTTTTTTAAAACAAAAAGTCGACACATTACGGGGTACGCACCGTTTAAAGCGCTTTTAAAGAACTGTCACTTTTTAGTTAAATCGTTAACGCAAATAAAAGTGGGTACGCGTTGTTAGTCTTAACTGTTATGATCGTAACTACGACGTCGACGCAACTAAATGTCCGGCGAAGCGTTCGTCTCGTGTAAAAAAATAAACTCTTTCAGCTTAAAGACTTTGTCTGCGGTAAAAAAAAAAAATTTAGGTAAAAAACAAAACTTTGAGGTAAAAAAAAACTTTGAGGTAAAAAAAAAACTGTCTGAGGTAAAAAAAAACTTTGAGGTAAAATAGACTTTGTCTAAGGTAAAAAAAAAACTTTGAGGTAAAATAGACTGTCTGAGGTAAAAATGAAAATTGAGGTAAAAAACAAAACTTTGAGGTTAAAAAAACTTTGTCTGAGGTAAAAAAAAAAGACTTTGTCTGAGGTGAAATAGACTTTGTCTAAGCTAAAAAAAAACTTTGAGGTAAAAAAAACTGTCTGAGGTAAAAATAAAAATTGAGGTAAAAAACTAAACTTTGAGGTAAAAAAAACTTTGTCTGAGGTAAAAAAAAAAACTTTGTCTGAGGTAAAAAAAGACTTTGAGGTAAGAAAAAAACTTTGTCTGAGGTAAAAAAAAAGAGACACCGCAGCAACGCAACAACTCCGCAACGCTAAATTACAAACAGCTGCTGCTCTGGCAAAAGTGGTCGACAAAAGTTGAGCACACGAACACGACCGCTCGATCGGGCGACGTCGATTTTACCTCACGGTTGTCACGCGAAGACGCGACAATTTGCGCGCTTTTGTCCGCTAATTAACTTAAATCGTTAATTGTTTGGTGGCGGACGCGTTGTTACCTCCTCCCGTGTCTCTCCCTATCGTCAACTTTGACGGTGGTGGTGGTGGTCACCACGTGACCACCAACGGGCCCGCCCACTACCCCCCCCCCCAGCTTCCCGCGCTTTTTGTTCGGGGGGGGGGGGTGAGCCGGAGGTGACGTCATCTGCAGTGCCCTTATATGGGCAAGACAAATGGGTGGGGGTTTTATGGGGGGGGGAGGGAGATGTTATCAGCCGCGAGGTGATTGGTCCAACCATTACCAACCCCCCCCCCTCCCTCCCATTGGTGGCGGTATGATAAGCGGGACCTCGGTCATTTTGAGATAAATTATGTTAATGAGGACCGGCGAGGGCGGGACTTCGGGTAACCCGCATAAATTATGTTAATGCAGACCGGCGCGGGTGGGTGCTGGGCGGGACTTCGGGTAACCCGCATAAATTATGTTAATGAGGACCGGCGCGGGTGGGTGCTGGGCGGGACTTCG
This sequence comes from Lampetra fluviatilis, assembly GCF_964198595.1. Classification (NCBI taxonomy): domain Eukaryota; kingdom Metazoa; phylum Chordata; class Hyperoartia; order Petromyzontiformes; family Petromyzontidae; genus Lampetra; species Lampetra fluviatilis. The sequence continues at coordinate 1,787,480 of NC_136344.1, read as the reverse complement.
GGTAACCCGCATAAATTATGTTAATGAGGACCGGCGCGGGTGGGTGCTGGGCGGGACTTAGGGTAACCCGCATAAATTATGTTAATTATATTTCCATCTTTGCGGACGGTGATTGGCTGAACTATATAACAATGGCATGGGCGGGAACCTTTATGTGTGCACAACATAAATTATGTTAATGACGATTATGTTAATTAAAATATGCTAATGTTGATCATTGGCGACTGTGGGCGGAAAATATTGCATAGATTTTGTTAATGAGTTAAACGTCACAAAGTGAGCGTGACGTCATCACGGCTCTAGTGCCAGGCTAGGTGCAGAAGAAAGTCACGGGACAGACCGTGCAGGTGCCATGGGTTGACTGCTGTGCCAGGCTAGGTGCAGGAGGAAGAGGTCACGGGACAGACCCAGCAGGTGCCGTGGGTTGACTGCTGTGCCAGGCTAGGTGCAGGAGGAGGTCACGGGGCATGCCCAGCAAGTGCCGTGGGTTGACTGCTGTGCCAGGCTAGGTGCAGGAGGAGGTCACGGGGCATGCCCAGCAAGTGCCGTGGGTTGACTGCTGTGCCAGGCTAGGTGCAGGAGGAGGTCACGAGACAGACCCAGCAGGTGCCGTGGGTTGACTGCTGTGCCAGGCTAGGTGCAGGAGGAGGAGGTCACGTGACAGACCCAGCAGGTGCCATGGGTTGACTGCTGTGCCAGGCTAGGTGCAGGAGGAGGTCACGGGATAGACCCAGGTGGAAGATCTTTGTCTGTGTGTCTATAGACACTGCTGCTGCTAACAGCACTTGCCCCTATAGCCCTGCTAGAGGCTACACGGGGTACCTTTGTCTGTGTGTCCATAGGCACTGCTGCTGCTACTAACAGCACTTGCCCCTACAGCCCTGCTAGAGGCTACACGGGGCACCTTTGCCTGCTGCTGCTCGCCGTAGCGTGCCGGGTGGTGGAGGGGGGCATGACACGAGACGCCTCCTCCCACGTGGCCAGCACAGAGCCCTGCGTGGTGGTGGTGGTCGTGGTGGTGGTCGTGGTGGTGGTCGTGGTGGTGGTCGTGGTGGTGGTCGTGGTGGTGGTCGTGGTGGTGGTCGTGGTGGTGGTGGTGGTGGTCGTGGTGGTGGTGGTCGTGGTGGTGGTGGTGGTGGTCGTGGTGGTGGTGGTGGTCGTGGTGGTGGTGGTGGTCGTGGTGGTGGTGGTGGTCGTGGTGGTGGTGGTGGTCGTGGTGGTGGTGGTCGTGGTGGTGGTGGTGGTGGTCGTGGTGGTGGTGGTGGTCGTGGTGGTGGTGGTGGTGGTCGTGGTGGTGGTGGTCGTGGTCGTGGTGGTCGTGGTGGTGGTGGTGGTGGTCGTGGTGGTGGTGGTCGTGGTGGTGGTGGTGGTCGTGGTGGTGGTGGTCGTGGTGGTGGTCGTGGTGGTGGTGGTGGTGGTGGTCGTGGTGGTGGTGATGGTCGTGGTGGTGGTGGTCGTGGTGGTGGTGGTGGTCGTGGTGGTCGTGGTGGTGGTGGTGGTCGTGGTGGTGATGGTGGTCGTGGTCGTGGTGGTGGTCGTGGTGGTGGTGGTGGTCGTGGTGGTGGTGGTCGTGGTGGTGGTGGTGGTCGTGGTGGTGGTGGTGGTCGTGGTGGTGGTGGTGGTGGTCGTGGTGGTGGTGGTCGTGGTCGTGGTGGTCGTGGTGGTGGTGGTGGTCGTGGTGGTGGTGGTCGTGGTGGTGGTGGTCGTGGTGGTGGTGGTCGTGGTGGTGGTCGTGGTGGTGGTCGTGGTGGTGGTGGTGGTCGTGGTGGTGGTGATGGTCGTGGTGGTGGTGATGGTCGTGGTGGTGGTGGTCGTGGTGGTGGTGGTGGTCGTGGTGGTCGTGGTGGTGGTGGTGGTCGTGGTGGTGATGGTGGTCGTGGTGGTGGTCGTGGTGGTGGTGGTGGTCGTGGTGGTGGTGGTGGTCGTGGTGGTGGTGGTGGTGGTGGTCGTGGTGGTGGTGGTGGTCGTGGTGGTGGTGGTGATGGTCGTGGTGGTGGTGGTGATGGTTGTGGTGGTGGTGGTGGTCGTGGTGGTGGTGGTCGTGGTGGTGGTGGTGGTCGTGGTGGTGGTGGTGGTCGTGGTGGTGGTGATGGTCGTGGTGGTGGTGGTGGTCGTGGTGGTGGTTGGTGGTGGTTGTGGTGGTGGTCGTGGTGGTGGTGATGGTGGTGGTGGTGGTCGTGGTGGTGGTGGTGGTGGTGGTCGTGGTGGTGGTGGTGGTCGTGGTGGTGGTGGTGGTCGTGGTGGTGGTGGTGATGGTCGTGGTGGTGGTGGTGAGGGCGCCTGGTCTAAAGCAGGTCCTGGGTTCGATCCCTGCTGCTGTATATGTGGAGTCTCTCTCTCTCTCATCACAGTGGCTAGGAGATGTTGACTACCTCGCCTGGTCTACAGGGGGTCGTGGGTTCGATCCCGACCCCTGACGATGCCCGAGGCCGAGCCGACCTAGGGGAGGCCCAGCACCACGCTCAGGCGATCGCCGTTAGCGGGAATCGAACTGGGGTCGTAGCGCAGCGTGGCGCTAACCGCTGCACCACCACTCCCCACCACCGCCGCCACCGATACATAGAAACCCATAGACATACACAGAGACCCATAGACATACACAGAGACCCATAAAGATACACAGAGACCCATAGAGATACACAGAGACCCAGAGAGATACACATAGACCCATAGAGATACACAGAGACCCATAGAGATACACAGAGACCCATAGAGATACACAGAGACCCATAGACATACACAGAGACCCATAGAGATACACAGAGACCCATAGAGATACACAGAGACCCATAGAGATACACAGAGACCCATAGAGATACACAGAGACCCATAGAGATACACAGAGACCCATAGAGATACACAGAGACCCATAAAGATACACAGAGACCCATAGAGATACACAGAGACCCATAGATATACACAGAGACCCATAGACATACACACATACCCATAGAGATACACAGAGACCCATATAGATACACAGAGACCCATAGAGATACACAGAGACCCATAGACATACACAGAGACCCATAGACATACACAGAGACCCATAGAGATACACAGAGACCCATAGACATACACAGAGACCCATAGAGATACACAGAGACCCATAGAGATACACAGAGACCCATAGAGATACACAGAGACCCATACACATACACAGAGACCCATAGACATACACAGAGACCCATAGAGATACACAGAGACCCATAGACATACACAGAGACCCATAGAGATACACAGAGACCCATAGAGATACACAGAGACCCATAGAGATACACAGAGACCCATAGACATACACAGAGACCCATAGACATACACAGAGACCCATAGAGATACACAGAGACCCATAGACATACACAGAGACCCATAGAGATACACAGAGACCCATAGACATACACAGAGACCCAGAGAGGCACAGAGACCTATAGACATACACAGAGACCCATAGAGATACACAGAGACCCATAGAGACCCATAGACATACATCGAAACCCATAGAGATACACAGAGACCCATAGAGACACATACAGACCCATATAGATACACAGAGACACATAGACACACATAGAGACCCATAGAGATACATAGAGGCACATAAGAGATGCATAGAGACCCATAGACTTAACTAAATGTGTAAATGTATAGCAGCATGCAAATACCCCTTGAACAACTCCTCCCTATTCTTGGTTCTTTCGGTAAAATCACGTAGAAGGGAAATAATAAAAGCATACAAATGAAACGTAATAAAATTCTCACGACGTTTTGATTGCAACACAAGCAATCATCATCAGGTGTGAAACACAGCAAGAAAATTGCTTGTGTTGCAATCGACACGTCGTGAGAATTTTATCATCTTTTATTTGTATTATTTCCTTTCTACGTGACCTTACCGAACGAACCAAGAAGATGAATCCCTGCAGTCACGAAAGCTTCACATCGAAACTACTCCCTAGCAAAGCTAAACCTACCCCCCACTACCTCCCCTCCCACTACCTCGACCCCCACGACCCCCCCCACTACCTCCACCCCCCTGCCTCCCCCCACACGTCACGGTGATTAAACAGCAGGGCCGAGTTTACCTACAGCCCCCGTGGAGGGAAATTAAAACGGAACCAGAGCGATTGCGTGGGTGGGTGGGTGGATGGGTGGGTGATGGGTGGGTGGGTGGATGGGTGGGTGATGGGTGGGTGGGTGGGTGGATGGGTGGGTGGGTGGATGGGTGGATGGGTGGGTGGATGGGTGGTGGGTGAGTGATGGGTGGCTGGGTGGGTGGGTGGATGGCTAGGTGGTGGATGGGTGGGTGGCTGGGTGGGTGGGTGGTGGATGGGTGGGTGGGTGGATGGGTGGATGGGTGGGTGGGTGGATGGGTGATGGGTGGGTGGATGGATGGGTGGGTGGATGGGTGGGTGGATGGGTGGTGGGTGAGTGATGGGTGGCTGGGTGGGTGGGTGGATGGCTAGGTGGTGGATGGGTGGGTGGATGGGTGGGTGGCTGGGTGGGTGGGTGGGTGGTGGATGGGTGGGTGGCTGGGTGGGTGGGTGGATGGGTGATGGGTGGGTGGATGGGTGGATGGGTGGGTGGGTGGGTGGCTGGGTGGGTGGATGGATGGGTGATGGGTGAGTGATGGGTGGATGGATGGGTGATGGATGGGTGAGTGGCTGGGTGGGTGGGTGGATGGGTGATGGGTGGGTGGCTGGGTGGCTGGGTGGATGGGTGATGGGTGGGTGGCTGGGTGGGTGGGTGGTGGATGGGTGGGTGGCTGGGTGGGTGGGTGGATGGGTGATGGGTGGGTGGATGGGTGGGTGGGTGGATGGGTGATGGGTAGGTGGATGGGTGGGTGGGTGGATGGGTGATGGGTGGGTGGATGGGTGGATGGGTGGGTGGATGGGTGGTGGGTGAGTGATGGGTGGCTGGGTGGGTGGGTGGGTGGCTAGGTGGTGGATGGGTGGGTGGCTGGGTGGATGGATGGATGGGTGATGGGTGAATGGATGGGTGATGGATGGGTGGGTGGCTGGGTGGGTGGATGGATGGGTGATGGGTGAGTGATGGGTGGATGGATGGGTGGATGGGTGGGTGGCTGGGTGGGTGGATGGGTGGGTGGGTGGCTGGGTGGGTGGGTGGATGGCTGGGTGGGTGGATGGGTGGGTGGCTGGGTGGATGGGTGGTGGGTGGGTGGATGGCTGGGTGGGTGATGGGTGGATGGGTGAGTGGGTGGATGGGTCGGTGGAAGGGTGGATGGGTCGGTGGAAGGGTGGATGGGTCGGTGGAAGGGTGGGTGGGTGGGTGGATGGGTCGGTGGAAGGGTGGGTGGGTGGGTGGATGGGTCGGTGGAAGGGTGGGTGGGTGGGTGGATGGGTGGTGGGTGGATGGGTGATGGGTGGATGGGTGGGTGGATAGGTGGATGGGTGGGTGGGTGTCTGGATGGGTGGATGGGTGGGTGGCTGAGCCATCACCATCATCACGGTCATCATCGTCGCGAACTTAATTTGCTTCGGTCGTAAAAGAGAGAGGAAGAGAGAGAGGGGCGATAAATCGACGTCTCCTCATCTGTGACGACATCTCGTTCACTCGCAACCCCAGCTCGGCGAGATTGCTTGGCAAATCAGCAGCACCACCACCAACACCACCAACACCACCACTACTAACACTACCAACACCACCACCACCACCAACACCACTACCAACACTACCAACACTACCAACACCACCACCAATACCAACACCACCACCACCACCACCGCCAACACCACTACCAACATCACCACCACCAACATCACCACCAACACCACCACCAACACCAACACCACCAACACCACCACCACCACTACCAACACTACCAACACCACCACCAACACCACCACCACTACCAACACCACTAACAACACCACCAACAACAACCGCCATTCGCCACTAAGTGGCGGTGACGTCACCACGACGCTTGTGCCAGGCCATGTGCACCTTGAGGCCACGTGAAGTGTCGAACACCCGCTGGCAGGAGGTCACGGGGCAGACCCAGCAGGTGCCACGGGTCGACTGACTGAGATGACTGAGACGACTGGCTGATGCACCACCTGTGCCCCCTACTGTACCAACTTGCTGTGCTTTAGCCACCCGGCGCTCCGCTCGTTGTTGTGAGCAACGTTACTCCGTCTCAAGCTCTGGATCGCCTTCAGTACTTCCTCAACAGATGTCACCTCAGCCAGCCACTCACAGGGGGTGACTTCTTTCAATATTTGAGGCACCGCAGCCTCAGCAGGGTCATCTCCACTTTGTCCCACGATGTTTTCCAGGCTGAGGGATTTCCCCTCCCCCAGGACCTCACAGAAATGCTCAGCAAATCTGCAAACCTGTTCCTGGGGGTCGGAGATTGGATCGCCGTTTCTTCCCCTAGTGATGGTAATAGGTATGGCACTGCAGGTTACTTTTTTATGGGATTAAAGAGCGATTTGTGATCGCAGGCCACTGAGGCAGACTCCATCTCCTCTGCAACCCACGACCACCACGCATCCTTGCAGCACCTCACCGCTCTCCAAACCTCTGAGCGAAGGCTGCGGTAAGCCTCTTCATTCTCTGACGTGGGGTGCTGTAGACGATGAGAGTGGGCCTGTCGCTTTTTCTCAGCCATCCTGAACACCTCCTCTGTCAGCTAGGGTCTCTGACGGAGTCTGGACCGTGTACCCAAAGCAGCCATTGCAATTGCATGAGTCACAGTCCTAAACCTCGCCCATTTACCCTCGACATCAGGAGGAGTGGGAGACGATGCCAACCCCAGCCACAAGCGATGATGAAATTCTCGCTTGCAACTTTCATCAGCTAGCTGAGACCAGGCCACCTTGGGTTTGAATGGGATCCTGGGTGTACACCCACCACCGGAGTGTAAGAATGGCAGGCGCATCTTACAGATGATAAGTCGATGGTCAGTGGGCAGATCTGCTACACGGTAGGTCCTGGTGTCAAGGACATGGGCCCACATCCGCTGGTCCGTCACTATGTAGCCCAGCAGATGTTCTTGCATGGACCCGGCATGTATCCATGATGTTGTGTGGATGCGCCGATGCCGGAAGAGCATGTTGGTATTTACAAGCCCATGGGCTGCACAAAAATCTAGCAGCCTCCTACCGTTGTTATTGAGCTGATCTGGCCCATGCCTTCCAATTACTCCAGACCAGGTGCCAGCATCATGACCAACTCGGGGGCATTGAAGTCACCCAACAAGATGACTCTATCCCGAGGGGCCATTTTAGCCAGCACCTGACAGGAGGTCATAGAAGGCATCTGACTCATCGGCCTTGCCTGCATCCCTCCACGGATGTCCGCTTAAGTGTGTCTCAAGTGTGTCTGAAGCGGTGTGGTTTCGCAAAGTTGTCCTCACCTGAAGAAGGACGCTTGTGTTGCGCCCGAAACGTCGTGATTGAATTTATTTTAAGTTTTTTACCGAAAAAACCAAAGAAGTATGCTGCATCTTCTTGGTTCTTTCGGTAAAGTCACGTAGAAGGGAAATAATAAAATAATAAAAATAAAACATAATAAAATAGTTCTCACGACGTTTCGGCCACAACGAAGCAGCCGTCCTCAGGTGAAGACCACACTGCACCAGGTACTCTGTCGACAGACCTGGTATTCACCTGAGGACGACTACTTTCGTTGTAGCCGAAACGTCGTGAGAATTATTGTATTATGTTTTATTTTTATTATTTTATTATTTCCCTTCTACGTGACTTTACCGAAAGAACCAAGAAGATGAATCCCTGCAGTCACGAAAGCTTTAAATCGAAATTTAAATGTATTGTATAGTGTAGTGTACAGTGTAGTGTACAATGTAGTGTATAGTGTAGTGTAAAGTGTAGTGTACAATGTAGTGTATAGTGTAGTGTATAGTGTAGTGTAAAGTGTAGTGTACAATGTAGTGTACAATGTAGTGTATAGTGTAGTGTACAGTGTAGTGTACAGTGTAGTGTATAGTGTAGTGTATAGTAGTGTATAGTGTAGTGTATAGTGTAGTAGTGTATAATGTAGTGTATAGTGTAGTGTACAGTGGAGTGTACAATGTAGTGTATAGTGTAGTGTAGTGTAAAGTGCAGTGTACAATGTAGTGTATAGTGTAGTGTATAGTGTAGTGTACAGTGTAGTGTATAGTGTAGTAGTGTATAGTGTAGTAGTGTATAATGTAGTGTATAGTGTAGTATAGTGTAGTGTATAGTGTATAGTGTAGTAGTGTATAATGAAGTGTATAGTGTAGTGTATAGTGTAGTAGTGTATAATGTAGTGTATAGTGTAGAGTATAGTGTAGTGTATAGTGTAGTGTGTAGTGTATAGTAGTGTATAGTGTAGTGTACAGTATAGTGTACAATGTAGTGTATAATGTAGTGTACAATGTAGTGTATAATGTAGTGTATAGTGTATAATCTAGTGTATAGTGTAGTGTATAGTGTAGTGTACAATGTAGTGTACAATGTAGTGTATAGTGTCGTTGCCGGTCGCTCACCCCGCTACGACTCTACCGCTCCCCCCAAAAAATCAATTTGTGTTGGTGATGACCGGATACACCTGTCGATAGACACGCACACACACAACAGCTGTTCAAACACCATACCACCTGCTCAATTTCCTGGGGTAAACTGCAGCCGCCCAATATTATGGTGGTGATGATGGTGGTGGCGGTGATGGCGGTGGTGGCGGTGGTGGCGGTGATGATGGTGGTGGTGATGGTGGCGGTGATGGTGGCGGTGGTGGCGGTGGAGGTGGCGCTGGTGGCGGTGGTGGTGGTGGCGGTGTTGGTGATGGTGGTGATGATGATGGTGGTGGCGGTGATGATGGCGATGATGATGGTGGCGGTGATGATGATGGTGGCGGTGATGGTGGCAGTGGCGGTGATGGTGGCGATGATGATGGCGATGATGTTGATGGTGGCGATGGTGGCGGTGATGGTGATGATGGTGGTGATGGTGATGATGGTGGTGATGTTAGTGGTGGTGGTGATGGTAGTGATGGTGGTGGTGATGATGGTGGTGATGATGGTGGTGATGGTGGTGGTGATGATCATGATGGTGGTGGTCATGGTGATCATGATGGTGGTGGTGATGATGGCGGTGGTGGTGGTGATGATGATGATGGTGTTGATGTTGGTGGCGATGGGACAGAGTTGACACTTGTGTGTCGCCTCTAACAGGGCTGTAGGGGCAAGTGCTGTTAGCGAGCACCTATTAAGGCTACCGGCACTGTGGCACACGAGGGGGTGGGTAGCCATCACCACGCCCGGCCGCCTTTGTCTCCCCAGTGGCGATGTTTACCACGCACCACCGCACCAGGCAACTCATTCGAGGCTGAGGACCGGTTCAGATAATCGTCACCTGAAACGTCGTCTCCGTTGAAATCTCTCCGCTGGATTTAAGCCAGAGGTCGCAACCAGGTACCCGATACCCGTACCCTACCTGATACCCGGCCGGGTACGGGTAGGGTACAGCCGGGTACGGGTAGGGTACGGATACCCGTTTGCGACCCTGGTGCGGCCGGGTACGGGTAGGCCGTGAGTCACTGGTGAGTCACCGTTTGTCACTCATTTCCCAGCGTCTTGTCTCTTCTCACAATTCAAGTTCCTAGAATCAACCCACCCGCGCCTGCAAAATGGCTTCATCCCAGAGGTCGCAATCGGGTACCCGATACCCGTACCCTACCCGGCCGGGTACGGGTAGGGTACGGGTACGGCCGGATACGGGTACCCGTTTGCGACCCTGGTGCGGCCGGGTACGGGTAAGGAATCAAAACCCGTTTGCGACCTCTGATTTAAGCCTTGGGACTTTGAGGGCTTTGTGCTATCTGTCTCTGCTTCTATGTCTGTCTATATGTCTCTGGTTCTGTGTTTTATCCCTCTCTCTCAAATGTAGCATTCTCAGGAAGAACGTAATCAACCAGGTAGGGTGTTGACCGTTATGTTATCCGACTGTCTGTTGTATTACATCACATTTCTAAGTATACTAGATTTGTGTTTCTATTTCATTTATACCTGATGATGATGATTGTGTTGCAATCCAAACGTCGTATGCTCGTTATTATTACAACTCAAAGACAATGCACCATCAGAGTATGCTAACCCCGAGCTCTCATACTCTGATGGTGCGTTGTCTTTGAGTTGTGCGCCTTTTGGCGTCATCTGGTCCAACCCATGTGAGACTAGGCTCTGAGGAAAGCTGTCTCGGGTGTGGACCAATCAACTTCAAGGACAGTGCATACATCATCAGAGTTGTGTTTTTGTTTGCATTATGACTGCAGGTATTGTGGTCTATGCAAACATGACTCCTCGTAAAAAAGGTGTCAGTTTTGTTGCCAGATTAAAGGGTAAAAAAACAATTATCAAAATTGTGTTTTATTAGGTAATTAATAAAATGATAAAAATAAAACATAAAAAAGTTATGTTTTATTAAGGAAAAAAATGCAACGTAATTAATAAATGTTTTATTAGGGAAATATTTAAATAATAAAAATAAAACGTACTAAAATTATGTTTTATTAGGGAAATATTTAAATAAATAATAAGAAACCATAATACAATTGTTTTATCAGGGAAATAATTAAATAATAGTGATTTTACGATTCTGTTTCATTTTTATCATTTTATTATTTCCCTTCTACGTCACTTTACCGAACGAACCAAGAAGATGAATCCCTGCTGCAGTCACGAAAGAAATGTAACCCCCCAGTCGCGGAGTGAAGTACACACCCTGGGAAGAAAAAATTAACCCGTAAAAACAAAGTTTTTCACTATAAATCCTTGATATGCGTGGCATCGGTTTTATTTTATTATTCATTTCTGTTTTTCTTGAGTAAGAGTTTCATTTGTATCACATTGGTATTTTAAATTAAATATGAAAACAAATTTTTCCTAAAAAGTGGAAAATTTTGGAAAAACATTTTTCACGAAAATAAATTGTCACGCACAACGAGTCTGTGTGCAAAATGTCAGCTCGATTGGATCACGGGAAGTGGGTTAAAAAACGACCAAAAGATTTGCACGGTCGTAAGCGCGCAAGCAAGTGAACTTAATATAAAGGATTTAAAAATAGCGTCCCAGAAATAAAGTATTTAATTGCCTCGGGCATTTTGTATTACTTGCAAACCCGGGGTACTGCCATAAGGAACACGCACACACAGATTATCACGCAGTCTTTCGCGATCAATAAACGTTTATTTTTTCGGGGGGGCTACATCGCGTGAGCATGTAAGCGAGTCGTTGAAACGAAACGGAGAAAGATTTCTCCACGAATTTGGCGAATTCCTGCCTCGTGGCTCCGGTGGTGATGACCGGGGGAACGCCACGGAACTCGGATTGTTAAACGCTGTGGATTTGCTTTCCAACAACACAAGCGATTAGTGATGTACTAGTGCACTACACTACTATACACTACTATACACTACACTATACACTACTATACACTACTATACACTACACTATACACTACTATATACTACTATTATACACTATTATACACTACACTATACACTACACTATACACTACTATATACTACTATTATACACTATTATACACTACACTATACACTACTATACACTACACTATATACTACTATTATACACTATTATACACTACACTATACACTACTCTACTATACACTACTATTATACACTACTATAGACTACACTACACTATACACTATACTATACACTACACTACACACTACACTACACACTACACAGCACTACACTATACGCTACAATACACTACACAATACACTACACAATACACTACACTATACACTACACTATACACTACACTATACACTACACTATACCACACTACTATACACTACACTACTATACACTACACTACACCACACTACACTACTATATACTACACTACACTACATACTACACTACTGTACACTACACCACTACACACTACACTCTACACTACACACTACACTATATATTACACTACACTACACACTACACTACACACTATACACTACACACTATACACTACACACTACACTACTATACACTACGCTATACACTACACTAGTGCTGTACTAGTAACGAAGCCCTGTTACTAGTTGGCTGTGTCGGGTGGTGGAGGGTTTCACGACACACGCAACATTTAGATGTTCACGCGATATAACCCCTAACATGTCGTGGGTATATACACAGCAAGATACACATTATACACACACACACCTACAGTGGTGACGCTCCAATCCCCTTCATTAACCTGCTCACATAAATAATAGTTCATAGTGATTAGCTATTAGTTAACATCCATCACATTCACACACCTCACCCATTTACCAACCCACCCACTCTCCCACCCACTCACCACACCCACCCACCCCACTCACCCACTCCACCAACTCACCACTCACCAACCCACACTCCCACCCACCACCACTCACCACCCACCCACTCTCCCACTCACCAACCCACCCACTCACCAACCCACCCACTCTCCCACTCACCAAACCCACCCACTCACCAACCACCACTCACCTCCCACTCACTCACCTAACATCCACCCACCAACCCACCCACCAACTCTCCCACCCACCCACCCACCCACCCACTCTCCCACTCACCAACCCACCCACTCTCCCACACTCACTCACCTAACATCCCACCCACCAACCCACCCACCAACCCACCCACCAACTCTCCCACCCACCCACCCACCCACTCTCCCACCCACCAACGCATTCACAATCTCACCCACACAATCACTCACCCACCCACGCACTAACCCACTCACTCACCTAACCTCCCACCCACCAACCCACCCACCCACTCTCCCACCCACCCACCCACCAACCCACCCACTCTCCCACCCACCCACCAACCCATTCACAATCTCACCCACACAATCACTCACCCACCCACGCACTAATCCACTCACTCACCTAACCTCCCACCCACCAACCCACCCACCCACCAACCCACCCACTCTCCAACCCAACCACCCACTCTCCCACCCACCCACCAACCCATCCACCCACCAACCCACCCACACCCAAAAAAAAATCCGGCGGCCGCGATAAAACCTCGCCGATTTGGCCACGCGGCGGCAAATGAAGCCGGCGGCGGCGGCACCGGTGAAGGCCGACCCGCACAAGCCTGGGGCCCGTGGAGCCGAGGATGTCCGTCGGTTCGCACCGCGGCCTCGCCAAGTTGGCGGGGGCTGTGTGGGTGCGATCACTGAGCCTCTGCCGCGTAGGTGGCGATGACTTCTCCCCGCAGCACCGTGTAGCGCGTGCCGTGGCACAGCAGATCGCCGGTCTCGGCGTCGGTGTCGGCGTCGGCCACGTAGATGTCCGGCGGCTGGTCCGGCGCGGATTCTGATGCCGGTGAACCGATACCACGGCACCGTGCCGCACGCACGCAGGTTACTCACTCACTCACTCACGCACGCACACTTACTCACACTCTCATACACACTCACACACACACTCACTCGAACACACTCACTCATGCACGCAGGTTACTCACCCAC
>NC_136344.1:1677026-1773787 GCF_964198595.1 Lampetra fluviatilis | reverse complement strand
ACTCTCACGCCCAGCGAGATGCTGCACTCGGAGGCCGTAGCAGTGGTGAGAGCCTCGGTTGTTGTGGTTGTTGTTGTTGTTGTGGTCGTTGTGGTTGTTGTGGTCGTTGTGGTTGTTGTGGTTGTTGTGGTTGTTGTGGTTGTTGTTGTTGTGGTTGTTGTGGTTGTTGTGGTCGTTGTGGTCGTTGTGGTCGTTGTGGTGTATTAACAGCAATGTCACTGTACCATGTCTCTCTCTTCCCTTTGCACCACTCCCCACCACCACCACCATCACCGTCACCACCGTCACCACCACCGCCATCACCACCACCACCATCACCACCGCCACCACCACCACCACCACCACCATCACCACCATCACCAACACCGTCACCACCACCTTTACCACCATCACCACCACCGTCACCACCGTCACCACCGCCACCACCACCGTCACCACCACCAACACCACCCCCACCTTCACCACCACCCCCACCATCACCACCACCGTCACCACCATCACCACCACCACCACCACCACCGCCACCACAACCACCTCCACCACCACCACCACCACCGCCACCACAACCGCCACCACAACCACCACCACCATCACCACCACCATCACCACCACCACTGTCACCACCATCACCATCACCACCACCACCACCACCGTCACCACCACCGTCACCACCGCCGCAGGACTTTGGCAACTACCACCTGGGCCGCATGGCGTGGCTCATCCCGCTGTGCGTCGGCCTCTCTTGCTTCGGCTCCGTCAACGGCTCACTCTTCACGTCCGCCCGGTAAACTCCACTCGCCCAACCAGCCCCAACCAGCCCCCAACCAGCCCCCAACCAGCCCCCAACCAGCCCCCAACCAGCCCCCAACCAGCCCCCAACCAGCCCCAACCAGCCCCAACCAGCCCCCAACCAGCCCCCAACCAGCCCCCAACCAGCCCCCAACCAGCCCCCAACCAGCCCCCAACCAGCCCCCAACCAGCCCCCAACCAGCCCCCAACCAGCCCCCAACCAGCCCCCAACCAGCCCCCAACCAGCCCCCAACCAGCCCCCAACCAGCCCCCAACCAGCCCAACCAGCCCCCAACCAGCCCCCAACCAGCCCCCAACCAGCCCCCAACCAGCCCCCAACCAGCCCCCAACCAGCCCCCAACCAGCCCCCCAACCAGCCCCCAACCAGCCCCCAACCAGCCCCCAACCAGCCCCCAACCAGCCCCCAACCAGCCCCCAACCAGCCCCAACCAGCCCCCAACCAGCCCCAACCAGCCCCCAACCAGCCCCCAACCAGCCCCCAACCAGCCCCCAACCAGCCCCCAACCAGCCCCCAACCAGCCCCCAACCAGCCCCCAACCAGCCCCCAACCAGCCCCCAACCAGCCCCCAACCAGCCCCCAACAGCCCCAACCAGCCCCCAACAGCCCCCAACCAGCCCCCAACCAGCCCCCAACCAGCCCCCAACCAGCCCCCAACCAGCCCCCAACCAGCCCCCAACCAGCCCCAACAGCCCCAACCAGCCCCCAACCAGCCCCAACCAGCCCCCAACCAGCCCCAACCAGCCCCCAACCAGCCCCCAACCAGCCCCCAACCAGCCCCCAACCAGCCCCCAACCAGCCCCCAACCAGCCCCCAACCAGCCCCCAACCAGCCCCCAACCAGCCCCCAACCAGCCCCCAACCAGCCCCCAACCAGCCCCCAACCAGCCCCCAACCAGCCCCCAACCAGCCCCCAACCAGCCCCCAACCAGCCCCCAACCAGCCCCCAACCAGCCCCCAACCAGCCCCCAACCAGCCCCCAACCAGCCCCACCCCCCAACCAGCCCCCAACCAGCCCCCAACCAGCCCCCAACCAGCCCCCAACCAGCCCCCAACCAGCCCCCAACCAGCCCCCAACCAGCCCCCAACCAGCCCCCAACCAGCCCCCAACCAGCCCCCAACCAGCCCCCAACCAGCCCCCAACCAGCCCCCAACCAGCCCCCAACCAGCCCCCAACCAGCCCCAACCAGCCCCAACCAGCCCCCAACCAGCCCCCAACCAGCCCCAACCAGCCCCCAACCAGCCCCCAACCAGCCCCCAACCAGCCCCCAACCAGCCCCCAACCAGCCCCCAACCAGCCCCCAACCAGCCCCCAACCAGCCCCCAACCAGCCCCCAACCAGCCCCCAACCAGCCCCCAACCAGCCCCCAACCAGCCCCCAACCAGCCCCCAACCAGCCCCAACCAGCCCCCAACCAGCCCCCAACCAGCCCCCAACCAGCCCCCAACCAGCCCCCAACCAGCCCCCAACCAGCCCCCAACCAGCCCCCAACCAGCCCCCAACCAGCCCCCAACCAGCCCCCAACCAGCCCCCAACCAGCCCCAACCAGCCCCCAACCAGCCCCCAACCAGCCCCCAACCAGCCCCCAACCAGCCCCCAACCAGCCCCCAACCAGCCCCAACCAGCCCCCAACCAGCCCCCAACCAGCCCCCAACCAGCCCCCAACCAGCCCCCAACCAGCCCCCAACCAGCCCCCAACCAGCCCCCAACCAGCCCCCAACCAGCCCCCAACCAGCCCCCAACCAGCCCCCAACCAGCCCCCAACCAGCCCCCAACCAGCCCCCAACCAGCCCCCAACCAGCCCCCAACCAGCCCCCAACCAGCCCCCAACCAGCCCCCAACCAGCCCCCAACCAGCCCCCAACCAGCCCCCAACCAGCCCCCAACCAGCCCCCAACCAGCCCCCAACCAGCCCCCAACCAGCCCCCAACCAGCCCCCAACCAGCCCCCAACCAGCCCCCAACCAGCCCCCAACCAGCCCCCCAACCAGCCCCCAACCAGCCCCCAACCAGCCCCAACCAGCCCCCAACCAGCCCCCAACCAGCCCCCAACCAGCCCCCAACCAGCCCCCAACCAGCCCCCAACCAGCCCCCAACCAGCCCCCAACCAGCCCCCAACCAGCCCCCAACCAGCCCCCAACCAGCCCCCAACCAGCCCCCAACCAGCCCCAACCAGCCCCCAACCAGCCCCCAACCAGCCCCCAACCAGCCCCCAACCAGCCCCCAACCAGCCCCCAACCAGCCCCCAACCAGCCCCAACCAGCCCCCAACCAGCCCCCAACCAGCCCCCAACCAGCCCCCAACCAGCCCCAACCAGCCCCCAACCAGCCCCCAACCAGCCCCCAACCAGCCCCCAACCAGCCCCCCAACCAGCCCCAACCAGCCCCCAACCAGCCCCCAACCAGCCCCCAACCAGCCCCCAACCAGCCCCCAACCAGCCCCCAACCAGCCCCCAACCAGCCCCCAACCAGCCCCCAACCAGCCCCCAACCAGCCCCCAACCAGCCCCCAACCAGCCCCCAACCAGCCCCCAACCAGCCCCCAACCAGCCCCCAACCAGCCCCCAACCAGCCCCCAACCAGCCCCAACCAGCCCCCAACCAGCCCCCCCCAACCAGCCCCAACCAGCCCCCAACCAGCCCCCAACCAGCCCCCAACCAGCCCCCAACCAGCCCCCAACCAGCCCCCAACCAGCCCCCAACCAGCCCCCCAACCAGCCCCCAACCAGCCCCCAACCAGCCCCCAACCAGCCCCCAACCAGCCCCCAACCAGCCCCCAACCAGCCCCCAACCAGCCCCCAACCAGCCCCCAACCAGCCCCCAACCAGCCCCAACCAGCCCCCAACCAGCCCCCAACCAGCCCCCAACCAGCCCCCAACCAGCCCCCAACCAGCCCCCAACCAGCCCCCAACCAGCCCCCAACCAGCCCCCAACCAGCCCCCAACCAGCCCCCAACCAGCCCCCAACCAGCCCCCAACCAGCCCCCAACCAGCCCCCAACCAGCCCCAACCAGCCCCCAACCAGCCCCCAACCAGCCCCAACCAGCCCCCAACCAGCCCCCAACCAGCCCCAACCAGCCCCAACCAGCCCCCAACCAGCCCCCAACCAGCCCCCAACCAGCCCCCAACCAGCCCCCAACCAGCCCCCAACCAGCCCCCAACCAGCCCCCAACCAGCCCCCAACCAGCCCCCAACCAGCCCCCAACCAGCCCCCAACCAGCCCCAACCAGCCCCAACCAGCCCCCAACCAGCCCCCAACCAGCCCCCAACCAGCCCCCAACCAGCCCCCAACCAGCCCCCAACCAGCCCCCAACCAGCCCCAACCAGCCCCCAACCAGCCCCAACCAGCCCCCAACCAGCCCCCAACCAGCCCCAACCAGCCCCCAACCAGCCCCCAACCAGCCCCCAACCAGCCCCCAACCAGCCCCCAACCAGCCCCCAACCAGCCCCCAACCAGCCCCCAACCAGCCCCCAACCAGCCCCCAACCAGCCCCCAACCAGCCCCCAACCAGCCCCCAACCAGCCCCCAACCAGCCCCCAACCAGCCCCCAACCAGCCCCCAACCAGCCCCCAACCAGCCCCCAACCAGCCCCCAACCAGCCCCCAACCAGCCCCCAACCAGCCCCCAACCAGCCCCCAACCAGCCCCCAACCAGCCCCCAACCAGCCCCCAACCAGCCCCCAACCAGCCCCCAACCAGCCCCAACCAGCCCCAACCAGCCCCCAACCAGCCCCCAACCAGCCCCCAACCAGCCCCCAACCAGCCCCCAACCAGCCCCCAACCAGCCCCCAACCAGCCCCCAACCAGCCCCCAACCAGCCCCCAACCAGCCCCCAACCAGCCCCCAACCAGCCCCCAACCAGCCCCCAACCAGCCCCCCAACCAGCCCCCAACCAGCCCCCAACCAGCCCCCAACCAGCCCCCAACCAGCCCCCAACCAGCCCCAACCAGCCCCCAACCAGCCCCCAACCAGCCCCCAACCAGCCCCCAACCAGCCCCCAACCAGCCCCCAACCAGCCCCCAACCAGCCCCCAACCAGCCCCCAACCAGCCCCCAACCAGCCCCCAACCAGCCCCCAACCAGCCCCCAACCAGCCCCCAACCAGCCCCCAACCAGCCCCCAACCAGCCCCCAACCAGCCCCCAACCAGCCCCCAACCAGCCCCCAACCAGCCCCCAACCAGCCCCCAACCAGCCCCCAACTAGCACTGTGTGTGTCTGTGTGTGTGTCTGTGTGTGACTGTGTGTGTGTGTCTGTGTGTGTGTGTGTCTGTGTCTGTGTGTCTGTGTGTGTGACTGTGACTGTGTGTGTGTGACTGTGTGTGTGTCTGTGTGTGACTGTGTGTGTGTGACTGTGTGTGTGACTGTGTGTGTGTCTGTGTGTGACTGTGTGTGTGTGACTGTGATTGTGTGTGTGTGACTGTGATTGTGTGTGTGTGTGTGACTGTGTGTGTGTCTGTGTGTGACTGTGTGTGTGTGACTGTGTGTGTGTGATTGTGTGTGTGTGTGTCTATGTGTGTGTGTCTGTGATTGTGTGTGGTGTGTGTAACTGTGTGACTGTGTATGTCTGTGTGTGTGTCTGTGTGTGTGTCTGTGTGACTGTGTGTCTGTGTATGTGTGTGTGTGTCTGTGTGACTGTGTGTATGTGTGATTGTGTGTACTTGTGTGTGTGTGTGACTGTGTGTGTGTGTGACTGTGTGTGTGTGACTGTGTGTGTGTGTCTGTGTGACTGTGTGTGTGTGATTGTGTGTGTGTGTCTGTGTGTGTCTGTGTGACTGTGTGTCTGTGTATGTGTGTGTGTCTGTGTGACTGTGTGTATGTGTGATTGTGTGTACTTGTGTGTGTGTGACTGTGTGTGTGTGTGTCTGTGTGTGTCTGTGTGTGTGTGTGTCTGTGTGTGTGTGTGTGACTGTGTGTGTGTGTGACTGTGTGTGTGTGTGACTGTGTGTGTGTGTCTGTGTGACTGTGTGTGTGTGATTGTGTGTGTGTGTGTCTGTGTGTGTGTGACTGTGTGTGTGTGATTGTGTGACTGTGTGTGTGTGACTGTGTGTGTGTGACTGTGTGTGACTCTGTGTGTGTGTGACTCTGTGTGTGTGTGTGACTGTGTGTGTGTGACTGTGTGTCTGTGTGTGTGTATGTGTGACTGTGTGTGTATGTGTGTATGTGTGTGTGTATGTGTGTGTGTGTGTACTTGTGTGTGTGTGTGACTGTGTGTGTGTGACTGTGTGTGTGTGACTGTGTGTGTGACTGTGTGTGTGTGACTGTGTGTGTGTGTGACTGTGTGTGTGTGTGTCTGTGACTGTGTGTGATTGTGTGTGTGTGTACTTGTGTGTACTTGTGTGTGTGTGTGTCTGTGTGTGTCTGTGTCTGTGTGTGACTGTGTGTGTGTGTGACTGTGTGTGTGTGTGTGTGTGACTGTGTGTGTGACTGTGTGTGTGTGACTGTGTGTGACTGTGTGTGTGTGACTGTGTGTGACTGTGTGTGTGTGTGACTCTGTGTGTGTGTGACTGTGTGTGTGTGATTGTGTGTGTGTGACTGTGTGACTGTGTGTGTGACTGTGTGTGTCTGTGTGTGTGTGACTGTGTGTGACTGTGTGTGACTGTGTGTATGTGTGTGTGTGTGACTGTGTGTGTGACTCTGTGTGTGTGTGACTGTGTGTGTGTGACTGTGTGTGTGACTGTGTGTATGTGACTGTGTGTGTGACTCTGTGTGTGTGACTGTGTGTGTGTGTGACTGTGTGTGTGTGACTGTGTGACTGTGTGTGTGACTGTGTGTGTCTGTGTGTGTGTGACTGTGTGTGACTGTGTGTGACTGTGTGTATGTGTGTACTTGTGTGTGTGTGTGTCTGTGTGTGTGTGACTGTGTGTGTGACTGTGTGTATGTGTGTGTGTGTGACTGTGTGTGTGACTCTGTGTGTGTGTGACTGTGTGTGTGTGTGACTGTGTGTGTGTGTGACTGTGTGTCGATTATCTGAACCGGTCCTGGGCCTCCCCTAGGTCGACTCAGCCTTAAATGAGTACCTGGTGCGGTGTGTAAACATCGCCACTGGGGAGACAAAGGCGGTCGGGCGTGGTGCTGGCCACCCACCCCCTCGTGTACCGTTCTGGCCTTCATAGGTGCTCGCTAACAGCACTTGCCCCTACAGTCTGTTAAGGCTATACGGGGGATCTTTATCTTTATCTTTGTGACTGTGTGTGATTGTGTGTGTGTGTGTGACTGTGTGACTGTGTGTGTGACTGTGTGTGTGTCTGTGTGTCTGACTGTGTGTATGTATGTGTGTGATTGTGTATGTGTGTGTGTGTATGTGTGATTGTGTGTGTGTGACTGTGTGTGTGTGACTGTGTGTGTGTGACTGTGTGTCTGTGTGTGTGACTGTGTGTGTGATTGTGTGTGTGTGTGTATGTGTATTACTGTGTATGTGTGTATGTATGTGTATGTGTGTGTACCTGTGTGTGTGCAGGATGTTCTTCGTGGGAGCCCGGGAGGGCCACTTGCCCCAGGCGATGTCCATGATCCACACCTCGCTGCTCACACCCGTGCCCTCGCTCATCGTCACGGTGAGCGTGGTGGGGGGTGGTGGGGGTGGTGGGGTGGTGGTGGGGGGTGGTGGGAAGGTGGTGGGGTTGTGGTGGGGGGGGGTACGTTCCCCGCGTCTCTCCCCCCGCGTCTCTCCCCCCACGTGTCTCTCTCCGCGTGTCTCCATGTCTCCACGTGTCTCTCCCCGCGTGTCTCCATGTCTCCCCCAGTGTCTCTCCCCGCGTGTCTCTCTGTCCCCGCGTGTCTCTCTGTCCCCGCGTGTCTCTCCCCCCGCAGTGTCTCTCCCCGCGTGTCTCCATGTCTCCCCACGTGTCTCCATGTCTCCCCATGTCTCTCCCCCGTAGTGTCTCCATGTCTCCCCGCATGTCTCTCCCTGCGTGTCTCTCCCCGTGTCTCTCCCCCCGTGTCTCCATGTCTCTCCGCGTGTCTCCCCCCGCAGTGTGCCCTCACGCTGGTCTACGCGGTCTCCAGCGACGTCTTCTCCGTCATCAACCTGTTCAGCTTCTTCAACTGGCTGTGCGTGGGGCTGTGCATCGCCGGCATGATGTGGCTACGGTACACTCGGCCAGACCTCAACCGCCCCATCAAGGTGATGACACACAGACACACACAGACACACACACAGACACACACAGAGAGACGCACAGAGAGACACAGCAGGGATGATGTGGCTACGGTACACTCGGCCAGACCTCAACCGCCCCATCAAGGTGAAGACCCACAGACACACACAGAGATACAGAGACACACAGAGACAGAGACACACACAGAGACAGAGAGAGACAGAGAGACACAGAGAGACACAGAGAGACACACACAGACAGAGAGACACAGAGACAGAGAGAGACACAGACACACAGAGACACAGAGAGAGACGTTTCACTTTAAAACAACTTTTATTGCCGCCAGCAGCAACAGCACTGGATGCGATTCCGATACGAAACACACGAAGTCGCCAGCAACACAAACAGCATCACTACACATGCAGCCTCTGCGGCGCTAAATGCGCCAGCTTCAGGCAGCAGTAGTAGTAGCAGTAGCAGCAGCAGCAAAAGCAGCAGTAGCAGCAGCAAAAGCAGCAGCAGCAGTAGCAGCAGCAGCTACAGCAGCAGCAGCAGCAACAGCAGCAGCAACAGATCCCCTGGAAGAGGCCGTGGCAGAATGGGGGCTCGTTCGGGCTCCGCGGGAGGTCCCACAGCGCGCCACGCTCCGCTCGAAGCTCCGCCACGCATCTAACAGCAGCAGCAGAATCAGCAGCAGTAGCAGCAGCAACACCAGCAGCAGCAGCAACAGCAGCAGCAGCAGCAGCCGATCCCCTGGAAGAGGCAGTGGCAGAATAATGGGGGCTCGTTTGGGCACGTGGTGGTGGTGGTGAGTGGTGAATGTTGTGGTGAGTGGTGCATGGTGGTTGACTGTCCTGCAGGTGAGTTTGCTGCTGCCGGTGAGCTTCGTGCTGGGCTGCCTCTTCCTGGTGATCGTCTCGTTCTGGGCGACCCCCACGGAGTGCGCCATCGGAGCCGCCATCCTCTTCAGCGGCCTCCCCTTCTACTACGCCGGCGTGCGCTGGAGGCGACCACCACGGCTCCAGCGCAAAATGGGTAACACCACAACCACCACTACCACACAAACACCACCATCACAACACCACACCGCAAGCACCACCGCAACACCACCACCACACCGCACCACCACCACCACACCACTCACCACCACCACACCACCGTGTCTCCGTAACCTCCGCGTGTCTCTCCGCCTGTCTCTCCACCTGTCGCCAGAGAGCGTCACCATCTTCCTCCAGAAACTCCTAATGGTCGTGCCGCAGGAGTGACCTCCCGACCCCCGGCACCACCGCCACCGGGACGGAGCTCCCGCCGGCACGGCCCGGCACGGCACGGGGTGGACCGGATTTGTCCGGGGCGGTGGATCGGACTTTTTTAGGGGGGGTGGGGGGGGAAAGCCGGAGGCCGGATCTACACCAAGTCCTGTCTGTGGGAACGTGGGAACCCACAGACTCATCACAGAGACCCATAGACTCACACAGCAGAGACCCACAGACTCACACAGAGACCCATAGACTCACACAGCAGAGACCCATAGACTCACACAGCAGAGACCCACAGACTCACACAGAGACCCATAGACTCACACAGCAGAGACCCATAGACTCACACAGCAGAGACCCACAGACTCACACAGCAGAGACCCACAGACTCACACAGAGACCCATAGACTCACACAGCAGAGACCCACAGACTCACACAGAGACCCACAGACTCACACAGAGACCCATAGACTCATCACAGAGACCCATAGACTCACACAGAGACCCATAGACTCATCACAGAGACCCATAGACTCATCACAGAGACCCATAGACTCACACAGCAGAGACCCATAGACTCACACAGCAGAGAGCCACAGACTCACACAGAGACCCATAGACTCACACAGCAGAGAGCCACAGACTCACACAGCAGAGACCCACAGACTCACACAGCAGAGAACCATAGACTCATCACAGAGACCCATAGACTCACACAGCAGAGAGCCACAGACTCACACAGAGAGCCATAGACATCGTGGGAGATGGTCAGGAGTGTGGTCGTCTTAGCTTCCTGGTTTAAACACAAAACGAAAGTTGGTTGTGAGTGTTTTTTTATTATTATTCGCGTGTATGTAAATATTTATATTTTTCTTTAGTCGCTTGTTTACCCCCCCTCCCCCCCCTCCCCCCCCTCCATGTGCTTTGCCACTGTTCGAGCAGAAGGAGTTAAAACATCATCGGTGCCGTTTTACCCCGAGTCTCTCTGGGTCTCCGTGTGAGTCTGTGGCTCTCCGTGCGAGTCTGTGGCTCTTCGTGTGGCTCTCCGTGCGAGTCTCCGTGCGAGTCTCCGTGCGGGTCTCCGTGCGGGTCTCCGTGCGGGTCTCCGTGCGGGTCTCCGTGCGGGTCTCCGTGCGGGTCTCCGTGCGGGTCTCCGTGCGGGTCTCCGTGCGAGTCTCCGTGCGAGTCTCCGTGCGGGTCTCCGTGCGGGTCTCCGTGCGGGTCTCCGTGCGGGTCTCCGTGCGGGTCTCCGTGCGGGTCTCCGTGCGGGTCTCCGTGCGGGTCTCCGTGCGGGTCTCCGTGCGAGTCTCCGTGCGAGTCTCCGTGCGGGTCTCCGTGCGGGTCTCCGTGCGGGTCTCCGTGCGGGTCTCCGTGCGGGTCTCCGTGCGAGTCTCCGTGCGGGTCTCCGTGCGGGTCTCCGTGCGGGTCTCCGTGCGGGTCTCCGTGCGGGTCTCCGTGCGGGTCTCCGTGCGAGTCTCCGTGCGAGTCTCCGTGCGGGTCTCCGTGTGGCTCTCCGTGCGAGTCTCCGTGCGAGTCTCCGTGCGGGTCTCCGTGCGGGTCTCCGTGCGGGTCTCCGTGCGGGTCTCCGTGCGGGTCTCCGTGCGGGTCTCCGTGCGGGTCTCCGTGCGGGTCTCCGTGCGGGTCTCCGTGCGGGTCTCCGTGCGGGTCTCCGTGCGGGTCTCCGTGCGGGTCTCCGTGCGGGTCTCCGTGCGAGTCTCCGTGCGAGTCTCCGTGCGAGTCTCCGTGCGAGTCTCCGTGCGAGTCTCCGTGCGAGTCTCCGTGCGGGTCTCCGTGCGGGTCTCCGTGCGAGTCTCCGTGCGGGTCTCCGTGCGGGTCTCCGTGCGGGTCTCCGTGCGGGTCTCCGTGCGGGTCTCCGTGCGAGTCTCCGTGCGAGTCTCCGTGCGAGTCTCCGTGCGAGTCTCCGTGCGAGTCTCCGTGCGAGTCTCCGTGCGAGTCTCCGTGCGAGTCTCCGTGCGAGTCTCCGTGCGAGTCTCCGTGCGAGTCTCCGTGCGAGTCTCCGTGCGAGTCTCCGTGCGGGTCTCCGTGCGGGTCTCCGTGCGGGTCTCCGTGCGGGTCTCCGTGCGGGTCTCCGTGCGGGTCTCCGTGCGAGTCTGAGTCCCAGCAGCAGCAGCAGTGTGAGTAGACCAGAGACCCAGACCCAGGGCCAGAGGCGACCGCTCCAATGTGAATGCCACACGAGCAGCAGCAGCAGCATCATCATCAGCAGCATCAGCAGCAGCATCATCATCAGCAGCATCATCAGCAGCATCAGCAGCAGCATCATCATCCGCAGCAGAGCGCCCGCTACCCGCGCTGCGTGTGGCTGTGCGCTTCCCCCCATCCCCTCGTTGAGACGGCAAAGAACTTCATAGCACTTCGGATTTACCTCCCTGCACTGTGCGTGTGTGTGTGTTACTGTGTGTGTGTGTGTTACTGTGTTACTGTGTGTTACTGTGTGTTACTGTGTGTTACTGTGTGTGTGTGCGCACTGTGTGTGCACTGTGTGTGTGTGTGTGCACTGTGTGTGTGTGTGTGCACTGTGTGTGTGTGTGTGCACTGTGAGTGTGAAACGATGCGAATAAAGATTTCCGCTCAGGGCAGCACCTCGCGAGGTCTGGACACTTGTTACTGCCACCGTGGTGGGGAGAGCCGTCCCCGTCATAGGAACGTGGAATGAGCGTCCTCCCTCCCTCCTCCTCAACCACCCCCCACCCCTCCCCCTACCACCTCCTCCTCCCCCCCACCCCTCTTCCTCCCTCCCACCCCTCCCCCCCACCCCTCCTCCTGGCGGTGATGGTGGTGGCGGTGATGATGATGGTGGTGGCGGTGATGATGATGGTGGTGGCGGCGGTGATGAGAATGATGATGGCGGTAATGATGGCGGTGATGATGGCAGCGGTAATGATGATGATGATGGTGGTGACGGTGATGACGATGGCGGTGACGATGGCGGTGACGACGATGATGATGGCGGCGATGGTGCTGTGATCGCTGCCACTACGACTTCGCGCTCCTACCGCCGTTAGGATGACGGCGATGATGACGACGATGACGATGAGGTGGGGGGAGGCTGTACGTCGACCACGTTGGTCAAGGTGGTGGTGGAGGTGCCCTGGTGGATGCGAATCTGGTCCGCCTCCACCAGGCCCAGCTGCTGCTGGTGCTGCTGCTGGTGGTGGGGGTGGTGGTGGTGCAGCACTGCCTGGAACTCTCTCCCAGCAGCTTCCATCACGGCCTGTGGGTGGGGGGGGGTGGGGGGGGTGGGGGGGGTGGTGGTGGTGGTGGTGGTGGGGGGGGGGGGGGGGTGAAGTCCAGAGGTGGGACAAAGTCATTGTTATGCAAGTCCAAGTCGAGTCGCAAGTCATCAAATTCATGACTCGAGTCTGACTCGAGTCCAAGTCACATGACTCGAGTCCACACCTCTGGTGAAGTCAGTGGGGGTTAGAGAGTGAGTGAACGTGTGTGTTCTTCTTGTGCGAGTGGCTGTGTAAGTGAGTGGGTGAGTGTATAAGTGAGTGGCTGTGTGAGTGGGTGGCTGTGTGAGTGGGTGGCTGTGCGAGTGAGTGAGTGGGTGGGTGAGTGAGTGGGTGAGTGAGTGGGTGAGTGAGTGGGTGAGTGAGTGGCTGAGTGGGTGAGTGAGTGGCTGAGTGAGTGAGTGGCTGAGTGAGTGAGTGGCTGAGTAAGTGAATGGGTGAGTGAGTGACTGTGTGAGTAAGTGAGTGAGTGGCTGTGTGAGTGAGTGAGTGGGTGGCTGAGTGAGTGGCTGAGTGAGTGAGTGAGTGGCTGTGTGAGTGGCTGAGTGAGTGAGTGGCTGAGTGAGTGAGTGGCTGTGTGAGTGAGTGAGTGGCTGTGTGAGTGAGTGGCTGTGTGAGTGAGTGGCTGAGTGAGTGAGTGGCTGAGTGAGTGAGTGGCTGTGTGAGTGAGTGGCTGAGTGAGTGAGTGGCTGTGTGAGTGAGTGGCTGAGTGTGTGAGTGGCTGTGTGTGTGAGTGGGTGAGTGAGTGGCTGAGTGAGTGAGTGGCTGTGTGAGTGAGTGGGTGGCTGAGTGAGTGAGTGGCTGAGTGAGTGAGTGGCTGAGTGAGTGGGTGGCTGAGTGAGTGAGTGGCTGAGTGAGTGAGTGGCTGAGTGAGTGAGTGGCTGAGTGAGTGAGTGGCTGAGTGAGTGAGTGGCTGAGTGAGTGAGTGGCTGAGTGAGTGAGTGGCTGAGTGAGTGAGTGGCTGAGTGAGTGAGTGGCTGTGTGAGTGAGTGGCTGAGTGAGTGAGTGGCTGAGTGAGTGAGTGGCTGTGTGAGTGAGTGGCTGAGTGAGTGAGTGGCTGTGTGAGTGAGTGGCTGAGTGAGTGAGTGGCTGTGTGTGTGAGTGGGTGAGTGAGTGGCTGAGTGAGTGAGTGGCTGTGTGTGTGAGTGGGTGAGTGAGTGGCTGAGTGAGTGAGTGGCTGTGTGAGTGAGTGGCTGAGTGAGTGAGTGGCTGAGTGAGTGAGTGGCTGAGTGTGTGAGTGGCTGTGTGTGTGAGTGGGTGAGTGAGTGGCTGAGTGAGTGAGTGGCTGTGTGAGTGAGTGGCTGAGTGAGTGAGTGGCTGTGTGAGTGTGTGAATGAGTGAGTGGCTGAGTAAGTGTGTGAGTGACTGAGTGAGTGTGTGAGTGACTGTGTATAAGTAGGAAGAGGTGGGGGGAAGGTTTGTGGTTGCGATCTCTCTCCTGGTCACTCACCGTGGCCACGGCTACTCCGTCGTGCCCTCCGTCTCGGCCGTCGTCACCGTCACCACCGCCGCTGGCGGGCGCCAGCTGCACGTACTGCACCTGGATGGAGCCGGCCGGCAGCGTGGTGGTGGTGGTGGCGTCACCGGCACCACCGCTCGCGTCACCGGCTGTCACCGCAATCAGCTGCCGCGGTGGGGGGGGGGGGGGGGGGGGAGGTACGGTCCAGACGGTACGGTACAGATGGTACGGTGTAGATGGTACGGTACAGATGGTACGGTACAGATGGTACGGTACAGATGGTACGGTACAGATGGTACGGTGTAGATGGTACGGTGTAGATGGTACGGTGCAGACGGTACGGTGCAGACGGTACGGTGCAGACGGTACGGTGCAGATGGTACGGTACAGATGGTACGGTGTAGACGGTACGGTGCAGACGGTACGGTGCAGACGGCACGGTGCAGACGGTACGGTGAGGTGAGGTGAGCGACTCACCTCCCCGTCCTGGCTGACGTGCACCTGGTGGATCTGGAGATTGCCCTGGGGAGAGACGCAGTCAGGGGTTACGCAGGACACTCGCCCACTCACCCCCTCACCCACCCACCCCCTCACCCACCCACCCACCCACCCACTCACCCACCCACCCACTCACCCACTCACCCCACCCACCCACTCACCCACCCACCCACTCACCCACCCACCCACTCACCCACCCACCCACCCACTCACCCACCCACTCACCCACCCACCCACCCACCCACCCACTCACCCACCCACCCACCCACTCACCCACCCACTCACCCACTCACCCACCCACTCACCCACCCACCCACTCACCCACTCACTCACCCACTCACCCACCCACTCACCGTGGGTATGATCTGCCCATCCTCCCCGACCTGCTGAATGTGGACCTGCTGCCCGCTGGCCAGCGTGTAGCTGTGCAGCTGCGTCGTCTCCTCCCGGCAGACGCCTGGAAGGGGGTCACCACCATCATCATCACCAACATCACCACCATCACCACCATCACCACCACCATCACCATCATCACCACCATCATCATCATCATCACCACCACCACCATCATCATCACCACCATCATCATCATCACCACCATCATCATCACCAACACCACCACCATCACCACCACCACCACCACCATCATCATCACCACCATCATCATCACCACCATCATCATCACCACCATCATCATCATCATCATCACCATCATCATCATCACCACCATCACCACCGCCCATCATCACCACCACACACCACCCTCACCTCCACACACCCCACACACCACCCACCACACCACACACCACCCCACACCACCCACAACTCCACACACCACACACCCCACAACCACACACACCACCACCCTCACCTCCCCCATCTCCGCCGCCGTGTGCGGCGACGACTGCCGCTGCGTCTGCACCGCCGCCGGTACCACCGCCGCCTTCGCTGGTGTCACCGCCGCCACGCCGTGAGAAGCCCTTGACGGCGAGACTCTGGCCACGCTGCTTGCGGCGCCAGGCGGTGCGGCACTTAGAGTCGATGCTTTGCTTGATGCGGTACCAGTCACACTCGGCAATGCCAAACTTGTGGAAGAGGTGGCCTGCGTCACGGTCGGCGTGGTGGTGGTGGTGGTTGTTGTGGTTGTGGTGGTGGTGGTGTAGGTGGTGGTGGTGCAGGTGGTGGTGCAGGTGGTGTAGGTGGTGGATGGAGGGAGGGAGGTTACTATTTGTGAGTATACAATGGGACACTCCCACTAACACCCCCCACCATCACCCCACCCCACCCACACAGCACCACCCCCCCCACCCTCTCTGCGCCCACCCCACCCACCCCACTCACCCCCTACCCACCACCCACCCTCTCTGCGCCCACCCCAACCACCCCACCCACCCAACCCACCACCACCCCATCGACCCCCCCAACCCACTCCACCCACCCCACTCACTCAGCTACCCACCCACCCACTACCCCCCCCCCCCAACCCACTCCACCCACCCCACCCACTCCGCCCACCCCACTCACCCACTCACTCACTCCCTACCCACCCACCACCACCCACCCCAACCTACCACCACCCCCCCCCAACCCACTCCAACCACCCCACTAACTCCCCCCCCACCCACCCACCCACCCCACCCACCACCACCCCCCCCAACCCACTCCACAGCCACCCACCCCCTCCCCCCCTATCCACCCACTCCACCCACCCCACACACCACCACTCACTCCCTACCCACCACCACCCCACCCACCCACCCCCCCACCCACCCACCCACCCCCCCCATCCACCCCACCCCACCCACCCCACCAACCCACCCCCCCACCCCACCACCACCACCGCACCATCACCACCACCACCCCCCCACCACCACTACCACCCCACCCACCACTACCCCATTCCCCCCCCCCTCAACCCACTCCACACCAACCCACCCCCACCCACCCCACTCCCTACCCACCCACCCCACTCCCTACCCACCACCCACCACCACCACCACCACCGCAACCACCACCACACCCTCCCCCCACACCCACCCACCCACCCACCCCACCCACCACCACCACCACCACCGCCCCACGGCGACTCACAGCGGATGCCGTAGACCATGAGCGGGTCCAGCTGCTTCTTTCCGTGGCGCCCGAGACCCGACAGGTTGCTGGCGGCCTGCACCTCGCGATGGAACAGGTGGTCCAGGAGGGTGAGCGCCATCTTCTCGGGGGTGGGGCAAGCGGCCGTCACGTGCAGCAGGTCCCCCGGGGTGATGGGGCAGCGCACACGCAGCTCCACGTCCGACTCGTCGCCCAGCCACGTGCCGTCCGGGAAATCCTCTGCGGGGGGTTGTGGGTGGGTGGGTGAGTAGGTGGGTGGGTGAGAGGGTGGAGGAGAGGGGTGGTGAGTGGGTGGGTGGGTTGGTGGGTGAGTGGGTGAGTGGGTGAGTGGGTGGGTGAGTGGGTGGGTGAGTGGGTGAGTAGGTGGGTGGGTGGTTGAGTGGGTGAGTAGGTGGGTGGGTGAGTGGGTGAGTGGGTGAGTGGTTGAGTGGGTGAGTGGTTGGGTGAGTGAGTGGGTGGATGAGTGAGTGGGTGAGTGGTTGAGTGGGTGAGTGGGTGGGTGAGTGGGTGGGTGAGTGGGTTGATGAGTGAGTGGGTGAGTGGTTGAGTGGGTGAGTGGGTGGGTGGGTGAGTGGGTGAGTGAGTGCGCGATGGGGCAGCGCACACGCAGCTCCACGTCCGACTCGTCACCCAGCCAAGTGCCGTCCGGGAAATCCTCTGCGGAGGGTTGTGAGTGGGTGGGTGAGTGGGTGGGTGGAGGAGAGGGGTGGTGAGTGGGTGGGTGGGTGGGTTGGTGGGTGGGTGGGTGGGGGGGTGGGTGGGTTGGTGAGTGGGTGGGTGGGTGAGCGAGTGGGTGGTTGAGTGGGTGGTTGAGTGGGTGGATGAGTGGGTGGATGAGTGAGTGGATGAGTGAATGGTTGAGTGGGTGAGTGAGTGCGCGATGGGGCAGCGCACACGCAGCTCCACGTCCGACTCGTCACCCAGCCAAGTGCCGTCCGGGAAATCCTCTGCGGAGGGTTGTGAGTGGGTGGGTGAGTGGGTGGGTGGAGGAGAGGGGTGGTGAGTGGGTGGGTGGGTGGGTTGGTGGGTGGGTGGGTGGGGGGGTGGGTGGGTTGGTGAGTGGGTGGGTGGGTGAGCGAGTGGGTGGTTGAGTGGGTGGTTGAGTGGGTGAGTGAGTGGGTGAGTGAGTGAGTGGGTGAGTGGGTGGATGAGTGGGTGGATGAGTGAGTGGTTGAGTGGGTGAGTGAGTGCCCGATGGGGCAGCGCACGCGAAGCTCCACGTCCGACTCATCGCCCAGCCAAGTGCCATCCGGGAAATCCTCTGCGGGGGGTTGTGGGTGGGTGGGTGGGTGAGTGGGTGGAGGAGAGGGGTGGTGAGTGGGTGAGTGGGTTGGTGGGTGGGTTGGTGAGTGGGTGGGTGGTTGAGTGGGCGAGTAGGTGGGTGGGTGAGTGGGTGAGTGGTTGAGTGGGTGAATGAGTGGGTGAGTGGGTGAGTGGGTGGATGAGTGGGTGGATGAGTGAGTGGATGAGTGAATGGTTGAGTGGGTGAGTGAGTGCGCCATGGGGCAGCGCACGCGCAGCTCCACGTCCGACTCGTCCCCCAGCCATGTGCCGTCCGGGAAATCCTCTGCGGGGGGTTGTGGGTGGGTGGGGTGGTGAGTGGGTGGGTGGGTGAGTGGTTGAGTGAGTGGTTGAGTGAGTGGTTGAGTGAGTGGTTGAGTGAGTGGTTGAGTGAGTGGTTGAGTGAGTGGTTGAGTGAGTGGTTGAGTGAGTGGTTGAGTGAGTGGTTGAGTGAGTGGTTGAGTGAGTGGGTGAGTGGTTGAGTGAGTGGGTGAGTGGATGAGTGGGTGGGTGAGTGGATGAGTGAGTGAGTGGTTGAGTAGGTGAGTGAGTGGATGAGTGGGTGGGTGAGTGTGTCACTCAGCGATCGACCGGCTGTGCGACCGATCCGTCGACCCAAGCGCCTCACCCTCGCTGTTGAGCGTGATGAGTGGGTAGGTGAGTGAGTGGTTGAGTGAGTGGGTGGTTGAGTGAGTGAGTGGGTGGTTGAGTGGGTGAGTGGATGAGTGAGTGAGTGGGTGGTTGAGTGAGTGAGTGGTTGAGTGAGTGAGTGGTTGAGTGAGTGAGTGGTTGAGTGAGTGAGTGGGTGGTTGAGTGAGTGAGTGGTTGAGTGAGTGAGTGGATGAGTGAGTGAGTGGGTGGTTGAGTGGGTGAGTGGATGAGTGAGTGGGTGGTTGAGTGAGTGGGTGGTTGAGTGAGTGAGTGGTTGAGTAGGTGAGTGAGTGGTTGAGTGGGTGGGTGAGTGTGTCACTCAGCGATCGACCGGCTGTGCGTCGACCCAAGCGCCTCACCCTCGCTGTTGAGCGTGATGAGTGGGTAGGTGAGTGAGTGGTTGAGTGAGTGGGTGGTTGAGTGAGTGAGTGGGTGGTTGAGTGGGTGAGTGGATGAGTGAGTGAGTGGGTGGTTGAGTGAGTGAGTGGTTGAGTGAGTGAGTGGTTGAGTGAGTGAGTGGGTGGTTGAGTGAGTGAGTGGTTGAGTGAGTGAGTGGATGAGTGAGTGAGTGGGTGGTTGAGTGGGTGAGTGGATGAGTGAGTGGGTGGTTGAGTGAGTGAGTGGTTGAGTAGGTGAGTGAGTGGTTGAGTGGGTGGGTGAGTGTGTCACTCAGCGATCGACCGGCTGTGCGTCGACCCAAGCGCCTCACCCTCGCTGTTGAGCGTGATGAGTGGGTAGGTGAGTGAGTGGTTGAGTGAGTGGGTGGTTGAATGAGTGAGTGGTTGAGTGAGTGAGTGGTTGAGTGAGTGAGTGGGTGGTTGAGTGAGTGAGTGGATGAGTGAGTGAGTGGGTGGTTGAGTGGGTGAGTGGATGAGTGAGTGGGTGGTTGAGTGAGTGAGTGGTTGAGTAGGTGAGTGAGTGGTTGAGTGGGTGGGTGAGTGTGTCACTCAGCGATCGACCGGCTGTGCGTCGACCCAAGCGCCTCACCCTCGCTGTTGAGCGTGATGAGTGGGTAGGTGAGTGAGTGGTTGAGTGAGTGGGTGGTTGAATGAGTGAGTGGTTGAGTGAGTGAGTGGTTGAGTGAGTGAGTGGGTGGTTGAGTGAGTGAGTGGATGAGTGAGTGAGTGGGTGGTTGAGTGGGTGAGTGGATGAGTGAGTGGGTGGTTGAGTGAGTGAGTGGTTGAGTAGGTGAGTGAGTGGTTGAGTGGGTGGGTGAGTGTGTCACTCAGCGATCGACCGGCTGTGCGTCGACCCAAGCGCCTCACCCTCGCTGTTGAGCGTGATGAGTGGGTAGGTGAGTGAGTGGTTGAGTGAGTGGGTGGTTGAATGAGTGAGTGGTTGAGTGAGTGAGTGGTTGAGTGAGTGAGTGGGTGGTTGAGTGAGTGAGTGGATGAGTGAGTGAGTGGGTGGTTGAGTGGGTGAGTGGATGAGTGAGTGGGTGGTTGAGTGAGTGAGTGGTTGAGTAGGTGAGTGAGTGGTTGAGTGGGTGGGTGAGTGTGTCACTCAGCGATCGACCGGCTGTGCGTCGACCCAAGCGCCTCACCCTCGCTGTTGAGCGTGATGAGCGTCACGCTGGGGTGGAAGTTGCCACCGCTCCCCCCGCCCCCCCCCCACAGCTCCCCGGCTGCCCCCCCCCCCCCGTGGCGGCGTCTCCCGATGGGCTGCCGGAGGGCGAGCGAAGTGCGTCCACCATCGCGGCATCGGAGCCGCTGTCACCACCTTCACCCCTCCCCTCCGCCACCTCCACCTCATCCTCCTCCTGCTCCTGCTGATGATGATGATCCTCATCATCCTCCTCCAACTCTTCCTGTGCGCACGCACGCACACACGTTCACACACACACACGCGTACACACACGCACACACACACACGCGTACACACACGCACACACACACACGCGTACACACGCACACACACACGTACACACACGCACACACACACACGCGTACACACGCACACACACACACGCGTACACACGCACACACACACACACGTACACACGCGTACACACACGCGTACACACACACGCACACACACACACGCGCACACGCACACACACACACGCGCACACGCACACACACACACGCGCACACGCACACACACGCGTACACACACGCGTACACACACACGCGTACACACACACGCACACACACACACGCGCACACGCACACACACACACGCGCACACGCACACACACACACGCGCACACGCACACACACACACGCGCACACACGCACACACACACGCGTACACACGCACACACACACACGCGCACACACACACACGCGTACACACGCGTACACGCGCACACACGCGCACACACGCACACGCGCACACACGCACACGCGCACACACGCACACGCGTACACACGCACACACACACACGCGTACACACACACACACACGCGTACACACACACACACACGCGTACACACGCACACACGCACACACACACACGCGTACACACGCACACACACACACGCGTACACACGCACACACGCGTACACACGCACACGCACACACACACACACACGCACACGCGTACACACGCACACGCGTACACACGCACACACGCACACGCGTACACACGCACACACACACACGCGTACACACGCACACACGCGTACACACGCACACACACGCGTACACACGCACACACACGCGTACACACGCACACACACACACACACGCACACACACGCATACACACGCACACACACGCGTACACACGCACACACACGCGTACACACGCACACACACGCGTACATACGCACACACACGCGTACACACGCACACACACGCGTACACACACACACACACGCGTACACACACACACACACACGCGTACACACGCACACACACACACGCGTACACACGCACACACACACACACGCGTACACACGCACGTCAAAGGAAACCCGGCAAAGGTCACCGGTAAATTTCGATGAAAAGCTTCTTTCGTGACTGCAGCAGGGATTCATCTTCTTGGTTCTTTTGGTAAAGTCACGTAGAAGGGAAATAATAAAATAATAAAAATAAAACACAATAAAATACAATTCTCACGACGTTTCGGCCACAAAAATAAAACACAATAAAATAATTCTCACGACGTTTCGGCCACAAAAATAAAACACAATAAAATAATTCTCACGACGTTTCGGCCACAAAAATAAAACACAATAAAATAATTCTCACGACGTTTCGGCCACAAAAATAAAACACAATAAAATAATTCTCACGACGTTTCGGCCACAAAAATAAAACACAATAAAATAATTCTCACGACGTTTCGGCCACAACGAAACGTCGTGAGAATTATTTTATTATGTTTTATTTTTGTGGCCGAAACGTCGTGAGAATTATTTTATCATGTTTAATTTTTGTTGTTTTATTATTTTCCTCCTACGTGACGTCACCGGTAAAGTTACCTGAAGGCGCACCGGCTCCATCTCAGTCTCCGCCTCCTCCTCCACCGCCGCCGCCATCGTGGCCACGGCCGCCGCCGTCACCGCCGCCGCTGAAGGTTCCGGCACCTTCACCAACACCGGGGCGTGGCGCCGGCCTGGTACAGCGCTGGCGGTGAGGAGGGAGGGGGGGGACGCAGAAATCAGACCGAGAATGTCTGTGATGAGTCTGTGGGTCTCTGCTGTGTGATGAGTCTATGGGTCTCTGCTGTGTGATGAGTCTGTGGGTCTCTGCTGTGTGATGAGTCTATGGCTCTCTGCTGTGTGATGAGTCTATGGGTCTCTGCTGTGTGATGAGTCTGTGGGTCTCTGCTGTGTGATGAGTCTGTGGGTCTCTGCTGTGTGATGAGTCTGTGGGTCTCTGCTGTGTGATGAGTCTGTGGGTCTCTGCTGTGTGATGAGTCTGTGGCTCTCTGCTGTGTGATGAGTCTGTGGGTCTCTGCTGTGTGATGAGTCTGTGGGTCTCTGCTGTGTGATGAGTCTGTGGGTCTCTGCTGTGTGATGAGTCTGTGGCTCTCTGCTGTGTGGTGAGTCTGTGGCTCTCTGCTGTGTGATGAGTCTATGGCTCTGCTGTGTGATGCCGACCTTCGAACTTTCATGGAGGAGTGTGTGACGCCCCAGGGTGAGCCGGCCTGCATAGACACCGTGGGTGCCCCGGCCACACCACCGCCACCACCGCCACCACCACCGCCACCGCCGGCACCACCACCACCACCACCGGCCCTGCCCAGGAGCACGAGGCTCAGCTTCTCCTCGACGTGGCCGCAGCGCGACTCCAGGGCCAGGAGCCGGGCCTCCACGGCCTCCAGGCGGACGCACACCGCCTCGTGAAGGCCCACCAGCAAGGCCTGCACGCCATGAGACGCGGGGGGGGGGGCAGACAGAAAGAAAACTGAGTCTGTGGGTTCTAGATTTGAAGCTTTCGTGACTGCAATGATTCATATTCTCAGGTTTTTTCGGTAAAGTCACGTAGGTAAAACATTAAAAGTAATGAAAGTAAAATAAAACAAAACAAAAATAAAAATAAAATTCACGACGTTTCGGAGGCAACACAAGTCTCCGTCATCAGGTGGGACCGTCACAGCCAGATTAGCTGCATCAAGTGAAGCAATGATTCAAAATGTAATCCCTTATAAGCAAGTTGAAGGGGGGGAGGAGAGGGGGGGGGGAGTTCATCAGAATGTGGTAGCCAATGAATGGAACGTATCGGGAGGGAGGGGGGTGGGAGGGGGAGGGAGCCAACAAAACATTTGGCGACGGCTTGGACGCGGCTGCTGCGCACGCCAACACAATGGGCAGAAAGTGTTTTTGGACCATCTTATCTGACAGGCACTATTTTAATTTACTTCACCGAGTGTTAACATCCCCAGTTATTTTTAACAGTACTCTCTTCATTTTTCAGCCTGCATTGGTATAAACATGGGCATTTTCGTTCCTTTGTTCTATCATGTGTATCAGACCTCCCCTCCCCCCTTTCTGCCCATTGTGTTGGCGTGCGCAGCAGCCGCGTCCAAGCCGTCGCCAAATGTTTTGTTGGCTCCCTCCCCCTCCCACCACCCCCCTCCCTCCCGATACGTTCCATTCATTGGCTACCACATTCTGATGAACTCCCCCCCCCCCTCTCCTCCCCCCCTTCAACTTGCTTATAAGGGATTACATTTTGAATCATTGCTTCACTTGATGCAGCTAATCTGGCTGTGACGGTCCCACCTGATGACGGAGACTTGTGTTGCCTCCGAAACGTCGTAAATTTTATTTTTATTTTTGTTTTGTTTTATTTTACTTTCATTACTTTTAATGTTTTACCTACGTGACTTTACCGAAAAAACCTGAGAATATGAGTCTGTGGGTGTCTGCTGTGTGTGTCTGTGGGTCTCTGTGTGATGAGTCTGTGGGTCTCTGCTGTGTGATGAGTGTGTGGGTCTCTGCTGTGTGATGAGTCTATGGGTCTCTGCTGTGTGATGAGTCTATGGGTGTCTGTGTGTGATGAGTCTGTGGGTCTCTGCTGTGTGAGGAGTCTGTGGGTGTCTGTGTGTGATGAGTCTGTGGGTCTCTGCTGTGTGATGAGTCTGTGGGTCTCTGTGGCGAATCTGTGTCTCTGTGTGATGAGTCTATGGGTCTCTGTGTGAGTCTATGGGTGTCTGTGTGTGATGAGTCTGTGGGTCTCTGCTGTGTGAGGAGTCTGTGGGTGTCTGTGTGTGATGAGTCTGTGGGTCTCTGCTGTGTGATGAGTCTGTGGGTCTCTGTGGCGAATCTGTGTCTCTGTGTGATGAGTCTATGGGTCTCTGTGTGAGTCTATGGGTCTCTGCTGTGTGATGAGTCTGTGGGTCTCTGCTGTGTGATGAGTCTGTGGGTCTCTGCTGTGTGATGAGTCTGTGGGTCTCTGCTGTGTGATGAGTCTGTGGGTCTCCGCTGTGTGATGAGTCTGTGGGTCTCTGCTGTGTGATGAGTCTATGGGTCTCTGCTGTGTGATGAGTCTATGGGTCTCTGCTGTGTGATGAGTCTGTGGGTCTCTGCTGTGTGATGAGTCTGTGGGTCTCTGCTGTGTGATGAGTCTGTGGGTCTCTGCTGTGTGATGAGTCTGTGGGTCTCTGCTGTGTGATGAGTCTGTGGGTCTCTGCTGTGTGATGAGTCTGTGGGTCTCTGCTGTGTGATGAGTCTGTGGGTCTCTGCTGTGTGATGAGTCTGTGGGTCTCTGCTGTGTGATGAGTCTGTGGGTCTCTGCTGTGTGATGAGTCTGTGGGTCTCTGCTGTGTGATGAGTCTGTGGGTCTCTGCTGTGTGATGAGTCTGTGGGTCTCTGCTGTGTGATGAGTCTATGGGTCTCTGCTGTGTGATGAGTCTGTGGGTCTCTGCTGTGTGATGAGTCTGTGGATCTCTGCTGTGTGATGAGTCTATGGGTCTCTGCTGTGTGATGAGTCAGTGGGTCTCTGCTGTGTGATGAGTCTATGGCTCTCTGCTGTTTGATGAGTCTATGGGTCTCTGCTGTGCGATGGTTCTGACCCTGAGGCTGGCGTCATCTGTGCCCTCTCTGCCGGTGCCGGCGAAGATCTGGAGGCGCGGGCGTTTGAGCGGCGGCTCCAGCGGTGCTGCCACCGTCACCGCTGTGATGGTGGTGACAGTGTCGGTGTTACCGTCACCGCTGTGGGGCACCAGCTCCTCCGCTGGTAGCGCCATACACGGAGAGACACATGCACACACAGTCATACACAGTCACACACACACAGTGTGTACACACACACTAGCGCACACACACACAGTCACACACACACAATCACACACATAGACACGCACACAGTCACACAGTCACGCACACACACACAGTCAGTCACACACACAGACACACACACAGTCAGTCACACACACAGACACACAGTCAGACACACACACACAGACACACAGTCAGACACACACACACAGACACACAGTCAGACACACAGTCAGACACACAGTCAGACACACAGTCAGACACACAGTCACACACACAGTCACACACAGAGTCACACACAGAGTCACACACAGAGACACACACACACACAGTCACACACACACACAGTCACACACACACACAGTCACACACACACACACACACTGTCATGCACACACAGTCACGCACACACACACAGTCACATACACACACACAGACACACAGTCACACACACACACAGTCACACACACACACACACCCACAGTCACACACACACACACATAGTCACACACACACACACATAGTCACACACACACACACAGTCACACACACACACACAGTCACACACACACACACAGTCACACACACAGTCACACACAGTCACGCACACACACAGTCACGCACACACACACACACACAGTCACACAGTCACACACACACACAGTCACACAGTCACATACACACAGTCACACAGTCACATACACACAGTCACACACACAGTCACACACACACACACAGCCACACACACACAAACAGCCACA
The DNA here is from genome assembly GCF_964198595.1 of Lampetra fluviatilis. Taxonomy (NCBI): domain Eukaryota; kingdom Metazoa; phylum Chordata; class Hyperoartia; order Petromyzontiformes; family Petromyzontidae; genus Lampetra; species Lampetra fluviatilis. Next base: position 1,747,944 of record NC_136344.1, on the reverse strand, counting down.
CACACACAAACAGCCACACACACACAAACAGCCACACACACACACAGCGACACACACACAGTCACACACACAGTCACACACACACAGTCACACACCGCTGTGTCCCGCGTCGATGCCGGACACGGCCATGCTGATCACGTCCTCCATCATCTTCGTTGTTCGCAGCAATCCTCGAACGCCCTCGATCAACCTCCACGACGAGGGTGAGGAGGGTGAGGAGGAGGGAGAGATGGAGGAGGAGGAGGTGGTTGAGAATGCGAATCCCGAAGGACAACCCCTGAGCCGAGAAACATCAAAAAATAAAAAAGCCCTCAACGCCTGAGACTCGCACACAGACACACACACACACAGTCACACACACAGAGAGTCGCGCACACACACACACAGAGTCACAGACACACAGTCACACACACACACAGTCACACACACAGAGAGTCGCGCACACACACACACACAGAGTCACAGACACACAGTCACACACACACACAGTCACACACACAGACAGCGGAGACAGATAGACCACTCCTGTGTGGTCACGCTGGCTAGGAGATGTTGACTACCTCACCTGGTCTACAGGAGGTCTATGTGGAATCTGCGTCTCTCTCTCATCATCATCATGACGGTGGCTAGGAGATGTTGACTACCTCGCCTGGTAGGCAGGAGGTCGTGGGTTCGAGCCCTGGGAGATGTTGACTACTTCGCCTGGTCTACAGGAGTCTATGTGGAGTCTGAGTCTCTCTCATCATCATCATCACGGTGGCTGGGAGATGTTGACTACCTCGCCTGGTAGGCAGGAGGTCTATGTGGAGTCTGCATCTCTCTCTCATCATCATCATCACGGTGGCTGGGAGATGTTGACCACCTCGCCTGGTCTACAGGAGGTCTATGTGGAGTCTGCATCTCTCTCTCATCATCATCATCACGGTGGCTAGGAGATGTTAACCACCTCGCCTGGTCTACAGGAGGTCTATGTGGAGTCTGCGTCTCTCTCATCATCATCATCATCACGGTGGCTGGGAGATGTTAACCACCTCGCCTGGTCTACAGGAGGTCTATGTGGAGTCTGCGTCTCTCTCATCATCATCATCACGGTGGCTAGGAGATGTTAACCACCTCGCCTGGTCTACAGGAGGTCTATGTGGAGTCTGCATCTCTCTCTCATCATCATCATCACGGTGGCTAGGAGATGTTAACCACCTCGCCTGGTCTACAGGAGGTCTATGTGGAGTCTGCGTCTCTCTCATCATCATCATCACGGTGGCTGGGAGATGTTAACCACCTCGCCTGGTCTACAGGAGGTCTATGTGGAGTCTGCGTCTCTCTCATCATCATCATCACGGTGGCTGGGAGATGTTAACCACCTCGCCTGGTCTACAGGAGGTCTATGTGGAGTCTGCGTCTCTCTCATCATCATCATCACGGTGGCTAGGAGATGTTAACCACCTCGCCTGGTCTACAGCAGGTCTATGTGGAGTCTGCGTCTCTCATCATCATCATCACGGTGGCTAGGAGATGTTGACTACCTCGCCTGGTCTACAGGAGGTCTATGTGGAGTCTGCGTCTCTCTCATCATCATCATCATCACGGTGACTAGGAGATGTTGACTACCTCGCCTGGTCTACAGGAGGTCTATGTGGAGTCTGCGTCTCTCTCATCATCATCACGGTGGCTGGGAGATGTTGACTACCTCGCCTGGTCTACAGGAGGTCTATGTGGAGTCTGCGTCTCTCATCATCACGGTGGCTAGATGTTGACAACCTCGCCTGGTCTACAGGAGGTCTATGTGGAGTCTGTGTCTCTCTCTGATCATCATCACGGTGGCTAGATGTTGACGACCTCGCCTGGTCTACAGGAGGTCTATGTGGAGTCTCTCATCATCATCATCACGGTGGCTGGGAGATGTTAATGGCTGCTGATATAAATATCCACGATGATGATAGCAACCACTTGCTTGATCTGATATCCATTTGTAATGACCAGGTAGCTTCTGAACAAAGCGATACACACAGGGACTTACAACAGGGTAACAAGAACATTGTTTAGTGTATAGTTTAGTCTATGGTTCTGTGTGTGTGTCTGTGTGTGTGTGTCTGTGTGTGTGTCTGTGTGTGTGTGTCTGTGTGTGTGTCTGTGTGTGTGTCTGTGTGTGTGTCTGTGTGTCTGTGTGTGTGTCTGTGTGTGTGTCTGTGTGTCTGTGTGTGTGTCTGTGTGTGTCTGTGTGTGTCTGTGTGTGTGTCTGTGTGTGTGTCTGTGTGTGTGTCTGTGTGTGTGTCTGTGTGTGTCTGTGTGTGTCTGTGTGTGTCTGTGTGTGTCTGTGTGTGTCTGTGTGTGTCTGTGTCTATGTGTGTGTGTCTGTGTCTGTGTGTCTGTGTCTGTGTGTCTGTGTCTGTGTGTCTGTGTGTCTGTGTGTGTGTGTCTGTGTGTGTGTGTCTGTGTGTGTGTCTGTGTGTGTGTCTGTGTGTGTCTGTGTGTGTCTGTGTGTGTGTGTCTGTGTGTGTGTCTGTGTGTGTGTGTCTGTGTGTGTGTGTCTGTGTGTGTGTGTCTGTGTGTCTGTGTGTGTGTGTCTGTGTGTGTGTGTCTGTGTGTGTCTGTGTGTGTGTCTGTGTGTGTGTCTGTGTGTGTCTGTGTGTGTGTGTCTGTGTGTGTGTGTCTGTGTGTGTGTGTCTGTGTGTGTGTGTCTGTGTGTGTGTGTCTGTGTGTGTGTCTGTGTGTGTGTCTGTGTGTGTCTGTGTGTGTCTGTGTGTGTCTGTGTGTGTGTGTCTGTGTGTGTGTGTCTGTGTGTGTGTGTCTGTGTGTGTCTGTGTGTGTGTGTCTGTGTGTGTCTCTGCTGATATATATGAGTCTCTATGAATCTATATGGGTCTATGTATCTCTGTGGGTCTCTAAGTAGAGTGGTGGGACAGAGACGAGAGTGGCGGAGAGTGGTGGGACAGAGACGAGGGTGGTGGAGAGAGTGGTGGGACAGAGACGAGGGTGGTGGAGAGAGTGGTGGGACAGAGACGAGAGTGGCGGAGAGTGGTGGGACAGAGACGAGGGTGGTGGAGAGAGTGGTGGGACAGAGACGAGAGTGGCGGAGAGTGGTGGGACAGAGACGAGGGTGGTGGAGAGAGTGGTGGGACAGAGACGAGAGAGAACGAGAGAATGAGTTGAGAGAGAGAGAGAATGAGACAGAATGACACTCTTCGGTTTTTTCGGTAAAGTCACGAAGGAAAAAATAAATAATAAAAATAACAAAATAATAATAATAGCAGCGAGCGAATGAGTCGAGTGAGAATGAGAGAGAGAATGAGAGAGAGAATTACTTGAGTGAGAATGAGAGAGAATGAGTCGAGAGAGAATGAGGAGAGAGAGAGAATTAGTTGAGATAGAATGAGAGAGAGAGAATGAGAGAATGCGTTGAGAACAAGCGAGAGAATGAGGAGAGAATGAGTCGAGAACGAGCGAGAGAATGAGGAGAGAATGAGTCGAGATAGAATGAGAGAGAGAATGAGGAAAGAATGAGTTGGGAACGAGCGAGAGAATGAGGAATGAGTCGAGTGAGAATGAGAGCGAGAATGAAAGAGAGAATGAGTCGAGATAGAATGAGAGAGAGAATGAGGAAAGAATGAGTTGAGAACGAGCGAGAGAATGAGGAATGAGTCGAGTGAGAATGAGAGCGAGAATGAGAGATAGAATGAAAGAGAGAATGAGTCGAGTGAGAATGAGAGAGAGAATGAGTCGAGTGAGAATGAGAGAGAGAATGAGTTGAGAGCGCGCGCGCCGTGAGGTGCGAGGCGATCGCCGCTTTGGCGGGAGGAGTCACCTCAAATCTCGCGGCGGAACGGGAACGGGAGCAGAGATGGCCGCCGTCTCCTCGCGAGAGTCTCCGCAGGGCCCCGAGCCCCGCCCCTTAACCCCCCGGAGCCCCGCCCCTCACCCACAATCCCCCGGAACTCCGCCCCCTTAATCACCCAAATCCCCCGGAACTCCGCCCCCTTCATTCCCAAACCCCCGGAACCCCGCCCCCCTCATCCCGCAGTCCCCCGGAACCCCGCCCCCTTATCCACAAACCCCCGGAACCCCGCCCCCCTCATCCCCCAGTCCCCCGGAACCCCGCCCCTCATCCCGCAAACCCCCGGAACCCCGCCCCCCTCATCCCGCAGTCCCCAGGAACCCCGCCCCTTATCCCCAAACTCCCGGAACCCCGCCCCCCTCATCCCACAGTCCCCCGGAACCCCGCCCCCTTCATCCCCAAACCCCAAAACTCCGCCCCCTTCATCCCCAAACCCCCGGAACCCCGCCTCCCTCATCCCCCAGTCCCCCGGAACCCCGCCCCTCATCCCGCAAACCCCCGGAACCCCGCCCCCTCATCCCCCAGTCCCCCGGCACCCCGCCCCCCTCATCCCGCAGTCCCCCGGAACCCCGCCCCCTTCATCCCCAAACCCCAAAACTCCGCCCCCTTCATCCCCAAACCCCCGGAACCCCGCCCCCCTCATCCCCCAGTCCCCCGGAACCCCGCCCCTCATCCCGCAAACCCCCGGAACCCCGCCCCCTCATCCCCCAGTCCCCCGGCACCCCGCCCCCCTCATCCCGCAGTCCCCCGGAACCCCGCCCCCTTCATCCCCAAACCCCAAAACTCCGCCCCCTGCATCCCCAAACCCCCGGAACCCCGCCCCCCTCATCCCACAGTCCTCCGGAACCCCGCCCCTTATCCCCAAACCCCCGGAACCCCGCCCCTCATCCCCCAGTCCCCCGGAACCCCGCCCCCTCACCCCCAAACCCCCTCTTCGCTGCCACCCCGCCCCCATCCCCCGGAACTACGACCCCCCCTCCATCCCTCTCAATCCCACAGGATCAGAAATATTTAATTATTTCTATATGAAGCAATTTTTTTTACAGATCTCCAGTGGGGGAGACCCATAGACTCATCACAGAGACCCATAGACTCATCACACAGCAGAGACCCATAGACTCATCACAGAGACCCATAGACTCATCACACAGCAGAGACCCACAGACTCATCACACAGCAGAGACCCATAGACTCATCACACAGCAGAGAGCCATAGACTCATCACACAGCAGAGACCCATAGACTCATCACACAGCAGAGAGCCACAGACTCATCACACAGCAGAGACCCATAGACTCATCACACAGCAGAGACCCACAGACTCATCACACAGCAGAGACCCATAGACTCATCACACAGCAGAGACCCACAGACTCATCACACAGCAGAGACCCATAGACTCATCACACAGCAGAGACCCACAGACTCATCACACAGCAGAGACCCATAGACTCATCACACAGCAGAGACCCATAGACTCATCACACAGCAGAGACCCATAGACTCATCACACAGCAGAGAGCCATAGACTCATCACACAGCAAAGAGCCATAGACTCATCACACAGCAGAGACCCATAGACTCATCACAGAGACCCATAGACTCATCACACAGCAGAGAGCCATAGACTCATCACACAGCAGAGACCCATAGACTCATCACAGAGACCCATAGACTCATCACACAGCAGAGACCCATAGACTCATCACACAGCAGAGACCCACAGACTCATCACACAGCAGAGACCCATAGACGCATCACACAGCAGAGAGCCATAGACTCATCACACAGCAGAGACCCATAGACTCATCACACAGCAGAGAGCCATAGACTCATCACACAGCAGAGAGCCATAGACTCATCACACAGCAGAGACCCATAGACCCATCACACAGCAGAGACCCATAGACTCATCACACAGCAGAGAGCCATAGACTCATCACAGAGACCCATCTAATCATCACAGAGACCCATAGACTCATCACAGAAACCCATAGACTCATCACAGAGACCCACAGACTCATCACAGAAACCCATAGACTCATCACAGAGACCCATAGACTCATCACAGAAACCCATACACTCATCACAGAGACCCATCAAATCATCACAGAGACCCATAGACTCATCACAGAGACCCATACACTCATCACAGAGACCCATAGACTCATCACAGAGACCCATAGACTCATCACAGAACCCATAGACTCATCACAGAGACCCATAGACTCATCACAGAAACCCATAGACTCATCATAGAGACCCAAAGACTCATCACAGAAACCCATAGACTCATCACAGAGACCCATAGACTCATCACAGAGACCCATAGACTCATCACAGAGACCCATCTAATCATCACAGAGACCCATACACTCATCACAGAGACCCATAGACTCATCACAGAAACCCATATAACTCATCACAGAGACCCATAGACTCATCACAGAGACCCATACACTCATCACAGAGACCCATCTAATCATCACAGAGACCCATACACTCATCACAGAGACCCATAGACTCATCACAGAGACCCATATAACTCATCACAGAGACCCATATACTCATCACAGAGACCCATACACTCATCACAGAGACCCATAGACTCATCACAGAGACCCATAGACTCATCACAGAGACCCATAGACTCATCACAGAAACCCATAGACTCATCACAGAGACCCATACACTCATCACAGAGACCCATAGACTCATCACAGAGACCCATAGACTCATCACAGAGACCCATATAACTCATCACAGAGACCCATAGACTCATCACAGAGACCCATACACTCATCACAGAGACCCATAAAATCATCACAGAGACCCATAGACTCATCACAGAGACCCATAGACTCATCACAGAAACCCATAGACTCATCACAGAGACCCATACACTCATCACAGAGACCCATAAAATCATCACAGAGACCCACAGACTCATCACAGAGACCCATATAACTCATCACAGAGACCCATAGACTCATCACAGAGACTCATAGACTCATCACAGAGACCCACAGACTCATCACAGAGACCCACAGACTCATCACAGAGACCCATAGACTCATCACAGAGACCCATAGACTCATCACAGAGACCCATAGACTCATCACAGAGACCCATAGACTCATCACAGAGACCCATAGACTCATCACAGAGACCCATAGACTCATCACAGAGACCCATAGACTCATCACAGAGACCCATAGACTCATCATCACACAGCAGAGACCCATAGACTCATCACAGAGACCCATAGACTCATCACAGAGACCCATATAACTCATCACAGAGACCCATAGACTCATCACAGAGACCCATACACTCATCACAGAGACCCATAAAATCATCACAGAGACCCATAGACTCATCACAGAGACCCATAGACTCATCACAGAAACCCATAGACTCATCACAGAGACCCATACACTCATCACAGAGACCCATAAAATCATCACAGAGACCCACAGACTCATCACAGAGACCCATATAACTCATCACAGAGACCCATAGACTCATCACAGAGACTCATAGACTCATCACAGAGACCCACAGACTCATCACAGAGACCCACAGACTCATCACAGAGACCCATAGACTCATCACAGAGACCCATAGACTCATCACAGAGACCCATAGACTCATCACAGAGACCCATAGACTCATCACAGAGACCCATAGACTCATCACAGAGACCCATAGACTCATCACAGAGACCCATAGACTCATCACAGAGACCCATAGACTCATCATCACACAGCAGAGACCCATAGACTCATCACAGAGACCCATAGACTCATCACAGAGACCCATAGACTCATCACAGAGACCCATAGACTCATCACACACAGAGACCCCCTCACCCCGCCCCCCGCTACCCCCACCTCCACCCTCCCTTAGCAACGGCTTCCCTGCTCCCCCCTTAGCAACGGGCCTGGTGCCTGAGTTGGGGTTTTTTATTTTTGGATGTTTCTCGGCTCAGCGGTTGTCCTTCGGGATTCGCATTCTCAACCACATCTTCCTCCTCCATCTCTCCCTCCTCCTCATCCTCCTCCTCCTCCTCGTCGTGGAGGTTGATCGAGGGCGTTCGAGGATTGCTGCGAACAACGAGGTGGGGTGGAGGGGGGGGTGTGGGCGTGGGCGGCCCGGCGGGCGCGAGTGTCGTGCGAGGCGGCGCGATAATCTAGGCAAGGCCGCAGGCTTCATTTTCGCGGGGTTCGGGGCCCTTAGCAACGTGGACTTTCGAAACGGAATAATAAGACATTTAAACGAATAAAAACTAACTAAAATAGCTTCAATATCTGGGCGACGTTAACCGTAACCACACAGACACACACAAAACAACAATGATGGCCAATACAAGTCGCTTCTGAAGTATACATTTATAATAATAAGAATATCAGTGCTGGTTTGGCCTGCTGCTTCTTACAGGGATAATTTGTTTACCTTTATTGTACTTTGCACTGATAACTGTGCATTGCGTGATGTTTGTTTTGGCGTAACGTTCTTACCGCGTGACAAAAGGAGATTTACAGCTCATCCTGCACCTAGCCTGGCACAGCAGTCAACCCACGGCACCTGCTGGGTCTGTCCCGTGACCTCTTCCTGCACCTAGCCTGGCACAGCAGGCAACCCATGGCACCTGCTGAGTCTGTCCCGTGACCTCCTCCTCCTGCACCTAGCCTGGCACAGCAGTCAATCCATGGCACCTGCTGGGTCTGCCCCGTGACCTCCTCCTCATGCACCTAGCCTGGCACAGCAGTCCAACCCACGGCACATGCTGGGTCTGTCCCGTGACCTCTTCCTCCTCATGCACCTAGCCTGGCACAGCAGGCAACCCATGGCACCTGCTGAGTCTGTCCCGTGACCTCCTCCTCCTGCACCTAGCCTGGCACAGCAGTCAATCCATGGCACCTGCTGGGTCTGCCCCGTGACCTCCTCATGCACCTAGCCTGGCACAGCAGTCCAACCCACGGCACATGCTGGGTCTGTCCCGTGACCTCCTCCTCATGCACCTAGCCTGGCACAGCAGGGGGGTACAGCTGGTGGTGCATCTACCGGTCATCTCAGTCGGCCAACCCATGGCACCTGCTGGGTCTGTCCCGTGACCTCCTCCACCTGCACCTAGCCTGGCACAGCAGTCAATCCATGGCACCTGCTGGGTCTGCCCCGTGACCTCCGCCTCATGCACCTAGCCTGGCACAGCAGTCCAACCCACGGCACATGCTGGGTCTGTCCCGTGACCTCTTCCTCCTCATGCACCTAGCCTGGCACAGCAGGCAACCCATGGCACCTGCTGGGTCTGTCCCGTGACCTCCTCCTCCTGCACCTAGCCTGGCACAGCAGTCAACCCATGGCACCTGCTGGGTCTGTCCCGTGACCTCCTCCTCATGCACCTAGCCTGGCACAGCAGGGGGGTACAGCTGGTGGTGCATCTACCGGTCATCTCAGTCGGCCAACCCATGGCACCTGCTGGGTCTGTCCCGTGACCTCCTCCACCTGCACCTAGCCTGGCACAGCAGTCAACCCATGGCACTTTTTGGGTCTGTCCCGTGATCTCCTCCTCATGCACCTAGCCTGGCACAGCAGTCAACCTATGGCACCTGCTGGGTCTGTCACGTGACCTCCTCCTGCACCTAGCCTGGCACAGCAGTCAACCCACGGCACCTGCTGGGTCTGTCCCGTGACCTCCTCCTCCTGCACCTAGCCTGGCACAGCAGTCAACCCACGGCACTTGCTGGGTCTGTCCCGTGACCTCCTCCTCCTGCACCTAGCCTGGCACAGGCGCGGTGGCGACATCACTGTCACTTTGTGGCGGATATTGGTGGTGGTGGTGGTGATCATGGTGAAAGTGTTGATGATGACTGTGACGATGATGACGATGATGACGATGATGATGGCTGTGATGATGGTGGTGATGATGATGGTAATGATGTCGATGGAGACGATGGTGACCGTGGTGGTGTCCAGGCCCCGCTCAGGACATCACCAGCATCTGCAGCAGCTGCAGCAGCAGCTGCAGCAGCAGCTGCAGCAGCAGCAGCAGAAGCAGCTGCAGCAGCAGCTACAGCAGCTACAGCAGCAGCAGCAGCTACAGCTGCAGCTACAGCAGCTGCAGTAGCAGCTGCTGCAGCTGCAGCTACAGCAGCTGCAGCAGCAGCAGCAGCGCCAGCAGCGCCAGCAGCTACAGCAGCTACAGCAGCAGCTGCAGCACCAGCAGCAGCAGCTGCAGCATGGCGGACGAGACGGCCTACGACCTTCCCGTCAGGGACATCGGCCTCAGCGGCAGCGACGGCGCCGCCGTCACCACCACCGCTCAGCCAGGTCGCTCACTCGCTCACTCACTCACTCAGTCACTCATTCACTCACTCATTCACACTCACACTCACTCACACTCACTCACTCATTCACACTCACTCAGACTCACTCACTCACACTCACTCATTCACTCACACTCACTCACACTCACTCACTCACACTCATTCACACTCACTCAGACTCACTCACTCACACTCACTCATTCACTCACATTCACTCAGACTCACTCACTCAGTCACTCATTCACTCACTCATTCACACTCACTCACACTCACTCATTCACATTCACTCACACTCACTCACTCAGTCACTCATTCACTCACTCATTCACACTCACTCACTCACACTCGCTCATTCACATTCACTCACACTCACTCAGACTCACTCACTCTTACTCATTCACTCACACTCACTCGCTCACTCACTCAGTCACTCATTCACACTCACTCACACTCACTCAGACTCACTCACACTCACTCATTCACCTTCACTCACACTCACTCAGACTCACTCAGTCACTCATTCACTCACTCATTCACACTCACTCACACTCACTCACACTCACACTCACTCATTCACATTCACTCACACTCACTCAGACTCACTCATTCACTCATTCACTCACTCAGACTCGCTCAGTCACTCATTCACTCACTCATTCACATTCACTCACTCACACTCACTCACACTCACTCATTCACATTCACTCACACTCACTCAGACTCACTCACTCACTCAGTCACTCATTCACTCACTCATTCACACTCACTCAGTGTTCACTCACACTCACTCACACTCACTCAGACTCACTCACTCATTCACTCAGTCACTCATTCACTCACTCATTCACACTCACTCAGTGTTCACTCACACTCACTCACACTCACTCAGACTCACTCACTCATTCACTCACTCAGACTCGCTCACTCACACCCATTCACACTCACTCATTCACTCACACTTACTCACACTCATTCACACTCACTCATTCACTCACATTCACTCAGACTCACTCACTCAGACTAACTCACACTCACTCATTCACTCACACTCACTCATTCACTCACACTCACTCATTCACTCACACTCACTCACTCAGACTCATTCACTCAGAGACTCACTCACTCACATTCACTCACACTCACTCACTCAGACTCACTCACTCAGGTTCAGTTAGACTTACTCACTCACACTCACTCATTCACTCATTCACTCAGACTCACTCACACTCACTCATTCACTCAGAGACTCACTCACTTACTCAGACTCACTCACTCAGACTCACTCACTCCCTCAGACGGTGGTGATGATGATGGTGGCGGTGGTGATGTGATGATGGCGGTGTTGATGGTGATGATGACAGTGGTGATGACGGTGGTGGCGGTGGTCGTGATGATGATGATGATGGTGGCGGTGGTGGTGGCTGTGTTGATGGTGATGGTGATGACGGTGGTGATGACGGTGGTGATGACGGTGGCGGCGCAGGCTGGAACGTGCGTGAGCGCCAGGCGGTGTCGCGTGTTATGGTTGATGATGATGGTGGTGGTGGCTGTGTTGATGGTGGTGATGACGATGATGATGGTGACGATGGTGACGGTGGTGGTGCAGGCTGGGACGTGCGTGAGCGCCAGGTGGTGTCGCGTGTTGGGGTTGATGATGATGATAGTGGTGATGATGATGATGGTGGCTGTGGTGATGATGGTGGTGATGATGGTGGTGGTGGTGGTGCAGGCTGGGACGTGTGTGAGCGCCAGGCGGTGGTGATGATGGTGGTGATGATGGTGGTGGTGGTGATGATGGTGGTGATGATGGTGGTGATGATGGTGGTGGTGATGACGATGATGATGATGATGGTGGTGGTGATGATGATGATGATGGTGGTGGTGGTGGTGATGGTGATGATGATGGTGGTGGTGGTGATGGTGATGATGATGGTGATGATGATGGTGGTGCAGGCAGTGACGTGCGTGAGCGCCAGGCGGTGTCGCGTGTTGGGATGATGATGATGGTGGTCGTGATGTTGATGGTGATGATGATGATGGTGGTGGTGGTGGTGCAGGCAGTGACGTGCGTGAGCGCCAGGCGGTGTCGCGTGTTGGGATGATGATGATGGTGGTGGTGATGTTGATGGTGATGATGGTGGTGGTGGTGGTGCAGGCAGTGACGTGCGTGAGCGCCAGGCGGTGTCGCGTGTGAGCCGCGCCGAGCTGGAGGACCGCTTCCTGCGGCAGCATGAGGAGAGCCGCCTCCTCAAGCAGCACGCACGGCGGCAGGAGGACAAGATCAAGCGGTGACACACACACACCTACACGTACACACACAGTCACACACACACACATACACACACACGTACGTACACACACACACGCACGGCGGCAGGAGGACAAGATCAAGCGGTGACACACACACACACACAGTCACACACGTACACACACACACACACGCACACACAGTCACACACACACACACGTACACACACATACACACACACCTACACACACACACGTACACACACTTTACACACACACACACACACAGTCACACACACATGTACACACACATACACACACACACACACAGTCACACACACATGTACGCACACACATACATACACGTACACACACACACATGTACACACACACACATACACACACACACACGTACACGTACACACACACACGCACGGCGGCAGGAGGACAAGAGCAAGCGGTGACACACACACACACGTACACGTACACACACACACACACAGTCACACACACACGTACACACACAGTCACACACACAGTCACACACACACACATACACACACACGTACACGTACACACACACACACAGTCACACACACACACGTACACACACAGTCACACACACATATGTACACACACAGTCACACACACACACACACGTACACACACAGTCACACACACACACGTACACATACACACACACGTACACAGTCACACACACACACGTACACACACAGTCACACACACACACGTACACACACGTACACACACACCGCCTGCTGAAGCAGCACGCACGGCGGCAGGAGGACAAGATCAAGCGGTGACACATACACACACACACACACGTACACACACACACACACCTACACACACACACCTACACGTATACACACACACACACAGTCACACACACACATGTACACACACACACACACGTACACACACACATAGACACACACACGTACACATGCACACACGCACGTCACCGTAACTATCATCACGATGGTGATGGTGGTGACGGTGGTGGCGGTGGTCACCGTGGTGACGGTGATGAAGGTGATGGCGGTGGTGACGGTGGTGACGGTGGTGACGGTGGTGACGGTGGTGAAGGTGGTGGCGGTGGTGGTGGTGACGGTGGTGACGGTGGTGACGATGGTGACGGTGGTGGTGGTGAAGGTGATGGTGCTGACTGTGATGACGGTGGTGATGGTGGTGACGGTGGTGGTGACGGTGCTGACAGTGATGACGGTGGTCACCGTGGTGATGTCGACATCTGCACTGCATCACCCCCCCCCCCCCCCGGCGCCCCCCCCCGGCAGGATGGCGACCAAGCTGATGCGTCTGCTGAGCGACCGGAAGAACCACGAGGGAACCGCCGACCTCGCCAACGGCGGCGGTGCCGGTGCCCGGCCACGTTCAGGTCGCGACGTCGAGTTGGAGGAGATGCTGGAGGACTCCCAGGCCAAGGTGGGAGACTCGGACTCACACAGCAGAGAGCCACAGACTCATCACACAGCAGAGACCCACAGACTCATCACACAGCAGAGACCCATAGACTCATCACACAGCAGAGACCCACAGACTCATCACACAGCAGAGACCCATAGACTCATCACACAGCAGAGAGCCATAGACTCATCACACAGCAGAGACCCATAGACTCATCACACAGCAGAGACCCACAGACTCATCACACAGCAGAGACCCATAGACTCATCACACAGCAGAGACCCACAGACTCATCACACAGCAGAGACCCGTAGACTCATCACACAGCAGAGACCCACAGACTCATCACACAGCAGAGACCCGTAGACTCATCACACAGCAGAGACCCACAGACTCATCACACAGCAGAGACCCATAGACTCATCACACAGCAGAGAGCCATAGACTCATCACACAGCAGAGACCCATAGACTCATCACACAGCAGAGACCCACAGACTCATCACACAGCAGAGACCCATAGACTCATCACACAGCAGAGACCCACAGACTCATCACACAGCAGAGACCCGTAGACTCATCACACAGCAGAGAGCCATAGACTCATCACACAGCAGAGACCCACAGACTCATCACACAGCAGAGACCGATAGACTCATCACACAGCAGAGACCCATAGACTCACACAGACACCCACAGACACTCACAGAGACCCACAGACACTCACAGCGACCCGCCCCGTCTCTCCGCCCCTCCCCGCCCGTCAAGGTGCGTGAGCTGGAGCGCCACAACGAAGGCCTCAGGCAGCGGCTGACCGCCGCCCGGCAGCAGCTGCTGGCGCAGGGACGCCGGGCGTCGCCCTTCGGCCGCGTGGCGCCCCGCGTCGACTCGGGACTGCGCCGCACCGAGGGCCGCTCGCCCCTCGACGAGAAGCTACGCGGAGGTTCGCTCTTCTCTCTCGCTCTCTCGCTCTCTCTGTCGCTCGCCCTCTCGCTCGCTCGCCCTCTCGCTCGCTCGCCCTCTCGCTCGCTCGCCCTCTCGCTCGCTCGCCCTCTCGCTCGCTCGCCCTCTCGCTCGCTCGCCCTCTCGCTCGCTCGCCCTCTCGCTCGCTCGCCCTCTCGCTCGCTCGCCCTCTCGCTCGCTCGCCCTCTCGCTCGCTCGCCCTCTCGCTCGCTCGCCCTCTCGCTCGCTCGCCCTCTCGCTCGCTCGCCCTCTCGCTCGCTCGCCCTCTCGCTCGCTCGCCCTCTCGCTCGCTCGCCCTCTCGCTCGCTCGCCCTCTCGCTCGCCCGCCCTCTCGCTCGCCCGCCCTCTCGCTCGCCCGCCCTCTCGCTCGCCCGCCCTCTCGCTCGCCCGCCCTCTCGCTCGCCCGCCCTCTCGCTCGCTCGCTCGCCCTCTCGCTCGCCCGCCCTCTCGCTCGCTCGCCCTCTCGCTCGCTCGCCCTCTCGCTCGCTCGCTCGCCCTCTCGCTCGCTCGCTCGCCCTCTCGCTCGCTCGCTCGCCCTCTCGCTCGCTCGCTCGCCCTCTCGCTCGCTCGCCCTCTCGCTCGCTCGCCCTCTCGCTCGCTCGCCCTCTCGCTCGCTCGCCCTCTCGCTCGCTCGCCCTCTCGCTCGCTCGCCCTCTCGCTCGCTCGCCCTCTCGCTCGCCCTCTCGCTCGCCCTCTCGCTCGCTCGCCCTCTCGCTCGCTCGCCCTCTCGCTCGCTCGCCCTCTCGCTCGCTCGCCCTCTCGCTCGCTCGCCCTCTCGCTCGCTCGCCCTCTCGCTCGCTCGCCCTCTCGCTCGCTCGCCCTCTCGCTCGCTCGCCCTCTCGCTCGCTCGCCCTCTCGCTCGCTCGCCCTCTCGCTCGCTCGCCCTCTCGCCCGCTCGCCCTCTCGCCCGCTCGCCCTCTCGCCCTCTCGCTCGCTCGCCCTCTCGCTCGCTCGCCCTCTCGCTCGCTCGCCCTCTCGCTCGCTCGCCCTCTCGCTCGCTCGCCCTCTCGCTCGCTCGCCCTCTCGCTCGCTCGCCCTCTCGCTCGCTCGCCCTCTCGCTCGCTCGCCCTCTCGCCCTCTCGCTCGCTCGCCCTCTCGCTCGCTCGCCCTCTCGCTCGCTCGCCCTCTCGCTCGCTCGCCCTCTCGCTCGCTCGCCCTCTCGCTCGCTCGCCCTCTCGCTCGCTCGCCCTCTCGCTCGCTCGCCCTCTCGCCCTCTCGCTCGCTCGCCCTCTCGCTCGCTCGCCCTCTCGCCCGCTCGCCCTCTCGCCCGCTCGCCCTCTCGCCCGCTCGCCCTCTCGCCCGCTCGCCCTCTCGCCCGCTCGCCCTCTCGCCCGCTCGCCCTCTCGCCCGATCGCCCTCTCGCTCGATCGCCCTCCCGTGCGCCCGGCACGGGCCCATGGGGGGCCCTTACCAAGGCCTGTACTAGGCCCATAACCGGGTCCTTACTAGGACCTGCCCTAGGCCTATAACCAAGCCTGGGTCCATAACCGGGTCCATGCCAGGCATACATTGGGCTCCCACCAGGGCCTACACGCTGCTGCTACTGCTGATGCTACTGGTGCTGTTGATGCTACTGGTGCTGCTGCTGATGCTACTGCTGATGCTACTGGTGCTGCTGCTGCTACTGCTGCTGCTGGTTCTACAGATTGTGCTGCTGCTGCTGCTGCTACTGCTGCTGCTGCTACTGCTGCTACTGCTGCTACTGCTGGTGCTACTGCTGCTGTTGCTACTGATTGTGCTACTGCTGCTGCTGCTACTGCTGCTACTGCTGCTACTGCTGCTGTTGCTACTGATTGTGCTACTGCTGCTGCTACTGCTGCTACTGCTGCTACTGCTGGTGCTGCTGCTGCCTGTACACATGCTCGCCTCTCCGCAGGGATGCGCCTGCAGGAGCCGGACGTGGCGGTGCGGGCGACGCAGACCGGGCTGCCTCGCTACGGGCACAGCCTGCTGGAGGAGGCCCGGGCGGAGATACACAACCTGTGAGTCTCGCTCTCAACTCACGAGGAATCGCACGCACGCTCGCTCACACGCTCGCTCACACGCTCACTCGCTCACACGCACGTTCACACGCTCGCTCGCACGCTCACACGCTCGCTCGCTCACTCGCTCACACGCACGCTCACTCGCTCGCTCAAATGCTCACTCACTCGCTCGCTCATACGCTCGCTCACAAGCTCGCTCACACACTCGCTCACACGCTCGCTCACACGCTCCCTCACTCGCTCGCTCAAACGCTCACTCGCTCGCTCATACGCTCGCTCACACCCTCGCTCAAACGCTCGCTCACACGCTCAAACGCTCACTCGCTCGCTCGCTCAAACGCTCACTCGCTCGCTCACACGCTCGCTCAAACGCTCGCTCACACGCTCAAACGCTCACTCGCTCACTCACTCACACGCTCGCTCAAACGCTCACTCGCTCGCTCATACACTCGCTCACACGCTCGCTCAAACGCTCGCTCACACGCTCAAACGCTCACTCGCTCACTCACTCACACGCTCGCTCAAACGCTCACTCGCTCGCTCATACACTCGCTCACACGCTCGCTCAAACGCTCGCTCACACGCTCAAACGCTCACTCGCTCACTCACTCACACGCTCGCTCAAACGCTCACTCGCTCGCTCAAACGCTCGCTCACACGCTCGCTCAAACGCTCGCTCACACGCTCAAACGCTCACTCGCTCACTCACTCACACGCTCGCTCAAACGCTCACTCGCTCGCTCATACACTCGCTCACACGCTCGCTCAAACGCTCGCTCACACGCTCGCTCAAACGCTCGCTCACACGCTCAAACGCTCGCTCACACGCTCAAACGCTCACTCGCTCACTCACTCACACGCTCGCTCAAACGCTCACTCGCTCGTTCATACACTCGCTCACACGCTCGCTCAAACGCTCGCTCACACGCTCGCTCAAACGCTCGCTCACACGCTCAAACGCTCACTCGCTCACTCACTCACACGCTCGCTCAAACGCTCACTCGCTCGCTCATACGCTCGCTCACACGCTCGCTCAAACGCTCGCTCACACGCTCGCTCAAACGCTCGCTCACACGCTCAAACGCTCACTCGCTCACTCACTCACACGCTCGCTCAAACGCTCACTCGCTCGCTCATACACTCGCTCACACGCTCGCTCAAACGCTCGCTCACACGCTCGCTCAAACGCTCGCTCACACGCTCAAACGCTCACTCGCTCACTCACTCACACGCTCGCTCAAACGCTCACTCGCTCGCTCATACGCTCGCTCACACGCTCGCTCAAACGCTCGCTCACACGCTCGCTCAAACGCTCGCTCACACGCTCAAACGCTCACTCGCTCACTCACTCACACGCTCGCTCAAACGCTCGCTCACACGCTCACTCACACGCTCGCACGCTCGCTCAGACGCTCGCTCAAACGTTCGCTCAAACGCTCACTTGCTCATATGCTCACGCGCTCACTCACTCACGCGCTCACTCACTCACACGCTCACTCAAACGCTCGCTCACATGCTCACTCACACGCTCACACGCTTGCACGCCCGCTCACACGCTCGCTCAAACGCTCGCTCAAACGCTCGCTCAAACGCTCGCTCAAACACTCACTCGCTTACACACTCACTCGCTCACTCGCTCATGTGCTCACGCGCTCACACACTCACACGCTCACTCAAACGCTCAAACGCTCGCTCACACGCTCACTCACACGCTCACACACACGTTCACTCGCTCACTTACTTGCACGCTCATACGCTCACTCGCTCACTCACTCACACGCTCACTCAAACGCTCGCTCACACACTCGCTCACTCACACGCTCACACACACACACACTCACACGCTCACACGCTCACTCACTCAAACGCTCGCTCGCTCGCTCACACGCTCACTCACTCGCTCTCAACACATGCGGACTCACTCTGTCTCTCGCTCACTCACTCACTCGCTCACTCTGTCTCTCGCTCACACGCTAGTTGTAGTAGTAGTAGTCGTGGCTACTACTAATAGGTTCTGTTCCACGTTATACCGTGGCGATGCCTTGGTGTTGCCTTGGTGTCGCCGTGGTGATGCCTTGGTGTCGCCATGGTGATGCCTTGGTGTAGCCGCGGTGTTGCCGTGGTGTTGCCGTGCTGACGCCTTGGTGTTGCCGTGGCGACGCAGAGAGAACGTCGTGGAGACTCAGCAGGCGGAGCTGCAGGTGGCGTTCCAGGCCCACGACAGGCTGCAGGCCCAGCTGAGGGCCCGGGAGGACGAGGCCGGGGAGGCGACACTCCGACTCCGGGAGCAGCAGTCGTCAGGACAACGGTGGGTGTGTGTGTGTGGGTGTGTGTGTGTGTGGGTGTGTGTGTGTGTGTGGGTGTGTGTGTGTGTGTCTGAGTGTGTGTGTGTCTGTGTGTGTGTGTGACTGTGTGTGTGTGTCTGTGTGTGTGTGTATCTGTGTGTGTGTGTCTGTGTATATATCTGTGTGTGTGTGTCACTGTGTGTGTGTGTGACTGTGTGTGTGTATGTGTGTGTATCTGTGTGTGTGTGTATCTGTCTGGCACAAGCGTCGTGGTGACGTCACCGCCACTTAGTGGCGAATGGCGGTTGTTGTTGTGTATCTGTGTGTAGGAGCTCTATCCGAGAGAGCGTGGGTCTCATCCGCCTGCAGAAGGAGCTTGCTGACAAGGGGGTGGCGCTCGCCGCCATGGAGGGGAAGTTCGGAGAGTTACAGGAGGCACGGCACCACCGCACTACCGACACCACCGCACCACCGCACTACCGCACTACCGCACTACCGACACCACCGCACCATCGCACCACCGCACTACCGCACCACCGGCAACACCGGCACCGCAACAATATCTGGAACGGATTCATCGTATTTACAGGCAATTCAATGTGGGAATTCGGTTCGAATGACGACCAAATCGGGTTGCCACCAAAGTTATGGAACGAATTATGGTCGTGACCAGAGGTCAGAGGTCGCAACCGGGTACCTGATACCCGTACCCTACCCGATACCCGTACCCTACCCGATACCCGTACCCTACCCGATACCCGTACCCTACCCGATACCCGGCTACCCGTACCCGGCCAGGTACGGATACCCGTTTGCGACCCTGGTGCGGCCGGGTACGGGTAGGCCGTGAGTCACTGGTGAGTCACCGTTTGTCACTCATTTCCCAGCGTCTTGTCTCTTCTCACAATTCAAGTTCCTAGAATCAACCCACCCGCGCCTGCAACATGGCTTCATCCCAGAGGTCGCAATCAGGTACCCGATACCCGTACCCAGCCGGGTACGGGTGTAGGGTACGGGTACGGCCGGGTACGGGTACGGGAACGGGTAGACCGTGAGTCACTGGTGAGTCACCGTTTGTCACTCATTTCGGGTAGGGTACGGGTAGGGATAGGGAACGGCTAGACGTACCCGTACCCGTACCGTACCCGGCCGGGTACGGGTAGGGTACGGGTACGGGTAGGGTACGGGTACGGCTACTCGTTTGCGACCCTGGTGCGGCCGGGTACGGGTACGGAATCAAAACCCGTTTGCGACCTCTGCCAAAGGTTCCGCTGCACTTGGAAGTGCTCACGAGGTGTGTGTGTGTGCGTGTGTGTGCGTGTGCGTGCGTGTGTGTGTGTGCGTGCGTGTGTGTGTGTGCGTGCGTGTGTGCGCGTGTGTGTGTGCGTGCGTGCGTGTGTGTGTGTGTGCGTGTGTGCGTGTGTGTGCGTGTGTGCGTGTGTGTGCGTGTGTATGTGTGCGTGTGCGCGCGTGTGCGCGTGTGCGTGTGTGCGTGCGCGCGTGCGCGCGTGCGCGCGTGTGTGCGTGCGTGTGTGTGTGCGTGTGTGCGTGCGCGCGTGTGCGTGCGCGCGTGTGCGTGCGTGCGTGTGTGTGTGTGTGCGTGTGTGTGTGCGTGTGTGTGTGTGTGTGTGTGCGTGTGTGTGTGTGTCTCTGCAGCGGTCGCGTCGTCTGCACGCGAGCCAGGAGGCTCTTCTGGCTCAGCTGGAGGCGTCGCACGGCGAGCTGCAGCAGGAGAAGGAGCGCTGCCTGGCCCTGCAGCACCAGCTGAGCGCCAGCAACGCACAGCAGAGAGACGCCGCGCTGGTGACGGGGGCCACTCACCCAGCCACTCACTCAGCCACTCAGCCACTCACCCAGCCACTCAGCCACTCACTCAGCCACTCACTCACCCAGCCACTCACTCAGCCACTCAGCCACTCACCCAGCCACTCAGTCACTCACTCAGCCACTCACTCACCCAGCCACTCACTCAGCCACTCAGCCACTCACTCAGCCACTCACTCACCCAGCCACTCACTCAGCCACTCAGCCAGCCACTCACTCAGCCACTCACTCAGCCACTCAGCCACTCACTCAGCCACTCAGCCAGCCACTCACTCAGCCACTCACCCAGCCACTCACTCAGCCACTCAGCCACTCACCCAGCTACTCACCCAGCCACTCACTCAGCCACTCACCCAGCCACTCACTCAGCCACTCAGCCAGCCACTCACTCAGCCACTCACTCAGCCACTCACTCAGCCACTCACCCAGCCACCCACTCACTCAGCCACTCAGCCAGCCACCCACTCACCCAGCCACTCATCCATTCACCCAGCTACTCACTCACCTAGCCACTCACCCACTCACCCAGCCACTCACTCACACACCCACCCATCCACCCACTCACCCAGCCACTCACCCACTCACCCAGCCACCCACTCACTCAGCCACTCAGCCAGCCACCCACTCACCCAGCCACTCATCCACCCACCCAGCCACTCACTCAGCCATTCACCCAGCCACCCACTCACTCAGCCACTCACCCAGCCACTCATCCACTCACCCAGCCACTCACTCTGCCACTCACTCAGCCACTCACCCACCCACTCACTCAGCCACTCACTCAGTCACTCACCCACCCACCCACTCACCTACCTACCCACCCACCAACCCACCCACCAACCGACTGAACCACCCACCCACTCAAATGGCCTCTTTCGGCACCGTTTCGGTATAGGCCGAAACCAGAAATTCTGTTTTGGTCGGCCTCTATACCAATGTGTCACTGCTGCTGCTACTGCTGCTGCTGTTGCTGCTGCTATTGCTGCTGCTGCTGCTGCTGTTGCTGCTGCTACTGCTGCTACTGCTGCTGCTGCTGTTGCTGCTGCTGCTGTTGCTGCTGCTGCTGCTGTTGCTGCTGCTACTGCTGCTACTGCTGCTGCTGTTGCTGCTGCTGCTGCTATTGCTGCTGCTGCTGCTGTTGCTGCTGCTACTGCTGCTACTGCTGCTGCTACTGATGCTGCTGCTGCTGTTGCTGCTGCTGCTGCTATTGCTGCTACTGCTGCTGCTGCTACTGCTGCTACTGCTGCTGCTGCTGCTATTGCTGCTGCTGCTGCTGTTGCTGCTGCTGCTACTGCTGCTGGTGCTGCTGCTGCTGCTACTGCTGCTACTACTGCTGCTGCTGTCACTGTGCTCAGCTGAGGGAGCAGATCCGAGACCTGGAGCAGGAGCGCGACCTCCTGAAGCAAAACTACGACTCCCTCTTCACCACGTGGGTGTCCCCGTGTCTCTCTCCCTGTCTCCCTGCCTGCCTGTCTCCCCCTGTGTGTCTCTCACCACGTGTCTCTCACCACGTGGGTCTCCCCGTGTCTCTCTCCCTGTCTCCCTGCCTGCCTGTCTCCCCCTGTGTGTCTCTCACCACGTGTCTCTCACCACGTGGGTCTCCCCGTGTCTCTCTCCCTGTCTCCCTGCCTGCCTGTCTCCCCCTGTGTGTCTCTCACCACGTGTCTCTCACCACGTGGGTCTCCCCGTGTCTCTCTCCCTGTCTCCCTGCCTGCCTGTCTCCCCCTGTGTGTCTCTCACCACGTGGGTCTCCCCGTGTCTCTCTCCCTGTCTCCCTGCCTGCCTGTCTCCCCCTGTGTGTCTCTCAGCACGTGTCTCTCACCACGTGGGTCTCCCCGTCTCTCCCTGTCTCCCTGTCTGCCCGTGCGTCTCCCTGTGTCTCTCCCTGTCTCCCTGTCTGCCCGTGCGTCTCCCTGTCTCTCCCTGTCTCTCTCCCTGTCTCCCTGTCTCCCTGTGTCTCTCTCCCCGTGTCTCTCCCTGTGTGTCTCTCTCTCTGTGTCTCTCTCTTCACCACGTGGGTCTCCCTGCCTCCCTCTCCCCCCCTGTGTGTCTCTCACCACGTGTCTCTCAACACGTGGGTCTCCCTGTCTCCCTGCCTGCCTCTCCCTGTGTCTCTCCCCGTGTCTCTCTCCCCGTGTCTCTCTCCCTGTCTCACTCCCTGTGTCTCTCTACTTCCTGATGATGATTGTAGCGGTGGTGATGACGATGACAGTTGTGATGATAATGATGGTTGCTGTGATGATGATGGTTGTGGTGTGATGATGATGATGATTGTTGTGCTGGCGGTGATGATGATTGTAGTGGTGGTGATGACGATGATGGTTGCTGTGATGATGATGATTGTGGTGCTGGTGATGATGATGATGATTGTAGTGGTGGTGATGATGATGATTGTAGTGGTGGTGATGACGATGACAGTTGTGATGATAATGATGGTTGCTGTGATGATGATGGTTGTGGTGTGATGATGATGATGATGATTGTAGTGCTGGCTGTGATGATGATTGTAGTGGTGGTTATGACGATGATGGTTGCTGTGATGATGATGATTGTGGTGCTGGTGATGATGATGATGATGATTGTAGTGGTGGTGATGTTGGTTGTGATGATGATGGTTGTGATGATGATGATTGTAGTGGTGATGATGATGATGATGATTGTGGTGCTGGTGATGACGATGACGGTTGTGATGATAATGATGGTTGCTGTGATGATGAAGGTTGTGGAGCTGGTGGTGATGATGATGATTTTAGTGGTGATGATGATGATTATTTTAGTGGTGATGATGATGATTGTGGTGCTGGTGGTGATGATGATGATTGTGGTGCTGGTGATGATGATGATGATGATTGTGGTGCTGGTGGTGATGATGATTGTGGTGCTGGTGATGATGATGATGATTTTAGTGGTGGTGATGATGATTGTGGTGCTGGTGGCGGTGATGATGATTGTAGTGGTGGTGATGACGATGATGGTTGCTGTGATGATGATGGTTGTGGAGCTGGTGGTGATGATGATTGCTGTGATGATGATGATTGTGGTGCTGGTGACGATGACGACGATGACGGTTGCCGTGATGACGACGTTGACGGTTGTGCTTGTTTCTGCTGCCGATGACGATTGCTGCGATTGCTGCGGTTGCGACGATTGCGGCGATTGCTGTGATTGCGGCGATTGCGGCGGTTGCGGCGTCAGCGCCCTGGGCACGGACGGCGACCGTGAGCGCCGCGCGTCGGAGCAGCGGCTGCGTCTGCAGGTGGCCCAGCTGGAGGCCGCCCTGCAGGCCGACCTGGCCGACAAGAACCGCATCGTCGACTCGCTGGACGCCGAGAGAGGTGGGGCCGGTGGGGTCGGTGGGCCCGGTGGGGCGGCCGGTGCGGTGGGGCCGGTGGGGCCGGTGGGTCGGCCGGTGCGGTGCGGTGCGGTGTGGTCGGTGCGGTCGGTGCGGTGTGGTGCGGTCGGTGTGGCCGTTGTGGTCGTTGTAGCTCGAACCGGTGATCGGAGCCGGTGATCAGAGCCGGTGATCAGAGCCGGTGATCAGAGCCGGTGATCGGAGCCGGGGGGGAGGGGCAGGGGGGGAGGGGGGGCAGGGGGGGAGGGGCAGGGGGGGAGGGGCAGGGGGGGAGGGGCAGGGGGGAGAGGGGCAGGGGAGGTGGTTAGGTCGGAGCGAGTCTGATGAAGCCACCCAGTCGCCCTCTTTCAACGGCGACGTCACACCGATGATCCTCCTGCTGCTGCTACTGCTGCTGCTACTGCTGCTGCTGCTACTGCTGCTGCTACTGCTGCTGCTACTGCTGCTACTCTGCTGCTGCTGCTACTGCTGCTGCTGCTACTGCTGCTGCTGCTGCTACTGCTGCTGCTACTGCTGCTGCTGCTACTGCTGCTACTGCTGCTGCTACTGCTGCTGCTGCTACTGCTGCTGCTGCTGCTGCTACTGCTGCTGCTGCTACTGCTGCTGCTGCTGCTACTGCTGCTGCTACTGCTGCTGCTGCTACTGCTGCTACTGCTGCTGCTGCTACTGCTGCTGCTGCTACTGCTGCTGCTACTGCTGCTGCCCCTCTACTGCTGCTGCTACTGCTGCTGCCCCCCCGCAGGGCAGAGTGAGGCGCTGCGCCAGGAGGCGCGTGAGCTGCGGGCGAACCTCCTGGAGCAGAAGGCCGTTGCCGGGGAGCTGGGGGAGAGGCTCCGATACTTCACCAAGGTCACGCCGGGGGGGGAGGGGTCATCTGTGTGGGGCCGTGGTGGTGGTGGTGGTGGTGGTGGCGGTGGTGGTGGGGGTGGTAGTGGGGGTGGTGGTGGGGGTGGTGGTGGTGTGGTTGGTGGTGTGGTTGGTGGTGGTGGGGGTGGGTGGTGGTGGTGTGGTTGGTGGTGTGGTTGGTGGTGGTGGGGGTGGTGGTGGTGGGTGTGGTGGTGGTAGTGGTCACGCCGGGGGGGGTAATGGTCATCTGTGTGGGTTGGTGGTGGTGGTGGCGGTGGTGGTGGTGGTGGTTGGTGGTGGCGTTGGTGGTGGTGGTGTGGTTGGTGGTGGTGTTGGCATTGGTGGTGTGGTGGTGGTGGTGGTGGCGTTGGTGGTGGTGTGGTTGGTGGCGGTGGTGAAGGTGGCAGTGGTGGCGGTGGTGGTGGTGGCGGCGTTGGCGGTGGTGGCAGCATTGGTAGTGGCGGTGTTGTTGTTTGTACTGGTGGCATCGTTGTTGGTGGTGGTGGTGGCATCGTTGTTGGTGTTTGTTGCAGGAGAGCGAGGCAAACCTGGAGGAGATTGGAGAAGCGTTGCTGCTCATCAAGGTACGTGGCGGTGGGTGGGTGGCTGGGTGGGTGAGTGAGTGGGTGGGTGGGTGGGTGAGTGGGTGGGTGAGTGGGTGAGTGGGTTAGTCGGTGGGTGAGTGGGTTAGTCGGTGGGTGAGTGGGTGAGTGGGTTAGTCGGTTAGTCGGTGGGTGGGCGGGTGGGTGGGTGGGTGGGTGAGTGGGTGGGTGGGTGAGTGGGTGGGTGGGTGAGTGGGTGGGTGGGTGGGTGGGCGTGTGAGATGGTGTGCAGGTAGGTGGGTGGGTGAGTGGGTGGGTGGGTGAGTGGGTGGGTGGGTGAGTGGGTGGGTGGGTGGGTGGGCATGTGAGATGGTGTGCAGGTAGGTGGGTGGGTGAGTGGGTTAGTCGATGGGTGAGTGGGTGAGTGGGTGAGTGGGTGAGTGGGTTAGTCGGTGGGTCAGTGGGTGGATGGTTGGGTGTGTGAGATGGTAGGTGAGTGGGGTGAGATGGTGTGCAGGTGGGTGGGCGAGTGGGTCGAAGTAGTTCTATCTCATCGGCAAACCCTCCCCCACCGTGGCCACCGCCGTGCGGGGCGCTAGGAGCGCCGGCGAGCGGCGGGTGACGGTCCGGCGGGCCCCGCTGGGGAGGTGGAGCGGGAGGAGGTGGAGCGCCGCCTGCGGGAGCTGCAGGTGGAGCATGCCGATGCGGTGCAGGAGCTGGAGAAGACGCGCGGCATGCTGCTCATGCAGCACCGCATCAACCGCGACTATCAGGTGGGACTGCCGCACTGCACTACCACCGCACTACACTACTACTACACTACTACTACACTACACCACTACCACACGACACTACACTACTACACCACTACCACACTACTACTCCACTACCACACGACACTACCACCGCACTACACTACTACACTACTACACTACTACACCACTACCACACGACACTACCACCGCACTACACTACTACTACACTACACTACTACGACACCACTACCACACCACCACACCACCAAACTACCACACCACTAACACACCACCAGCACACGAGTTCCGTGTGATTGTGTGTGTGTGTGTGTCTGTGTGTGTGTGTGACTGTGTGTGTGACTGTGTGTGACTGTGTGTGTGTGTGTCTGTGTGTGTGTGTGACTGTGTGTGTGACTGTGTGTGACTGTGTGTGTGTGTGTCACTGTGTGTGTGTGACTGTGTGTGTGTGTGACTGTGTGTGTGTCCAGGTGGAGCTGGAGGCGCTGGCTCAGCAGGTGGAGGGCGCCGGCAGAGAAGCCGACGAGCGGCGACGGCGCCACGCGGACACCCTGGGAGCACGCGACGCACAATTACACAAGCTGCGTGGTGAGGGGCACACACACACACAGTCACACACACACACACACAGACACGCTGTGTGGTGAGGGACACACACACACACACAGACACACACACACAGACACACACACAGACACACAGATAGACACACACACACAGACACGCTGTGTGGTGAGGGGCACACATACACACACATACACACACAGTCACACACAGAGACACACACACACACAGACACACACACACACACACAGACACACAGTCACACACACACAGTCACACACACACACAGAGACACACACACACACAGACACACACACAGACACACACACACTCACACACACAGAGACACACACACAGACACACACACACAGTCACACACACACACAGACACACACACAGACACACAGACACACACACACACACACAGACACACAGTCACACACACACAGACACACACAGTCACATAGTCACACACACAGACACACACACACACACTCACTCACACAGACAACAACCGCCATTCGCCACTAAGTGGCGGTGACGTCACCACGACGCTTGTGCCAGGCCATGTGCACCTTGAGGCCACGTGAAGTGTCGAACGCCCGCTGGCAGGAGGTCACGGGGCAGACCCAGCAGGTGCCACGGGTCGACTGACCGAGATGACCGAGATGACTGGCTGATGCACCACCTGTGCCCCCTACTGTACCAACTTGCAGACACACACACCCTCACACGCACATGCACACACACAGGCCGTGTGGTGAGTGACACGCACTCGCCCCTCCGTCACCGCTCCCCCCTCTCCCCCCCCCCTCCCCGCCACGGCAGCCCAACTGAAGCACATCGCCTACGGCACCCGGCGCTACTCGCTGGCGCCGCGCGGCACCGATGCCGGTGACGATGACGCCGATGATGACGACGCCGACGACGATGACGATGACGATGCGACGAGGTTGGAGCTGCGTCGAGGCGACAACTTGCTGGAGATCCACGTGGCGAGGGCGGCGCTTGACCCGGCGCTCCTGGCCCGGCTCCTCACGCCGCCGGGACACGGTGTCACCGGCAGCGGCGGCACCGGTGGGACCGGTGAGGAGGCGGTGGCGGTGGCGGTGGCGGTGGAGGACGTGAGGACCCTGTGCACGCTGGACTTCTACGACTTTGAGACGCGGGTGAAACTCACTCACCACGCCCACAAGCCACTCACCCTCACCCCCTCAACTCACCACCGCCTCACCCACACCACTCACCACGCCCACCACCAGCCCCTCAACTCACTACCGCCACACCCACACCACTCACCCCACTCACCCTCTCACCCTCAACTCACCACGCCCACCACACACTCAACTCACCACCCCCTCACCCACTCACCCTCACCCCACTCACCCTCACACCCTCAACTCACCACGCCCACCACACCCTCAACTCACCACCCCCTCACCCACACCACTCACCCCACTCACCCCCACAACCTCAACTCACCACCCCCTCACCCACACCACTCACCCCACTCACCCTCTCACCCTCAACTCACTACGCTGCCAACCCCCACACACCCTCACACCACCCCACTCACCCTCACACCCCCACCCTCACACCACCCCCTCAACTCACTGCCACCCTCACACCCCCACACCACCCCCACCCCCCCCACCCCCACCCCACTCACCACACCACCTCCACACCCCCACCCCCCACCCCCTCACCACCCCCACCCCTACACCCTCACACCACCCCCACCCCACTCACCACACCACCCCCACCCCTACACCCTCACACCACCCCCACCCCCCCCACCCCTTCACCACACCCCCTCACCACCCCCCACCCCACTCACCACCCCCACCCCCCCCACCCCCACACCCTCACACCACCCCCGGCTCCTCCCCCTTCGCCGTGATCACCCCTCTCCCCTCCTCCCCCCCTCCCCCCCCCACACGGCAGAGCACCAGGGTGGCGCAGGGTCTGCGTCCGGCGTACCGCGACACGGCACGCTTCTCCGTGTGCCCCGGCGATGACCCCGCTCTGCTGGAGGAGCTGCGTGGTGGTGGCGGTGGCGGTGGCGGTGGTGGCGGTGGTGGTGGTGGTGGTGCGGTGCTGCGGCTGCACGTGGTGGAGGGAGCGCGTCACCGCACGCTGGCGGCGTGCTCACTGCCACTGG
Source organism: Lampetra fluviatilis (assembly GCF_964198595.1). Lineage (NCBI taxonomy): Eukaryota > Metazoa > Chordata > Hyperoartia > Petromyzontiformes > Petromyzontidae > Lampetra > Lampetra fluviatilis. The sequence continues at coordinate 1,718,793 of NC_136344.1, read as the reverse complement.
GAGCCGCGCTCACGGGAGCCGCACGCTGCTACGGGACGGCCACCCTGCTCAGTGAGCCTCACGCAGAGAGAGCCATAGACTCATCACACAGCAGAGACCCATAGACTCATCACACAGCAGAGAGCCATAGACTCATCACACAGAGAGAGCCATAGACTCATCACACAGAGAGAGCCATAGACTCATCACAGAGACCCATAGACTCATCACACAGCAGAGACCCATAGACTCATCACACAGCAAAGAGCCAAAGACTCATCACACAGCAAAGACCCATAGACTCATCACACAGCAAAGACCCATAGACTCATCACACAGCAGAGAGCCATAGACTCACCACACAGCAGAGACCCATAGACTCATCACAGAGACCCATAGACTCATCACACAGCAGAGAGCCATAGACTCATCACACAGCAGAGACCCATAGACTCATCACACAGCAAAGACCCATAGACTCATCACACAGCAGAGAGCCATAGACTCATCACACAGCAGAGAGCCATAGACTCATCACACAGCAGAGAGCCATAGACTCATCACACAGCAGAGAGCCACAGACTCGTACACAGAGACCCACAAACTCACACAGAGCCCCACAGACTCACACAGAGACCCACAGACTCACACAGAGACCCACAGACTCACACAGAGACCCACAGACTCACACAGTAGAGGCTCACACAGCAGAGACTCACACAGAGACTCACACGAGGCCTGCCCCGCTCACCCCGCTGCACCGCTTGGCGCAGGCGTGGACGGTGCGGCGCTGCCGCTGGGCTCGCTGGAGTTCTGGGTGCGTCTCCGCGTGCCGGTGGGGCGCTGCCTGCAGCTGTACGGGGAGCGGGCGCAAGCGCTGGGCTACCTGGCTACTCACACGGAGCCCTCGTGGCAGGCAAGGCCGGTGAGTGGGTGGTGTGGGGAGGGTGGGGTGGTGGGTGTGGTGGTGGGTGGTGTGGTGGGTGGTGGGTGGGGTGGTGGGTGGGTGGGGTGGGTGGTGGGTGGGGTGGTGGGTGGGTGGGGTGGGTGGTGGGTGGGGTGGTGGGTGGGTGGGGTGGGTGGTGGGTGGGGAGGATGAGTGGTGGGTGGGGTGGTGGGTGGGGTGGGAGGGTGGGGTGGGGTGGGTTGGTGGGTGGTGGGTGGGGTGGGAGGGTGGGTGGTGGGTGGGGTGGGTGGGTGGGTGGGTGCAGCGCTGCCTGCAGCTGTACGAGTAGCGGGCACAAGCGCTGGGCTACCTGGCGCAGGGCTTGAGGCCCTCATGGCAGGTAAGGCGGGTGGGTGGGTGGTGGGTGGGGAGGGTGTGGGTGGTGGGTGGGTGGTGTGTGGGGAGGGTGGGGAGGGAGGGGTGGGTGGTAATTGGGGTGGGTGGTGGGAGGGGTGGTGGGTGGGCTGGTGGGTGGGGTGGTGGGTGGGTGGGTTTGTGGATAGGTAGTGGGGTGGTGGGTGGGGTGGTGGCTGGGTTGGGTGGGGTTGGTGGGTTGGTTGGTGGGTTGGTGGGTTGGTTGGTGGGTTGGTTGGTGGGTTGGTGGGGAGGGTGGGGAGGGTGGGGTGGGTGGGGTGAGTGGGTTGGCTGGCGGGTGGGTGCGTGGCGGGTGGGGTAGTCGGCTGCTGTCCGTGTGTGACAATATCCCTCACTCCCCACCGCCACACCAGATCTGCCCCACAACCACCACCACCACCGCCACCACCACCACCGCCACCACGCCGGGCGAGCTGCACATCACCGTTCTCGGCTGTGACGGCCTCGGCGCCCGGCCGACCCGGCCCGGCAAGCACCGGCGCGTCTCGCCGGCGCCGTACGTGGCCTACAGCTTCTACGGCTTCCCCGACCGCACCACGGCCACGGCGCCGGCGGGGCAACGCAGCCCGCGCTTCCCCGCGGGAGACTCGGCGCTTTACCCGCTGGGCGTGCCGTGCACGCGGCTGCACCGGTACCTGCGGCGTGAAGCGCTGGCGCTGTACGTCTTGGACGACTGTGGTGGTGACGGTGGTGGTGGTGGCGGTGGTGGTGGTGGCGGTGGTGGTGGTGGTGGTGGTGGCGAGGAGGAGGAGGAGGAGGGAGACGCGGCGCTGCTGGGGAAGGCGATGGTGCCGCTGCTGCCGCTAGCGCACGGGAGGGACATTCGTGGTGAGTGCTGGGACGGGTGGTGGTGGTGGTGGAGGAGGTGGTGGTGGTGGTGGTGGGGGTGGAATGGGTGGAGGTGGTGGTGGTGGTGGTAGTAGTGGTGGTGGTGGTCGTGGTGGGGGTAGTGGTGGTGGAGGGGGTGGAGGTGGTGGAGGTGGTAGTGGTGGTGATGATAGTGGTAGTGGTGGTGGTGGAGGGGGTGGAAGTGGTGGTGGTGGTGATGATGGTGGTAGTAGTGGTGGAGGTAGTGGTGGTAGTAGTGGTGGTGGTGGGGGAGGTGGAGGTGGTGGGGGTAGTGGAGGTGGTGGTAGTGGTGGAGGTGATGATGGTGGTGGTAGTGGTGGTAGTAGTGGTGGAGGAGGTGGAGGTGGTGGGGGTAGTGGAGGTGGTGGTAGTGGTGGAGGTGATGATGGTGGTGGTGGTGCTCGTTGTGATACAATTGGCAATGCATCACTAACCCCAACCTGTTCCACTCATCATCTCCCCCCCTCCTCCCCCCTTCCCCTCCTCCCCCCCCAGGCTCCTTCGAGCTGTACACCCCCGAGGGGCAGCTGAACGGCACGGTGGAGGTGGAGCTCCGCTGGCGCTTGCCGTACCGGCCCCCCCACGGCGCCGCCGGCGCCGACGAACCGGCCCCAGCCACCACCGGCACCACCACCGGCACCACCGGCACCACCGGCACCACCGCCGGCACCACTGCCGGTCCACGATCTGGGACGCCGAGCGCCGCCGTTCCGGAGAAAGAGGAGGGGCCTCGGCCTGGTGCTGCCCCGAAGCCTGAGCTCGCCTTGGCCCGCGAAGACGCTGCTGGTGGTGGCGGTGCTGGCGGTGCTGGCGGTGGTGGCGGTGGTGGCGGCGGTGGTGGTACTGGTGGTGGTGGTGGTGCTGGTGGTGGCGGTGGAGACGCTCCGACGCCTCTCCCTGTGCCGAAACCCAGGGTAGCGGCTCCCTCCCTCCCCTCTCTCTCTTCCCTACCAACAGCACTTGCCCCTACAGCCCTGCTAGAGGCTACACGGGAGACCTTTGTCTGTGTGTCTATAGACACTGCTTCTGCTACTAGCAGCACTTGCCCCTACAGCCCTGCTAGAGGCTACACGGGGCACCTTTGTCTGTGTGTCTATAGGGCACTGCTGCTGCTACTCACAGCACTTGCCCCTACAGCCCTGCTAGAGGCTACCTGGGGCTACTTTGTCTCAGCACTTGCCCCGACAGTCCTGTTAAAGGCTACACGGGGCACCTTTGTCTGTGTGTCTATAGGCACTGCTGCTGCTACTAGCAGCACTTGCCCCTACAGCCCTGCTAGAGGCTACACGGGGCACCTTTGTCTGTGTGTCTATAGGGCACTGCTGCTGCTACTCACAGCACTTGCCCCTACAGCCTGCTGGAGGCTACACGGGTGACCTTTGTCTGTGTGTCTACAGGGCGGCAAGCGAGCTGACCGGGGGAAGGAGTCACCGGTGCCGGGGGCCACCGCACCCGTCCGCAAGTCGGTCACCTTCGCCGACAGCTCGGGGGAGGTGAGTCCCACGCCCAGTCAGTCAGTCAGTGACTCAGTCAGTGACTCAGTCAGTCAGTCAGTTAGTCAGTTAGTCAGTCAGTCAGTCAGTTAGTCAGTCAGTCACTCAGTCAGTCACTCAGTTAGTCAGTTAGTCAGTCAGCCAGTCACTCAGTGACTCAGTCAGTCAGTCACTCAGTTAGTCAGTTAGTCAGTCAGTCAGTCACTCAGTCAGTCAGTCACTCGGTTAGTCAGTTAGTCAGTCAGTCACTCAGTTAGTCAGTTAGTCAGTCAGTCAGTGACTCAGTCAGTCAGTCACTCAGTTAGTCAGTCACTCAGTTAGTCACTCAGTCAGTCAGTCAGTCACTCAGTCAGTCACTCAGTTAGTCAGTCACTCAGTCAGTCAGTCACTCAGTCAGTCACTCAGTCAGTCAGTCACTCAGTGACTCAGTTAGTCAGTCAGTCATTCAGTCACTCAGTCAGTCAGTCACTCAGTCAGTCAGTCAGTGACTCAGTCAGTCAGTCACTCAGCCAGTCACTCAGTCAGTCACTCAGTCAGTCAGTCACTCAGTCAGTCAGTCAGTCACTCAGTTAGTCAGTGGCTCTCTGTGTGTGTATCTCTGTGTGCGTGTGTCTCTGTGTGTGTGTGTCTGTGTGTGTCTGTGTGTGTGTGTCTGTGTGTGTGTGTATCTCTGTGTGTGTATCTCTGCGTGTATGCGTGTGTGCATCTGTGTGTGTGTATCTCTGTGTGTGTGTGTCTCTGTGTGTGTGTATCTGTGTGTGTGTGTCTCTGTGTGTGTGTGTCTCTGTGTGTGTGTGTGTATATCTCTGTGTGTGTCTCTGTGTGTGTGTGTGTCTGTGTGTGTGTATCTCTGTGTGTGTGTGTGTGTGTATATCTCTGTGTGTGTCTCTGTGTGTGTGTGTGTGTCTGTGCGTCTCTGTGTGTGTCTGTGTGTCTGTGTGTGTATCTCTGTGTGTGTGTATCTCTGTGTGTGTGAGTGTGTCTCTGTGTGTGTGTGCGTCTCTGTGTGTCTGTGTGTCTGTGTGTCTCTGTGTGTGTATCTCTGTGTGTGTGTGTCTCTGTGTGTGTGCGTCTCTGTGTGTGTGTGCGTCTCTGTGTGTGTGTGCGTCTCTGTGTGTGTGTATCTCTGCGTGTGTGTGTCTCTGTGTGTACATCTCCAGCCTGCTGAGGTCACAGCAGAGGCAGAAGGCGATTCTGAGATCGAGGAAGAGGTGGAGGAGGAGGTGGAGGAGGTGGAGGAGGTGGAGGAGGTGGAGGAGGAGGAGGTGGAGGGGGGTGATGATGATGACCGCCAGTTACAGCTCTCTAGCGGAGAGGTCGTCTCGCCTGGCTCAGGTGGGGTGTCTCCCTGTCCCTGTGTCCTCGTGTCTCTGTCTCAGTGTCTCAGTGTCTCCCTGTCTCAGTGTCTCAGTGTCCCAGTGTCCCCGTGTCTCTGTCTCAGTGTCTCAGTGTCTCAGTGTCTCAGTGTCTCAGTGTCCCAGTGTCTCAGTGTATCAGTGTCTCAGTGTCTCTGTCTCAGTGTCTCAGTGTCCCAGTGTCTCAGTGTCCCAGTGTCCCCGTGTGTCTGTCTCAGTGTCTCAGTGTCCCAGTGTCTCAGTGTCTCAGTGTCCCAGTGTCTCTGTCTCAGTGTCTCAGTGTCCCAGTGTCCCAGTGTCTCAGTGTCTCAGTGTCTCAGTGTCTCAGTGTCTCAGTGTCTCAGTGTCTCAGTGTCTCAGTGTCCCAGTGTCCCAGTGTCTCAGTGTCTCAGTGTCCCAGTGTCCCAGTGTCTCAGTGTCTCAGTGTCTCAGTGTCCCAGTGTCTCAGTGTCTCAGTGTCTCAGTGTCCCAGTGTCCCAGTGTCCCAGTGTCTCAGTGTCTCAGTGTCCCAGTGTCCCAGTGTCTCAGTGTCTCAGTGTCTCAGTGTCCCAGTGTCCCAGTGTCCCAGTGTCCCAGTGTCCCAGTGTCTCAGTGTCTCAGTGTCTCAGTGTCCCAGTGTCTCAGTGTTTCAGTGTCTCAGTGTCTCAGTGTCTCAGTGTCCCAGTGTCCCAGTGTCCCAGTGTCTCAGTGTCTCAGTGTCCCAGTGTCCCAGTGTCTCAGTGTCTCAGTGTCTCAGTGTCCCAGTGTCCCAGTGTCTCAGTGTCTCAGTGTCCCAGTGTCTCAGTGTCTCAGTGTCTCAGTGTCTCAGTGTCTCAGTGTCTCAGTGTCCCAGTGTCCCAGTGTTTCAGTGTCTCAGTGTCTCAGTGTCCCAGTGTCCCAGTGTCCCAGTGTCCCAGTGTCTCAGTGTCTCAGTGTCCCAGTGTCTCAGTGTCCCAGTCTCTCAGTGTCTCAGTGTCTCAGTGTCTCAGTGTCTCAGTGTCCCAGTGTCTCAGTGTCCCAGTGTCTCAGTGTCTCAGTGTCCCAGTGTCCCAGTGTCCCAGTGTCTCAGTGTCTCAGTGTCTCAGTGTCTCAGTGTCCCAGTGTCTCAGTGTCCCAGTGTCCCAGTGTCCCAGTGTCCCAGTGTCTCAGTGTCTCAGTGTCCCAGTGTCTCAGTGTCCCAGTGTCTCAGTGTCCCAGTGTCCCAGTGTCTCAGTGTCCCAGTGTCCCAGTGTCTCAGTGTCTCAGTGTCCCAGTGTCCCAGTGTCCCAGTGTCTCAGTGTCTCAGTGTCTCAGTGTCCCAGTGTCCCAGTGTCCCAGTGTCTCAGTGTCTCAGTGTCCCAGTGTCTCAGTGTCTCAGTGTCTCAGTGTCCCAGTGTCTCAGTGTCCCAGTGTCTCAGTGTCTCAGTGTTTCAGTGTCTCAGTGTCTCAGTGTCTCAGTGTCCCAGTGTCTCAGTGTCCCAGTGTCCCAGTGTCCCAGTGTCCCAGTGTCCCAGTGTCTCAGTGTCTCAGTGTCTCAGTGTCTCAGTGTCTCAGTGTCCCAGTCTCTCAGTGTCTCAGTGTCTCAGTGTCCCAGTGTCTCAGTGTCTCACTGTCCCAGTGTCTCAGTGTCTCAGTGTCTCAGTGTCCCAGTGTCCCAGTATCCCAGTGTCTCACTGTCCCAGTGTCTCAGTGTCCCAGTGTCCCAGTGTCCCAGTGTCCCAGTGTCTCAGTGTCTCAGTGTCCCAGTGTCCCAGTGTCCCAGTGTCTCAGTGTCCCAGTGTCCCAGTGTCCCAGTGTCCCAGTGTCCCAGTGTCTCAGTGTCTCAGTGTCCCAGTGTCCCAGTGTCCCAGTGTCCCAGTGTCTCAGTGTCCCAGTGTCCCAGTGTCCCAGTGTCTCAGTGTCTCAGTGTCTCAGTGTCCCAGTGTCTCAGTGTCTCAGTGTCCCAGTGTCTCAGTGACTCAGTGTCTCAGTGTCTCAGTGTCCCAGTGTCTCAGTGTCCCAGTGTCTCAGTGTCCCAGTGTCCCAGTGTCCCAGTGTCTCAGTGTCCCAGTGTCTCAGTGTCTCAGTGTCCCAGTGTCCCAGTGTCTCAGTGTCTCAGTGTCTCAGTGTCTCAGTGTCTCAGTGTCCCAGTGTCTCAGTGTCTCAGTGTCTCAGTGTCTCAGTGTCTCAGTGTCCCAGTGTCTCAGTGTCCCAGTGTCTCAGTGTCTCAGTATCCCAGTGTCTCAGTGTCTCAGTGTCCCAGTGTCTCAGTGTCCCAGTGTCTCAGTGTCTCAGTGTCTCAGTGTCCCAGTGTCTCAGTGTCCCAGTGTCCCAGTGTCTCAGTGTCTCAGTGTCTCACTGTCCCAGTGTCTCAGTGTCTCAGTGTCTCAGTGTCCCAGTGTCTCAGTGTCTCAGTGTCTCACTGTCCCAGTGTCTCAGTGTCTCAGTGTCTCAGTGTCCCAGTGTCTCAGTGTCTCAGTGTCTCAGTGTCTCACTGTCCCAGTGTCTCAGTGTCTCAGTGTCTCAGTGTCCCAGTGTCTCAGTGTCTCACTGTCCCAGTGTCTCAGTGTCTCAGTGTCCCAGTGTCCCAGTGTCTCAGTGTCTCAGTGTCCCAGTGTCTCAGTGTCCCAGTGTCTCAGTGTCTCACTGTCCCAGTGTCTCAGTGTCTCAGTGTCCCAGTGTCCCAGTGTCTCAGTGTCTCAGTGTCCCAGTGTCTCAGTGTCCCAGTGTCTCAGTGTCTCAGTGTCTCAGTGTCTCAGTGTCCCAGTGTCCCAGTGTCTCAGTGTCTCAGTGTCTCAGTGTTTCACTGTCCCAGTGTCTCAGTGTCCCAGTGTCCCAGTGTCTCAGTGTCCCAGTGTCTCAGTGTCTCACTGTCCCAGTGTCTCAGTGTCTCAGTGTCTCAGTGTCTCAGTGTCTCACTGTCCCAGTGTCTCAGTGTCTCAGTGTCCCAGTGTCTCAGTGTCCCAGTGTCTCAGTGTCTCAGTGTCTCAGTGTCTCACTGTCCCAGTGTCTCAGTGTCTCAGTGTCTCAGTGTCCCAGTGTCTCAGTGTCCCAGTGTCCCAGTGTCTCAGTGTCTCAGTGTCCCAGTGTCCCCGTGTCCCCGTGTCTCAGTGTCTCAGTGTCCCAGTGTCTCCGTGTCTCAGTGTCCCAGTGTCCGAGTGTCCCCGTGTCTCAGTGTCTCAGTGTCTCAGTGTCCGAGTGTCCCCGTGTCTCAGTGTCTCAGTGTCTCAGTGTCCCAGTGTCCCCGTGTCTCACTCTCGCCCTCCGTGTGTCCGCAGACGATGAGGAGGAGGAGGAGGAGTCACTGCTGACGGACAGTGACGAGGTCGTCACGTCCACACCACACACCCCGCCGTGCAAGGTGATCCCCAGACTCTGTGTGTGTGTACGTGTGTGTACGTGTGTGTGTACGCGTGTAGGTGTGTACGTGTGTGTGTGTATGTGTGTACGTGTGTGTATGTGTGTACGTGTGTGTGTGTGTGTATGTGTGTGTGTGTAGGAGCGTGTACGTGTGTGTGTATGTACATGTGTGTGTACGTGTGCGTGTGTGTGTGTACGTGTGTGTGTACGTGTGTGTGTACGTGTGTGTACATGTGTGTGTGTGTACATGTGTGTGTACGTGTGCGTGTGTGTGTGTACGTGTGTGTACATGTGTGTGTACGTGTGCGTGTGTGTGCGTGTGTGTGTAGGAGCGTGTGCATGTGTACGTGTGTGTGTACGTGTGTGTGTGTACGTGTGTGTGTACGTGTGTGTGTGTACGTGTGTGTGTACGTGTGTGTGTACGTGTGCGTGTGTGTGTAGGAGCGTGTGCATGTGTACGTGTGTGTGTATGTACATGTGTGTGTACGTGTGCGTGTGTGTGTGTACGTGTGTGTGTACGTGTGTGTACATGTGTGTGTGTGTACGTGTGTGTGTACGTGTGTGTGTACGTGTGTGTGTACGTGTGTGTGTGTGTACGTGTGTGTGTGTACATGTGTGCGTACGTGTGCGTACGTGTGCGTGTGTGTGTGTACGTGTGTGTGTACGTGTGTGTGTACGTGTGTGTGTGTACGTGTGTGTGTGTACGTGTGTGTGTACGTGTGTGTGTACGTGTGTGTGTACGTGTGTGTGTACGTGTGCGTGTGTGTGTGTACGTGTGTGTGTACGTGTGTGTGTACGTGTGTGTGTGTACGTGTGTGTGTGTACGTGTGTGTGTACGTGTGTGTGTACGTGTGTGTGTACGTGTGTGTGTACGTGTGCGTGTGTGTGTGTACGTGTGTGTGTGTGTGTGTACGTGTGTGTGTACGTGTGTGTGTACGTGTGTACGTGTGTGTGTACGTGTGTGTGTACGTGTGTGTGTACGTGTGCGTGTGTGTGTGTACGTGTGTGTGTGTGTGTGTACGTGTGTGTGTACGTGTGTGTGTACGTGTGCGTGTGTGTGTAGGAGCGTGTGCGTGTGTACGTGTGTGTGTGTGTACGTGTGTGTGTGTGTACGTGTGTGTGTGTACGTGTGTGTGTGTACGTGTGTGTGTACGTGTGCGTGTGTGTGTAGGAGCGTGTGCGTGTGTACGTGTGTGTGTGTGTACGTGTGTGTGTGTGTACGTGTGTGTGTGTACGTGTGTGTGTGTACGTGTGTGTGTACGTGTGTGTGTACGTGTGTGTGTAGGAGCGTGTGCGTGTGTACGTGTGTATGTGTGTGTAGGAGCGTGTGTGTGTGTACGTGTGTATGTTTACGTGTACACGTGTGTGTGTGTAGGAGCGTGTGTGTGTGTACATGTACGTGTGTGTGTGTGTACATGTACGTGTGTGTGTGTGTACATGTACGTGTGTACGTGTACACGTGTGTGTGTGTAGGAGCGTGTGTGTGTGTACGTGTGTGTGTGTGTACGTGTGTGTGTGTACGTGTGTGTGTACGTGTGCGTGTGTACGTGTGTGTGTGTGTGTACACGTGTGTGTGTACACGTGTGTGTGTGTACGTGTGTGTGTGTGTGTGTACACGCGTGTGTGTGTAGGAGCGTGTGTGTGTGTACATGTGTGTGTGTGTGTGTACACGTGTGTGTGTACACGTGTGTGTGTGTACGTGTGTGTGTGTGTGTACACGTGTGTGTGTGTAGGAGCGTGTGTGTGTGTACATGTGTGTGTGTGTGTGTACACGTGTGTGTGTACACGTGTGTGTGTGTACGTGTGTGTGTGTGTGTGTACACGCGTGTGTGTGTAGGAGCGTGTGCGAGTGGAGGTGCTCTCGGTGCGGCTGGACCCGGCGTCGCGCGTGGCGCTGGACCCCGCCGTGCGCCGCCTCTTTGTGGAGTACCGCTTCCTGGGGCTGCCCGCCGAGGAGACCGAGACCCCCTACAGCCTGCCCAAGCCCCCGCCCGGCACAGACATCCACTTCAACTTCAGCAAGGGTGACGCTCGCTCACCCGCTCGCTCACTCATCCACTCGCTCGCTCACCCGCTCGCTCGCTCACCCGCTCGCTCGCTCACCCGCTCGCTCGCTCATCCGCTCACTCACTCGCTCACTCACCGACTCGCTCACTCACCCACTCGCTCGCCCACTCACCCGCTTGCCCACTCACTCACTCACCCGCTCGCTCGCCCGCCCGCTCGCCCACTCACCCGCTTGCCCACTCACTCACTCACCCGCTCACTCGCTCCCTCGCTCATTCGCCCGCTCGCTCAACACAACACACACGTGTGTGTGTGTGCTGCGCTGTGTTGTGTGTGTTGTGGTGTGGTGTGTTGTGGTGTGTTGTGGGTGTTGTGGATAGCGTGTTGTGGTGTGTTGTGGCGTGTTGCGGCGTGTTGTGGGTGTTGTGGATGGCGTGTTGTGGTGTGTTGCGGCGTGTTGCGGCGTGTTGTGGGTGTTGTGGATGGCGTGTTGCGGCGTGTTGTGGCATGTTGCGGCGTGTTGTGCTGTAGAGGTGCGTGTGGACCGGGAGCACAACAGCCTGAGGAGAGATTACCTGGCGAGCATGCTGCTGCAGGGAGACCCCAGCGGTGGGAAGTGAGCCACAACCACCACCACAACCATCATCACAACAACCACCACAACCATCATCACAACCACCACCACCATAACCATCATCACAACCACCATCACAACCACCATCATCACAACCACAACAACCACAACCATCACAACCACCACCATTACCACCACCACCATCACAACCACAACCACCATCACAATCACAACCACCACCACAACTACCACCACAACCACCGACACCACTGCCACAACCACCGCCGCCGCCAGGATCGACGATGACGACGATGATGACGATGATGACGATGATGGTGACGATGATGACGACGATGACGCTGGTGACGATGCTGGTGATGACGCTGATGATGACGACGATGATGATGACGACGCTGATGACGATGACGACGATGACGACGATAATGATGATGACGACAATGACGACGACGACGATGACGACGATGATGATGGTGACGACGATGATGATGGTGACGACGATGATGACGAAAACGACGATGATGATGGTGACGATGACGACGATGACGATGATGACGACGATGACGATGATGACGATGATGATGACGATGATGACGACGATGACGACGACGATGATGATGACGATGACGACGATGATGATGACGATAACGATGACGACGACGATGACGATGATGACGGTGACGCTGGTGACGATGACGAGGTGGTGTCTTGCCGTGCCAGGATCGCCTTCACGCTGGTGAGCGAGCCGGGCGACGGCGCTGCTGGCGGTGGCGGTGACGGGGGGGAGGGGGAGGGGGGGGGAGGGGGGGGACTGTGAGGACGTGGGGGTGGCGACGGTGGACGTGCGGCGCATCCTGCGGACGCAGCGCGACCTCGTGGAGCAGGACGTCGCCAGTACGTCCAGTGTCAGTGTGACGGTGTGTGTGTGTGTGTCAGTGTGTGTGTCAGTGTGTGTGTGTGTCAGTGTGTGTCACTGTGTGTATGTCTGTGTGTCAGTGTGTGTGTGTCAGTGTGTGTGTCAGTGTGTGTGTGTGTCAGTGTGTGTGTGTCTGTGTGTGTGTGTGTCAGTGTGTGTGTGTGTGTCAGTGTGTGTGTGTCAGTGTGTGTGTGTGTCACTGTGTGTCAGTGTGTGTGTGTGTATGTCACTGTGTGTCAGTGTGTGTGCGTGTGAGTGTGTGTGTGTGTCAGTGTGTGTCAGTGTGTCACTGTGTGTGTCAGTGTGTGTCACTGTGTGTATGTCTGTGTGTCAGTGTGTGTGTGTCAGTGTGTGTGTGTCAGTGTGTGTCAGTGTGATTGTGTGTCTGTGTGTGTGTGTGTCTGTGTCTCTGTGTGATTGTGTGTGTGTGTGTCTGTGTGTGTCAGTGTGTGTGTGTGTCACTGTGTGTCAGTGTGTGTGTGTGTCACTGTGTGTCAGTGTGTGTGTGTGTATGTCACTGTGTGTCAGTGTGTGTGCGTGTGAGTGTGTGTGTGTGTCAGTGTGTGTCAGTGTGTCACTGTGTGTGTCAGTGTGTGTCACTGTGTGTATGTCTGTGTGTCAGTGTGTGTGTGTCAGTGTGTGTGTGTCAGTGTGTGTCAGTGTGATTGTGTGTCTGTGTGTGTGTGTGTCTGTGTCTCTGTGTGATTGTGTGTGTGTGTGTCTGTGTGTGTGTGTGTCAGTGTGTGTGTGTGTCACTGTGTGTCAGTGTGTGTGTGTGTCACTGTGTGTCAGTGTGTGTGTGTGTATGTCACTGTGTGTCAGTGTGTGTGCGTGTGAGTGTGTGTGTGTGTCAGTGTGTGTCAGTGTGTCACTGTGTGTGTCAGTGTGTGTCACTGTGTGTATGTCTGTGTGTCAGTGTGTGTGTGTCAGTGTGTGTGTGTGTCAGTGTGTGTCAGTGTGATTGTGTGTCTGTGTGTGTGTGTGTCTGTGTCTCTGTGTGATTGTGTGTGTGTGTGTCTGTGTGTGTGTAGACGTGGAGCCGGGCGAGGCGGCCCAGCCTGTGGGCTCCATGTGTCTCACCGTGTCTATAGACACTGCTACTCATCACAGCACTTGTCTGTGTGTCTGTGTGTCTGTGTGTGTGTGTCTGTGTGTGTCACTGTGTGTCACTGTGTGTGTGTCACTGTGTGTGTGTCTGTGTGTGTGTAGTCGTGGAGCCGGGCGAGGCGGCCCAGCCCGTGGGCTCCATGTGTCTCACGGTGGAGCTGCTCGCCGCCCTCCAGGACGTACACCGCGAGATGCTGCAGCAGCAGCAGCAGCAGGAGGCCGCAGGGACCGCTGCCGGGCTGGGCGAGGGGGGGGGAGGGGGAGGAGGAGGAGGAGGGGGGGGGAGGAGGGGGGGGGAGGAGGGGGGGGGAGGAGGAGGAGGGGCGGGGGAAGGTGGTGGCAGCAAGAAGCGGACGCGCGGTGGAGGAGCTGCTGGAGCAGTAGCGGTGGTGGTGGTGGAGGTGGTGGTGTGGTGGTGGTAGGGTGATGGTGGAGGTGGTGGTGTGGTGGTGGTAGGGTGATGGTGGAGGTGGTGGTGTGGTGGTGGTAGGGTGGTGGTAGAGGTGGTGGTGGTCGAGGTGGTAGTGGTTGGTGAGGTGGTAGTGGTAGAGGTGGTGGTGGGGTGGAGGTGGTGGTGTGGTGGTGGTAGAGGTGGTGGTGGTAGAGGTGGTGGTGGTGGTAGAGGTGGTGGTGGTAGAGGTGGTGGTGGTAGAGGTGGTGGTGGTAGAGGTGGTGGTGGTGGTAGAGGTGGGGGTGGTAGAGGTGGTGGTAGAGGTGGTGGTGGTAGAGGTGGTGGTGGCGGTGTAGTGGTGGGGTGGTGGTAGTGGTTTGTGGCAGTGGGGTGGAGGTGGTGGTGGTAGTGGCAGTGGGGTGGTGGTGGTAGTGGCAGTGGGGTGGTGGTGGAGGTGGTGGTGGTAGTGGTGGTAGTGGTGGTGGTAGAGGTGGTGGTGGTAGAGGAGGTGGTGGTAGAGGTGGTGGTGGTAGAGGTGGTGGTGGCGGTGTAGTGGTGGGGTGGAGGTGGTGGTGGTAGTGGCAGTGGGGTGGTGGTGTTGGTGGGGTGGTGGTGGTAGTGGTGGTAGTGGTGGTGGTAGAGGTGGTGGTGGTAGAGGTGGTGGTGGTAGAGGTGGTGGTGGTAGAGGTGGTGGTGGTAGAGGTGGTGGTGGTGGTGGTAGAGGTGGTGGTAGAGGTGGTGGTGGTAGAGGTGGTGGTGGTGGTAGAGGTGGTGGTGGTAGTGGTGGTGGTAGAGGTGGTGGTGGTGGTAGAGGTGGTGGTGGTAGAGGTGGTGGTGGTGGAGCACCACGGCGCTCACGGCCACCATCAAACCCTGGCAGTGATCGCAATCGTCCAATCCTCCCCTAGGTCGACCCAGCCTCAAATGAGTAGTGCCTGGTCTGGTGGTGTGTTGTTGTAGTAGTAGTAGAGACCCACAGACTCATCACGCAGCAGAGACCCACAGACTCATCACACAGCAGAGAGCCATAGACTCATCACACAGCAGAGACCCACAGACTCATCACACAGCAGAGACCCATAGACTCATCACACAGCAGAGACCCACAGACTCATCACACAGCAGAGACCCATAGACTCATCAAACAGCAGAGACCCACAGACTCATCACACAGCAGAGACCCATAGACTCATCACACAGCAGAGACCCACAGACTCATCACACAGCAGAGACCCATAGACTCATCACACAGCAGAGACCCATAGACTCATCACACAGCAGAGAGCCATAGACTCATCACACAGCAGAGACCCATAGACTCATCAAACAGCAGAGACCCACAGACTCATCACACAGCAGAGAGCCACAGACTCATCACACAGCAGAGAGCCATAGACTCATCACACAGCAGAGAGCCATAGACTCATCACACAGCAGAGAGCCATAGACTCATCACGCAGCAGAGACCCACAGACTCATCACGCAGCAGAGACCCACAGACTCATCACACAGCAGAGACCCATAGACTCATCACACAGCAGAGAGCCATAGACTCATCACGCAGCAGAGACCCACAGACTCATCACGCAGCAGAGACCCACAGACTCATCACACAGCAGAGAGCCATAGACTCATCAAACAGCAGAGACCCACAGACTCATCAAACAGCAGAGACCCACAGACTCATCACACAGCAGAGAGCCATAGACTCATCACACAGCAGAGAGCCATAGACTCATCACACAGCAGAGAGCCATAGACTCATCACGCAGCAGAGACCCACAGACTCATCACGCAGCAGAGACCCACAGACTCATCACACAGCAGAGACCCATAGACTCATCACACAGCAGAGAGCCATAGACTCATCACGCAGCAGAGACCCACAGACTCATCACGCAGCAGAGACCCACAGACTCATCACACAGCAGAGACCCACAGACTCATCACGCAGCAGAGACCCACAGACTCATCACACAGCAGAGACCCACAGACTCATCACACAGCAGAGACCCACAGACTCATCACGCAGCAGAGACCCACAGACTCATCACACAGCAGAGACCCACAGACTCATCACACAGCAGAGACCCACAGACTCATCACGCAGCAGAGACCCACAGACTCATCACACAGCAGAGACCCACAGACTCATCACGCAGCAGAGACCCACAGACTCATCACACAGCAGAGACCCACAGACTCATCACACAGCAGAGACCCACAGACTCATCACGCAGCAGAGACCCACAGACTCATCACACAGCAGAGACCCACAGACTCATCACACAGCAGAGACCCACAGACTCATCACGCAGCAGAGACCCACAGACTCATCACGCAGCAGAGACCCACAGACTCATCACACAGCAGAGACCCACAGACTCATCACACAGCAGAGACCCACAGACTCATCACACAGCAGAGACCCACAGACTCATCACACAGCAGAAACCCATAGACTCATCACACAGCAGAGACCCACAGACTCATCACACAGCAGAGACCCACAGACTCATCACACAGCAGAGACCCACAGACTCATCACACAGCAGAGACCCATAGACTCATCACACAGCAGAGACCCACAGACTCATCACGCAGCAGAGACCCATAGACTCATCACACAGCAGAGACCCACAGACTCATCACACAGCAGTGACCCACAGACTCATCACACAGCAGAGACCCATAGACTCATCACACAGCAGAGACCCACAGACTCATCACACAGCAGAGACCCACAGACTCATCACGCAGCAGAGACCCACAGACTCATCACACAGCAGAGACCCATAGACTCATCACACAGCAGAGACCCACAGACTCATCACGCAGCAGAGACCCATAGACTCATCACACAGCAGAGACCCACAGACTCATCACACAGCAGTGACCCACAGACTCATCACACAGCAGAGACCCATAGACTCATCACACAGCAGAGACCCACAGACTCATCACACAGCAGAGACCCACAGACTCATCACACAGCAGAGACCCACAGACTCATCACACAGCAGAGACCCACAGACTCATCACACAGCAGAGACCCACAGACTCATCACACAGCAGAGACCCACAGATTCATCACACAGCAGAGACCCACAGACTCATCACACAGCAGAGACCCACAGACTCATCACACAGCAGAGACCCACAGACTCATCACACAGCAGAGACCCACAGATTCATCACACAGCAGAGACCCACAGATTCATCACACAGCAGAGACCCACAGACTCATCACGCAGCAGAGACCCGCAGACTCATCACACAGCAGAGACCCATAGACTCATCACACAGCAGAGACCCACAGATTCATCACACAGCAGAGACCCACAGACTCATCACACAGCAGAGACCCACAGACTCATCACACAGCAGAGACCCACAGAC
The DNA here is from genome assembly GCF_964198595.1 of Lampetra fluviatilis. Taxonomy (NCBI): domain Eukaryota; kingdom Metazoa; phylum Chordata; class Hyperoartia; order Petromyzontiformes; family Petromyzontidae; genus Lampetra; species Lampetra fluviatilis. The sequence goes on along the minus strand of NC_136344.1, from coordinate 1,702,087 downwards.
TCATCACACAGCAGAGACCCACAGATTCATCACACAGCAGAGACCCACAGACTCATCACACAGCAGAGACCCACAGACTCATCACACAGCAGAGACCCACAGACTCATCACACAGCAGAGACCCACAGACTCATCACACAGCAGAGACCCACAGACTCATCACACAGCAGAGACCCACAGATTCATCACACAGCAGAGACCCACAGACTCATCACACAGCAGAGACCCACAGACTCATCACACAGCAGAGACCCACAGACTCATCACACAGCAGAGACCCACAGACTCATCACACAGCAGAGACCCATAGACTCATCACACAGCAGAGACCCACAGATTCATCACACAGCAGAGACCCACAGACTCATCACGCAGCAGAGACCCACAGACTCATCACACAGCAGAGACCCACAGATTCATCACACAGCAGAGACCCACAGATTCATCACACAGCAGAGACCCATAGACTCATCACACAGCAGAGAGCCATAGACTCATCACACAGCAGAGACCCACAGACTCATCACACAGCAGAGACCCATAGACTCATCACACAGCAGAGAGCCACAGACTCATCACACAGCAGAGACCCACAGACTCATCACACAGCAGAGACCCATAGACTCATCACACAGCAGAGAGCCACAGACTCATCACACAGCAGAGACCCATAGACTCATCACACAGCAGAGACCCACAGACTCATCACACAGCAGAGACCCACAGACTCATCACACAGCAGAGACCCATAGTTTGTTAGATTACACTGGTCAACACACTTTTTCTGCCATAAGGTATTCCAACGGTTGTAAGGTAATTTTGGGGTGCCGATTCCAAATCTGGCATCGGTTTTTGTCTATCACATCAGGTTTGTGAGATATCAAATATTGAATTTTCAATAAAAACTGCATTAGAAAAATATTAAATAAATGTGGATATCTACATAAAATGATATTATAAACACACCATCCTAAAAATCCAGCACCATATTTGAACACTAAAGCAGTCACTGACTCGCAACAACTTGCAATCATAAGTGACAGAGTTAATTTCGGGTAAAATCAATGAGAATGGGGTATTGCGATAGCATAAAAAATTAACCCGTAAAAACAACGTTTTTCACTATAAATCCTTTATATGCGTGGCGGCTAGAGTCCTCTCGTCCTCTGGCTTGAGATGGCTGCCACCTATGGGTCAGATGATTGCCTGCCACCATTAAGCAATGTGTAATTAAATATTTTAAAAAATGTTTCCTAAAAAGTGTAAAAATTTGGAAAAAAAATTTCACGAAAATTGTCACGCACAACGAGTCTGTGTGCAAAATGTCAGCTCGATTGGATCACGGGAAGTGGGTTAAAAAACGACCGAAAAGTTTGCACGGTCGTAAGCGCGCAAGCAAGCAAGCAAGTGAACTTAACATAAAGGATTTAAAAATGAGATGTGATGGAGCAAATCTGAGATCAGATTTGGAATCGGCACCCTGAAATTAGTCTAGAACAGCTGCTAAAGTCCAGGCCAGAAAAACATGTTTTGTTTTTGTTGACCAGTGTCCACACACACACACGCACGTGTATCGCTGCAACATCGTGTAACGGCATTTGCATTAAATTTCGATGTAAAGCTTCTTTCGTGACTGCAGGGATTCATCTTCTTGGTTCTTTCAGTAAAGTCATCATGTAGAAGGGAAGTAATAAAATATTAAAAATAAAACATAATAAAATACAATTCTCACGACGTTTCGGCCACAACGCAAGCAGCCGTCAAATAATAAAATAATAAAAATAAAACATAATAAAATAATTCTCACGACGTTTCGGCCACAACGCAAGCAGCCGTCCTCAGGTGAAGAACAGGTCTGTCGGGAAGACAGAGTCTGAATGAAACACCTCCAGGCTTGGAGCGTATATTTAAGCTGAGACATGTTGGTGGTGAGAGAGAGATCAGCGCCATCGGCTACGGGGTGCGGAGAAGAACCTGAATAAAAGACAAGCGTAGACCAGCAGTGCTTGACGGAGTCTTTTATTACAATAGAAACAGCTGTAGTAACAGTGATGGTGAATGATGATGATGATGGTGGTGACGGTGATGACGGTGATGGGCCATCACGTGAGTGGGTGCAGCAGCAGCAGCAGCAGCAGCTGCAGCTGCTGCACCAGCAGCAGCTGCAGGAGCAGCTGCAGGAGCAGCAGCAGGCCGAGTGGCCCTCACGTAGACGTTGGAGGCGGAGTGCTCCACCAGATAGTCGCTCCCCTTCTCCGCGTAGTCGGCCCGTGTCATCCACCCCTCACCACCCCCACGCTCACCCCCACACTCACCCCCACGCTCACCCCCACCACGCTCACCCCCACCACGCTCACCCCCACCACGCTCACCCCCACGCTCACCACCCCCACCACGCTCACCCCACGTGGAGTGAGCCACGGCCCAGTCACGTGCTCCCAGCCAGGCGCTCAGCGCCGGCTCAGAGGCAACTCTCACCTAGAGGGGGGAGGGGGGAGGGGGAGGGGGGGGGGAGGGGGGGAGGGGAGGGGGGGAGGGGGAGAGGGAGGGGGAGAGGGAGGGGGATGGGGGAGAGGGGGGGGAGGGGGGGAGGGGAGGGGGGAGAGGGAGGAGAGGGGAGGGAGGGAGGAAAGGGAGGGGAGGGGGGAGAGGGAGGGGGGGGGGGAGGGGGGTGAGGGAGGGGGGAGAGGGAGGTGGGATCAGTGGTTGTGTAGATGGTGGAGTTTAGGGTGGAGTAGATGGTGGACTAGGGGGTGGAGTAGATGGTGGACTAGAGGGTGGACTAGGGGGTGGACTCGGCGTGGAGTAGAAGGTGGAGTAGATGGACTAGATGGTGGACTAGATGGTGGACTAGGGGTGGACTCACGCTGAAGGTGGAGTTGAACGGGCGCGTGGCGACCATCTCACGCTGGAGTCGCTCGCAGAGTCCCGGGTACTGAGCGTTGCCTCCAGTGAGGATCACGTTCTGTGCCAGGGCAAGTTGCTCTTCACTGGTGAACCTGGAACACTCACACACAGTCACTCACTCAGTCACTCACTCAGTCACTCGCTCACTCAGTCACTCACTCAGTCAGTCACTCACTCAGTCACTCACTCACTCAGTCAGTCACTCACTCACTCAGTCACTCACTCCAAGACTCACTCAGTCACTAACTCACTCACTCAGTCACTCACTCACTCACTCAGTCATTCAGTCACTCACTCAGTCACTCACTCAGTCACTCACTCAGTCACTCACTCACTCACTCACTCAGTCACTCACTCAGTCACTCACTCAAAGACTCACTCACTTAGTCACTCACTCAGTCATTCAGTCACTCACGCAGAGACTCACTCACTCAGTCACTCACTCAGTCATTCAGTCACTCAGTCAGTCACTCACTCAGTCACTCACTCAGTCACTCACTCAGTCAGTCAGTCACTCAGTCAGTCAGTCACTCACTCAGTCAATCACTCACTCACTCAGTCACTCACTCACTCAGTCACTCAGTCAGTCACTCACTCACTGACTCACTGACTGAGTGAGGATCACGTTCTGTGCCAGGGCAAGTTGCTCCTCACTGGTGAACCTGGAACACAGAGTCACTCACTCACTCAGTCACTCACTCAGTCATTCACTCACTCACTCACTCACTCACTCACTCAGTCAGTCACTCACTCAGAGACTCACTCACTCAGTCATTCACTCACTCAGTCATTCAGTCACTCACTCACTCACTCAGTCAGTCACTCACTCACTCAGAGACTCACTCACTCAGTCATTCACTCACTCAGTCATTCAGTCACTCACTCACTCAGTCACTCACTCACTCACTCACTCAGTCACTCACTCACTCAGTCACTCACTCACTCACTCAGTCACTCACTCAGTCACTCACTCAGTCACTCACTCACTCAGTCAGTCACTCACTCACTCAGAGACTCACTCACTCAGTCATTCAGTCACTCACTCACTCAGTCACTAACTCACTCAGTCACTCACTCAGTCACTCACTCAGTCACTCACTCAGTCACTCACTCACTGACTGACTGAGTGACTGACTGAGTGACTGACTGATTGACTGAGTGACTGACTGAGTCAGTGACTGAGTGACTGACTGAGTGAGTGACTGAGTGACTGACTGAGTGACTGACTGAGTGACTGACTGACTCAGTGAGTGAGTGACTGAGTGAGTGAGTGACTGACTGAGTAAGTGAGTGACTGAGTGAGTGAGTGACTGACTGAGTAAGTGAGTGACTGACTGAGTGACTGACTAACTGACTGAGTGACTGACTAACTGACTGAGTGACTGAGTGACTGACTGACTGATTGACTGACTGCGTGACTGACTGAGTAACTGACTGACTGAGTGACTGACTGACTAACTGACCGACTAATTAACTGACTGAGTGACTGACTGACCGACTAACTAACTGACTGAGTGACTGACCGACTAACTGACTAACTGAGTGACTGACTAACTGACTGAATAACTGACTGAATAACTGACTGACTTAGTGACTGAGTGAGTGACTGAGTGACTAACTAACTGACTAACTGACTGAGTGAGTGACTGAGTGACTAACTAACTGACTAACTGACTGAGTGAGTGACTGAGTGACTGACTAACTGACTGACTGAGTGACTGACTAACTGACTGACTGAGTGACTAACTGACTGAGTAACTAACTAACTGACTAACTGACTAACTAACTGACTAACTGACTAACTAATTAACTGACTGACTAACTGACTGACCGACTGACCGACTCAGCACGAACGCCACCGTCTCCGCCAGTCCGGCGCTCTCCTCCCCGATGAGCGACGGCTGGAAGAGCAGCTCAGCGGCGCGCACTCGCTCCAGCCCCACGTGCATCTGGTACAGCTCCGCCAGACGCGCCAGCTGCTGCGGCTGCTGCTGCTGCTGGTGCATGTGTGTGTGTCAGTGTGTGTGAGTGAGACCCATAGACTCATCACACAGCAGAGACCCATAGACTCATCACACAGCAGAGACCCACAGACTCATCACACAGCAGAGACCCACAGACTCATCACACAGCAGAGACCCACAGACTCATCACAGAGACCCACAGACTCACACAGAGACCCACAGACTCACACAGAGACCCACAGACTCATCACACAGAGACCCACAGACTCACACAGAGACCCACAGACTCATCACTCAGAGACCCACAGACTCATCACACAGAGACCCATAGACTCATCACACAGAGACCCATAGACTCATCACACAGAGACCCACAGACTCACACAGAGACCCACAGACTCATCACACAGAGACCCACAGACTCACACAGAGACCCACAGACTCATCACTCAGAGACCCACAGACTCATCACACAGAGACCCATAGACTCATCACACAGAGACCCATAGACTCATCACACAGAGACCCACAGACTCACACAGAGACCCACAGACTCACACAGAGACCCACATACTCATCACACAGAGACCCATAGACTCATCACAGAGACCCATAGACTCATCACACAGAGACCCATAGACTCATCACACAGAGACCCATAGACTCATCACAGAGACCCACATACTCATCACACAGAGACCCATAGACTCATCACAGAGACCCATAGACTCATCACACAGAGACCCACAGACTCACACAGAGACCCACAGACTCACACAGAGACCCATACTCACACAGAGACCCACAGACTCACACAGAGACCCACAGACTCACACAGAGCCATAGACTCACACAGAGACCCATAGACTCACACAGAGACCCACAGACTCACACAGAGACCCATAGAGTCACACAGAGACCCACAGACTCACACAGAGACCCACAGACTCACACAGAGACCCATAGACTCACACAGAGACCCATAGACTCACACAGAGACCCACAGACTCACACAGAGACCCACAGACTCACACAGAGCCATAGACTCACACAGAAACCCATAGACTCACACAGAGACCCACAGACTCACACAGAGACCCATAGAGTCACACAGAGACCCACAGACTCACACAGAGACCCACAGACTCACACAGAGACCCATAGACTCACACAGAGACCCACAGACTCACACAGAGACCCACAGACTCACACAGAGCCATAGACTCACACAGAGACCCATAGACTCACACAGAGACCCACAGACTCACACAGAGACCCATAGAGTCACACAGAGACCCACAGACTCACACAGAGACCCACAGACTCACACAGAGACCCATCGACTCACACAGAGACCCACAGACTCACACAGAGACCCACAGACTCACACAGAGCCATAGACTCACACAGAGACCCATAGACTCATACAGAGACCCACAGACTCACACAGAGACCCATAGAGTCACATAGAGACCCATAGAGTCACATAGAGACCCACAGACTCACCACAGAGACCCACAGACTCACATAGAGACCCATAGAGTCACATAGAGACCCACAGACTCACCACAGAGACCCACAGACTCACATAGAGACCCATAGAGTCACATAGAGACCCACAGACTCATCACAGAGACCCACAGACTCACACAGAGAGCCATATACTCACACAGAGAGCCACAGACTCACACAGAGACCCATAGACTCACATAGAGACCCATAGAGTCACATAGAGACCCACAGACTCATCACAGAGACCCATAGAGTCACATAGAGACCCACAGACTCACACAGAGACCCATAGACTCACACAGAGACCCATAGAGTCACATAGAGACCCATAGAGTCACATAGAGACCCACAGACTCATCACAGAGACCCATAGACTCACACAGAGACCCATAGAGTCACATAGAGACCCACAGACTCACACAGAGACCCATAGACTCACACAGAGACCCATAGAGTCACATAGAGACCCATAGAGTCACATAGAGACCCACAGACTCATCACAGAGACCCACAGACTCACATAGAGACCCATAGACTCACACAGAGACCCATAGAGTCACATAGAGACCCACAGACTCATCACAGAGACCCATAGACTCACACAGAGACCCACAGACTCACACAGAGACCCACAGACTCATCACAGAGACCCATAGACTCACACAGAGACCCACAGACTCATCACAGAGACCCACAGACTCACACAGAGACCCATAGACTCACACAGAGACCCATAGAGTCACATAGAGACCCACAGACTCATCACAGAGACCCATAGACTCACACAGAGACCCACAGACTCATCACAGAAACCCACAGACTCACATAGAGACCCACAGACTCACACAGAGACCCATAGACTCACACAGAGACCCACAGACTCACACAGAGACCCACAGACTCATCACAGAAACCCACAGACTCACATAGAGACCCACAGACTCATCACAGAGACCCATAGACTCACACAGAGACCCACAGACTCACACAGAGACCCACAGACTCATCACAGAAACCCACAGACTCATCACAGAGACCCACAGACTCATCACAGAGACCCACAGACTCATCACAGAGACCCACAGACTCATACAGAGACCCACAGACTCATCACAGAAACCCACAGACTCACATAGAGACCCACAGACTCACACAGAGACCCATAGACTCACACAGAGACCCACAGACTCACACAGAGACCCACAGACTCATCACAGAAACCCACAGACTCACATAGAGACCCACAGACTCATCACAGAGACCCATAGACTCACACAGAGACCCACAGACTCACACAGAGACCCACAGACTCATCACAGAAACCCACAGACTCATCACAGAGACCCACAGACTCATCACAGAGACCCACAGACTCATCACAGAGACCCACAGACTCACACAGAGACCCACAGACTCATCACAGAAACCCACAGACTCACATAGAGACCCATAGAGTCACAGAGACCCACAGACTCACACAGAGACCCACAGACTCACACAGAGACCCATAGACTCACACAGAGCCATAGAGTCACATAGAGACCCATAGACTCACACAGAGACCCATAGAGTCACATAGAGACCCACAGACTCACACAGAGACCCACAGACTCACACAGAGACCCACAGACTCACACAGAGACCCACAGACTCACACAGAGACCCACAGACTCACACAGAGACCCACAGACTCACACAGAGACCCACAGACTCACACAGAGACCCACAGACTCACACAGAGACCCACAGACTCACACAGAGACCCACAGACTCACACAGAGACCCACAGACTCACACAGAGACCCACAGACTCACACAGAGACCCACAGACTCACACAGAGACCCACAGACTCACACAGAGACCCACAGACTCACACAGAGACCCACAGACTCACACAGAGACCCACAGACTCACACAGAGACCCACAGACTCACACAGAGACCCACAGACTCACACAGAGACCCACAGACTCACACAGAGACCCACAGACTCACACAGAGACCCACAGACTCACACAGAGACCCACAGACTCACACAGAGACCCACAGACTCACACAGAGACCCACAGACTCACACAGAGACCCACAGACTCACACAGAGACCCACAGACTCATCACAGAGACCCACAGACTCACACAGAGACCCACAGACTCACACAGAGACCCACAGACTCACACAGAGACCCACAGACTCATCACAGAGACCCACAGACTCATCACAGAGACCCACAGACTCACACAGAGACCCACAGACTCACACAGAGACCCACAGACTCACACAGAGACCCACAGACTCATCACAGACACCCACAGACTCACACAGAGACCCACAGACTCACACAGAGACCCACAGACTCACACAGAGACCCACAGACTCACACAGAGACCCACAGACTCACACAGAGACCCACAGACTCACATAGAGACCCACAGAGTCACCTGCATGGGGCTGGGAAACTTTTCTGGCTCTGGCTCCTGGTCGGCCATCAGCTGCTCCAAGTCACTCAGCTCCTGTGAGCCACCAACATCATCCTCATCAACATCACCATCATCATCACCATCATCAACATCACCAACATCATTATCAACATCATCATGAACATCACCATGAACACCATCATCACCACCATCACCACCACCACCACCATGAACACCACCATCATCACCATCATCAACATCACCAACATCATTATCAACATCATCATGAACATCACCATGAACACCATCATCACCACCATCACCACCACCACCACCATGAACACCACCATCATCACCATCATCATCACCACCACCACCACCACTATGAACACCACCATTACCATCAGCACTCCCATCGTCGTCATCACTCGCCGCTCACCACTCGCTCACCACTCGCTGCTGACTCACCACTCACTCACCACTCACTCAACACTCACCACTCGTTCACTTGCTCAATCACTCACAACTCACTCACCACTCACTCACCACTCGCTCACCGCTCACCACTCGCTCACTCGCTCAATCACTCACCACTCACTCACCACTCACTCACTCACCACTCACTCACTCGCTCACCACTCGCTCACCACTCGCTGCTGACTCACCACTCACTCACCACTCACTCAACACTCACCACTCGTTCACTTGCTCAATCACTCACAACTCACTCACCACTCACTCACCACTCGCTCACCGCTCACCACTCGCTCACTCGCTCAATCACTCACCACTCGCTCACTCGCTCAATCACTCACCACTCACTCACCACTCACTCACCAACCACTCACTCACTCGCTCAATCACTCACCACTCGCTCACTCGCTCAATCACTCACCACTCACTCACCACTCACTCACTCACCACTCACTCACTCGCTCACTCGCTCAATCACTCGCTCAATCACTCACCACTCGCTCACTCGCTCAATCACTCACCACTCACTCACCACTCACTCACTCACCACTCACTCACTCGCTCAATCACTCACCACTCACTCACTCGCTCAATCACTCACCACTCGCTCACTCGCTCAATCACTCACCACTCACTCACTCGCTCAATCACTCACCACTCGCTCACTCGCTCAATCACTCACCACTCACTCACCACTCACTCACTCACCACTCACTCACTCGCTCAATCACTCACTCGCTCAATCACTCACCACTCACTCACTCGCTCAATCACTCACCACTCGCTCACTCGCTCAATCACTCACCACTCACTCACCACTCACTCACTCACCACTCACTCACTCGCTCAATCACTCACCACTCACTCACTCGCTCAATCACTCACCACTCGCTCACTCGCTCAATCACTCACCACTCACTCACTCACCACTCACTCACTCGCTCAATCACTCACCACTCGCTCACTCGCTCAATCACTCACCACTCACTCACCACTCACTCACTCACTCACCACTCGCCGCTCACCTCATCCGAGTCGTCGTCATCGTCGTCATCGTCGTCGTCATCGTCGTCTTCCTCCTCCTCCTCCTCCTTGCAGCTCGACCTCTGACCCCCGGCTGACCGGGCGACGTCACGTGACCCCATGGGGCAGATGGGGGGGGGGGGGCGGGGGGGGATCCGGTGAGATCCGGCGAGTGTGAGCATCACCATCATCACCACCACGTCATCATCGTCACCATCGTCACCACTACCACCACACCATCATCATCACCATCATCACCACCACGTCATCATCGTCACCATCGTCACCACTACCACCACACCATCATCATCACCATCATCACCACCACGTCATCATCGTTCATCATCGTCACCACTACCACCACACCATCATCATCACATCACCACCACCGTCACCGCCACCGTCACCGCCACCGTCACCGCCACCGCCACCGTCACCGCCACCGTCACCACCACCATCACCAACATCATCGTCACCATCACCGTCACCACCACCGCCACTGCCACCACCGTCACCACCACCATCACCAATATCATCATCACCACCACTACCATCACCATCACCACCACCATCACCACCATCATCATCATCACAACCATCATCACCACCACCACCACCGCCAACATCCCCACTCACTCGACACGACGTCGATGTCCGGCTCCGCACCACCACCGCCACCACCACCACCACCGCCACCACCACCACCACCGCCACCACCACCACCACCGCGTGCGAGCTCCGCGATGCTGGCGTGCAGCCGAGCGACGGCGCTGCGCAGATCCAGCGCCGACTCCATCTTCATCTCCCGCAGCCCTCGCACGAAGCGCTCCTCCTCACCGCTCGCACGCAGCGCCTGGGGGGCAGCAGGAGGGGCAGCAGGAGGGGAAGTAGGGGCAGCAGGAGGGGCAGCAGTAGGGGCAGCAGGAGGGGCAGCAGGAGGGGCAGCAGGAGGGGCAGGGTTAAAGGTCAGAATGTTTTTCAATGGTGAACAACTTTTTGAATTTCCACCCAAGGTTCCCACATGGACACCTACCCACACCCCCACACCCCCCCCCCACACACCCCCCCCCCACACCCCCCACACACCCCACACACACCCCACACACACCCCACACACACCCCACACACCCCCCTACACACCCCACACACACCCCCACACACACCTCCACACACACCCCCACACACACCTCCACACACACCCCACACACACACCCCACACACACCCCACACACCCCCCTACACACCCCCCACACACCCCCCCCACACACACACCCCCCACACACACCCCACACACACACCCCACACACACACCCCCCACACACACCCCCCACACACACCCCCCACACACACCCCCCACACACACACACACACCCCCCACACACACACACCCCACACACACACCCCCCACACACACACCCCCCACACACACACCCCCCACACACACACCCCCCACACACACACCCCCCACACACACACCCCCCACACACACACCCCCCACACACACACCCCCCACACACACACCCCCCACACACACACCCCCCACACACCCCCCACACACACACCCCCCACACACACACCCCCCACACACACACCCCCCACACACACACCCCCCACACACACACCCCCCACACACACACCCCCCACACACACACCCCACACACACACACACCCCCCACACACACCCCACACACACCCCACACACACCCCCCACACACACACCCCCCACACACACCCCCCACACACACACCCCCCACACACACCCCCCACACACACACCCCCCACACACACACCCCCCACACACACACCCCCCACACACACACCCCCCACACACACACCCCCCACACACACACCCCCCACACACACACCCCCCACACACACACCCCCCACACACACACCCCCCACACACACACCCCCCACACACACACCCCCCACACACAACCCCCACACACACCCCCCACTACACACACCCCACACACCCCCACACACACCATCCACACACACCCCCCCACCCACCTGCACAGCCATCAGCCTCTCCAGCCTCTGCTGTAGCAGCTGCAGTCTCCCTGCGGCACCACCGCCACCACCGCCACCACCACCGCCACCACCACCACCACCGCCACCACCTCTCCTCCTCTTCCTCCTATGGCTCCTCTCCAGCAGCAGCAGTCGTCGCCGCTGCTGCTGCTGCAGCTGCTGCTGCTGCTGCTGCTGCAGCCCCACCGTGCCGGCTGCCACTGCTGCGGCTGCTGCTGCTGTTGCTGCTGCAGCTGCGGCTGCTGCTGCTGCACGGCCCGGCACCGGCAGCTGGTAGCGGCGCACCTGGGCGTGGTAGTAGTCAGGGGAGCGCCAACGCTCCAACTCTGTCGTGGTGGGGAGGGGAGAGGGGTGGGTGGGTGGGTGGGGAGAGGGGTGGGTGGGGAGAGGGGTGGGTGGGTGGGGAGGGGAGAGGGGTGGGTGGGGGGGAGTGGGGAGGGCGGTGGGTGGGGAGAGGGGTGGGTGGGTGGGTTGGGTGGGGAGAGGGGTGGGTGGGTGGGTGGGGAGAGGGGTGGGTGGGTGGGGAGAGGGGTGGGTGGGTGGGGAGAGGGGTGGGTGGGTGGGTGGGGAGAGGGGTGGGTGGGTGGGGAGAGGGGTGGGTGGGTGGGGAGAGGGGTGGGTGGGTTGGGTGGGTTGGGTGGGTGAGTGGGTGGGTGGGGAGAGGGGTGGGTGGGTGGGGAGAGGGGTGGTTGGGTGGGTGGGGAGAGGGGTGGTTGAGTGGGTGGGGAGAGAGGTGGGTTGCGTGGGTGGTAGCGGAGAGGGGTGGGTGGGTGGGTTGGGTGGGTTGGGTGGGTGGTTGGATGGGTGAGTAGGTGGGGAGAGGGGTGGGTGGGGAGAGGGGTGGGTGGGTGGGTGGGGAGAGGGGTGGGTGGGGTGGGTGGGTGGGTGGGAGAGTGGTAGGGAAGAGGGGCAGGCGGGTAGGCGTGTGAGTGGTGGTGCTAGAGGCTTCACCACTCCCCCCCCTCGCCGCTCACCCTCGGCGTAGTCGAGCGCCACGTAGCCGTGTCGGTGCAGCAGCTCCTCGGCGCGGCTGAGCGTGTTTGCCGCCAGCAGGCCGGGGTACTTGAGCTGCAGCAGGCGCTGCAGGTAGGCGGCGGAGTGGGCGCCACCCACGTTGATGCGCTTGCAGCGGCGAGCGTCCAGCCTGCGGGGGAGACACGGAGGAGGAGGAGACACGGGCAGATACAGGCGCACGCACGCGCTCCACAAACGCTACAACACACACACCACACATGTTACACACCACACACACACGCTACACTACACCACACACACACGTTACACTACACCACACACACACACGTTACACTACACCACACACACACACGTTACACTACACCACACACACACGTTACACTACACCACACACACACACACACGTTACACTACACACACCACACATGTTACACTACACGTCACACACACGCTACACCACACACACACGTTACACTGCACACGTTACACTACACACCACACACACACGTTACACTACACACCACACACCCCACACACCACACACACCCCACACCACACGCTACACCACACCACACCACACACACACACGTTACACTACACACACACACCACACACACTACACCACACACCACACACACACGTTACACTACATACACACACCACACACACACACTTTACACTACACACACTACACACACACACCACACACCACACTACATCACACACCACCACACACACCACACACGTTACACACACCACACCACACACACCACACACCACACACCCCACACACCACACCACACCACACACACACCACACCACACACCGCCCACCGTCCGTTGAGCACTGGCAGCACGTGGGTGCTGTGGTATCCGGCCGAGACGACCAGGGCGCTAGCAGCGCCGCTTGCTAGCGCGGGCACCTCGCGCTGGCAGCTGAACAGGGCGTCAACGCCCAGACACAGCCGCGGCACGGAGTAGCACTCGAACAGCAGCTCCGACATGAGGGCGCGGGAGCACGCCGGGTTACACAGCGGCTCGGTTAGCACCACGCTGTGATCTACCCTACCCTGTGTCACACACACACAGGGTTAGACACAGTGTTACACACACACACACAGGGTCACACACACACAGTGTGTCACAGGCAGGGTTACACACACACACAGGGTTACACACACAGGGTTAGACACATACAGGGTCACACACACACAGTGTCACAAACACAGTGTTACACACACAGTGTGTCACAGGCAGGGTTACACACACAGGGTTACACACACACAGTGTCACACACACAGTGTCACACACACAGTGTGACACACACAGTGTGACACACACACAGTGTGACACACACACAGTGTGACACACACACAGTGTCACACACACACAGTGTGACACACACACAGTGTGACACACACACAGTGTGACACACACACAGTGTGACACACACACAGTGTTACACAGGGGCTCGGTGAGCACCACGCTGTGATCCACCCTGCCCTGTGTCACACACACACACACAGTGTCACACACACACACAGTGTCACACACACACACAGTGTCACACACACACACACACAGGCAGGGACACACAGCCAGACACATACACACACACACACGAGTGAGTGAGTGGGTGAACGAGCGAGCGAGTGGGCGAGCGAGTGGGTGAGCGAGTGAGTGAGTGGGTGAACGAGCGAGCGGGCGAGCGAGAGGGTGGGTGAGCGAGTGAGTGGGTGGGTGAGCGAGCGAGTGGGTGAACGAGCGGGTTGGTGAATGAGCGAGTGGGTGGGTGAATGAGCGAGTGGGAGAGCAAGTGGGTGGGTGGGTGGGTAAGCAGGCGAGTGGGTGGGTGAGCGAGCGAGTGGGTGAACGAGCGATTGGGTGGTTGAATGAGCGAGTGTGTGAGCAGGCGGGCAAGCGGATAAGTGACCGAACGAGTGAGCGAGCGGGTGAGTGACCGAGCAAGCGAGTGGGTGAGTGAGCGAGCGATTGGGCCAGTGAGCGAGCGAGTTACCGAGCCAGCGAGTGGGTGAGTGAGCGGGCGGGCGAGTGACTGAGCGAGCGAGTGGGTGAGCGAGCGAGCGGGTGAGCGAGTGAGCGAGCGGGTGAGCGAGCGAGTGGGTGAGTGAGCGGGCGAGCGGGCGAGTGACTGAGCGAGCGAGTGGATGAGTGAGCGGGCGAGTGGGTGAGTGAGTGAGCGAGCGAGTGGGTGAGTGACCGAGTGAGCGAGTGGGTGAGTGAGCGGGCAAGTGACCAAGCCAGCGAGTGATTGAGCGAGCTACTGGGTCAAGGAGTGAGCGAGCGGGCGAGCCAGCGAGTGGGTGAGTGAGTGAGCGGGCGAGTGACTGAGCGAGTGGGTGAGCGAGTGAGCGAGCGGAGTGAGCGAGTGGGGGAGCGTTCCCGTGCCTCTGACTGGACCCCCAGGCGTAGGAACACGTGGTCGAAGATCTGCTCCTGCACCTCGAAGTTGACCACCACGTTGCGGTCGAACTGCGTCTTGAGGAGCCAGCGCACCACCTCAATGTTGCTGATGTCGTTCCCGACCTGGGGCAGGGGCAGAGGGGCAGGGGGGCAGGGGGGGGGACAGGGGGGCAGGAGGGGGATTTGAGAGTAGCGCTCCCGTGTCTACCACCCCGTGTCTCTCCCCCACCCCTCTCACACACCACCACCACCCCACAAATACAACTCCACACACACACCACACACACACCACCACACACACACCACCCCACACACACCACCCCACACACACACACCACCACCCCACCACCCACACACCACCACCACAACATACACCACCACCACCCCACACACCACCACCACCCACACACCACCACCACAACAATACACACCACTACCACCCACACACCACCACCACAACAATACTCACCACCACCACCACCCCCCCACCCACCACCACAACAATACTCACCACCACCACCACCCCCCCACCCACCACACCACCGCACACACACTACCCCCACCACCCCACACACACCACCCCACACACACCACCCCCACCCCACACACACTACCCCCACCACCCCACACACACCACCCCACACCCACCCCCCCCACCCCCTACCTGCGTGTCCCAGTCCCCGGCCTTGCTGCGCTGGCCCCTGTTCTTGGCCACGACGTTTTTGAACGCGAGTCGCGGCCCCGCCTCGCACGACCACCCGGCGCGGCATCGGAACGAGCCGTTGTCGATGACGATCGCCGGTGGCGCCGCCTCCTCCGCCGTGGCGAGAGGCCCCGAGCCCCAGGGGGCCACCCCCACGGGGTCGGGGCGGCAGCGCGCCGAGTCGCCGGAGAAGAAGCTGAGGGACGAGGCCGTAGCAGCCTCAAGACGCGAAGACATGGGCGCAGCCATGACACCGGAAATGGGACGCGCGGCGTCACGCCCGCTTACAAACAAGCGTCATCGCCACGCCCACTTACAAGCCACGCCCACCCACCATGTGTCCTGAACAACAACAAGCCCTATTGCATCCGGCCTTTTGGGCCACGCCTTTATGCAAATTAACATCAGGCGGACGTGACGTCACCTCCGCCATATTGGCTAAGGGGACTTCAAACGGAAGGCGGAGAGTGGTGGTGGGGAGGCAGACGTCATCAACCGCCGTCGGTGTGACGTCGTCACGCACGCTGAGGGTGACGTCGTCACGCACACGCGCTTCCGGAGAGTGACGTCGTCACGCACACGCGCTTCCGGAGGGTGACGTCATCACGCAAGTAACGCGCGGGAGGGAGAGGGTGGGAGGGGCAGCAGGGGGAGGGGCCAGGAGGGGGAGGGGCCAGGAGGGGGATGGTCGGAGGGGGAGGGGCAGCAGGAGGGGAATGGGTGGCGGCGGCGGCATGACGTCACCACGCTCGTAACGCGCGCGCCGACGTCATCGCGCTCCGTGCGTGATGACGTCCCCACGCACGTGACCACCCTCCCCCTCCCAGAGGTGCGGCGGCCCCCCTCCTCGTCACCCAGAAGAAGTTCAACAAACTGACGAGGTGAGGGGAGTGGTGGTGAGGTGGTGAGGGGAGTGGTGAGGAGGTGGTGAGGGGAGTGGTGGTGAGGTGGTGAGGGGAGTGGTGGTGAGGTGGTGAGGGGAGTGGTGGTGAGGTGAGGGGAGTGAGACGAGTGGTGAGGGGTGAGGGAGTGGTGGTGGACGAGGTGAGGGAAGTGAGGAGAGTGGTGGTGAGGGGAGTGGTGGTGAGGGGAGTGAGGGGAGTGGTGGTGAGGTGGTGAGGGGAGTGGTGAGGAGGTGGTGAGGGGAGTGGTGGTGAGGTGGTGAGGGGAGTGGTGGTGAGGTGGTGAGGGGAGTGGTGGTGAGGTGAGGGGAGTGAGACGAGTGGTGAGGGGTGAGGGAGTGGTGGTGGACGAGGTGAGGGAAGTGAGGAGAGTGGTGGTGAGGGGAGTGGTGGTGAGGGGAGTGAGGGGAGTGGTGGTGAGGTGGTGAGGGGAGTGGTGAGGAGGTGGTGAGGGGAGTGGTGAGGAGGTGGTGAGGGGAGTGGTGAGGAGGTGGTGAGGGGAGTGGTGGTGAGGGGAGTGGTGGTGAGATGAGGGGAGTGAGACGAGTGGTGAGGGGTGAGGGAGTGGTGGTGGACGAGGTGAGGGAAGTGAGGGGAGTGGTGGTGAGGGGAGTGAGGGGAGTGGTGAGGAGGTGAGGGGAGTGGTGGTGAGGGGTGGTGGAGTGGTGAGGGGTGAGACGAGTGGTGAGGAGGTGAGGGGAGTGAGCGGAGTGAGAGGTGAGGGGAGTGGTGGTGAGGGGTGGTGGAGTGGTGAGGGGTGAGACGAGTGGTGAGGAGGTGAGGGGAGTGGTGGTGAGGGGTGGTGGGGTGGTGAGGGGTGGTGGAGTGGTGAGGGGTGAGACGAGTGGTGAGGAGGTGAGGGGAGTGAGCGGAGTGAGGGGTGAGGGGAGTGGTGACGAGGTGAGGGGAGTGGTGGTGAGGTGGTGAGGGGAGTGGTGAGGAGGTGGTGAGGGGAGTGGTGAGGAGGTGGTGAGGGGGTGTGGTGGTGAGGGGAGTGGTGAGGAGTTGAGGGGAGTGAGACGAGTGGTGAGGTGAGGGGTGAGGTGAGGGGTGGTGGACGGAGTGAAGGGAGTGGTGGTGAGGGGAGTGGTGGTGAGGGGAGTGGTGGACGAGGTGAGAGGAGTGGTGGACGAGGTGAGGGGAGTGGAGGAGGGGAGTGGTGGACGAGGTGAGGGGAGTGAGGGGGAGTGGTGAGGGGAGTGGTGGAGGTGAGGGGAGTGGTGGACGAGGTGAGGGGAGTGGTGGAGGTGAGGGGAGTGAGGGGAGTGGTGAGGGGAGTGGTGGAGGTGAGGGGAGTGGAGGAGGTGAGGGGAGTGAGGGGAGTGGTGAGGGGAGTGGTGGAGGTGAGGGGAGTGGTGGAGGTGAGGGGAGTGGTGGAGGTGAGGGGAGTGAGGGGAGTGGTGAGGGGAGTGGTGGAGGTGAGGGGAGTGGTGGAGGTGAGGGGAGTGAGGGGAGTGAGGGGAGTGGTGAGGGGAGTGGTGAGGGGAGTGGAGGAGGTGAGGGGAGTGGTGGACGAGGTGAGGGGAGTGGTGGAGGTGAGGGGAGTGAGGGGAGTGGTGAGGGGAGTGAGGGGAGTGGTGGAGGTGAGGGGAGTGGTGGAGGTGAGGGGAGTGGTGGAGGTGAGGGGAGTGGTGGAGGTGAGGGGAGTGGTGGAGGTGAGGGGAGTGGAGGAGGTGAGGGGAGTGGTGAGGGGAGTGGTGGAGGTGAGGGGAGTGGAGGAGGTGAGGGGGTGGTGAGGGGAGTGGTGGAGGTGAGGGGAGTGGTGTGGGAGGTGAGGGGAGTGGTGGAGGTGAGGGGAGTGAGGGGAGTGGTGAGGGGAGTGGTGGAGGTGAGGGCAGTGAGGGGAGTGGTGAGGGGAGTGGTGAGGGGAGTGGTGGAGGTGAGGGGAGTGGTGGACGAGGTGAGGGGAGTGGTGGGACGAGGTGAGGGGAGTGGTGGACGAGGTGAGGGGAGTGGTGGACGAGGTGAGGGGAGTGGTGGACGAGGTGAGGGGAGTGGTGGAGGTGAGGGGATTGGTGGAGGTGAGGGGGTGTGGTGGACGAGGTGAGGGGAGTGGTGGAAGTGAGGGGAGTGGAGGAGGTGAGGGGAGTGGTGGGAGTGGTGAGGGGAGTGGTGAGGGGAGTGGGTGAGGGGAGTGGTGAGGGGAGTGGTGTGGGGTGTGGTGAGGGGAGTGGTGAGGGGAGTGGTGGGGTGGTGAGGTGGGGGAGTGGAGGACGAGGTGAGGGGAGTGGTGAGGGGAGTAGAGGGGTGAGGGGAGTGTGGTGAGGAGGTGGTGAGGGGAGTGGTGAGGAGGTGGTGAGGGGGAGTGGTGGTGAGGGGAGTGGTGAGGGGTGGTGAGGGGAGTGGAGTGGTGGTGAGACGAGTGGTGAGGTGAGGGGAGTGAGACGAGTGGTGAGGTGAGGAGTGAGGGGTGTGGTGAGGGGAGTGGTGGGAGGTGACGGGAGTGGTGAGGTGAGGGGTGGTGGAGTGGTGAGGGGAGTGTCGGGAGTGGTGAGGAGGGGTGAGGGGTGAACGAGTGGTGAGGGGGTGAGGGGTGTGGAGGAGGTGAGGGGAGTGGTGGAGGTGAGGGGAGTGGTGAGGGGAGTGGTGGAGGTGAGGGGAGTGAGGGGAGTGGTGGAGGTGAGGGGAGTGAGGGGAGTGGTGAGGGGAGTGGAGGAGGTGAGGGGAGTGGTGGACGAGATGAGGGGAGTGAGGGGAGTGGTGAGGGGAGTGGTGGACGAGGTGAGGGGGAGTGAGGGGAGTGGTGGAGGTGAGGGGAGTGGAGGACGAGGTGAGGGGGAGTGAGGGGAGTGGTGGAGGTGAGGGGAGTGGTGGAGAGGTGAGGGGAGTGGTGGAGGTGAGGGGAGTGGAGGTGGTGAGGGGAGTGAGGGGAGTGGTGAGGGGAGTGGTGAGGAGGTGACGGGAGTGGTGAGGAGGTGAGGGGTGGTGGAGTGGTGAGGGGAGTGTCGGGAGTGGTGAGGAGGGGTGAGGGGTGAAACGAGTGGTGAGGGGTGAGGGGAGTGGAGGAGGTGAGGGGAGTGGTGGAGGTGAGGGGAGTGAGGGAGTGGTGGAGGTGAGGGGAGTGAGGGGAGTGGTGAGGGGAGTGGAGGGAGGTGAGGGGGAGTGGTGGACGAGGTGAGGGGAGTGAGGGGAGTGGTGAGGGGAGTGGTGGACGAGGTGAGGGGAGTGAGGGGAGTGGTGGAGGTGAGGGGAGTGGAGGACGAGGTGAGGGGAGTGAGGGGAGTGGTGGAGGTGAGGGGAGTGGAGGACGAGGTGAGGGGAGTGAGGGGAGTGGTGGAGGTGAGGGGAGTGGAGGACGAGGTGAGGGCAGTGGTGGAGGTGAGGGGGAGTGGAGGAGGTGAGGGGAGTGAGGGGAGGTGAGGGGAGGTGAGGGGAGTGAGGGGAGTGGTGAGGGGAGTGGTGAGGGGAGTGGTGGAGGTGAGGGGAGTGGAGGACGAGGTGAGGGGAGTGGTGAGGGAGTAGAGGGGTGAGGGGAGTGTGGTGAGGGGTGAGGGGAGTGGTGAGGAGGTGGTGAGGGGAGTGGTGAGGAGGTGGTGAGGGGAGTGGTGGTGAGGGGAGTGTGTGAGGAGGTGGTGAGGGGAGTGGAGTGGTGGTGAGACGAGTGGTGAGGTGAGGGGAGTGAGACGAGTGGTGAGGTGAGGAGTGAGGGGAGTGGTGAGGAGGTGACGGGAGTGGTGAGGAGGTGAGGGGTGGTGGAGTGGTGAGGGGAGTGTCGGGAGTGGTGAGGAGGGGGGAGTGGTGAGGAGGGGTGAGGGGTGAAACGAGTGGTGAGGGGTGAGGGGAGTGGTGGACGAGGTGAGGGGAGTGAGGGGAGTGGTGAGGGGAGTGAGGGGAGTGGTGGAGGTGAGGGGAGTGGTGGAGGTGAGGGGAGTGGTGGAGGTGAGGGGAGTGAGGGGAGTGGTGGAGGTGAGGGGAGTGGTGGAGGTGAGGGGAGTGGTGGAGGTGAGGGGAGTGGTGGAGGTGAGGGGAGTGGAGGAGGTGAGGGGAGTGGTGGAGGTGAGGGGAGTGAGGGGAGTGGTGAGGGGAGTGGTGGAGGTGAGGGGAGTGGAGGAGGTGAGGGGAGTGGTGAGGGGAGTGGTGGAGGTGAGGGGAGTGAGGGGAGTGGTGAGGGGAGTGGTGGAGGTGAGGGGAGTGAGGGGAGTGGTGAGGGGAGTGGTGGAGGTGAGGGGAGTGGTGGAGGTGAGGGGGAGTGGTGGAGGTGAGGGGAGTGGTGGAGGTGAGGGGAGTGGTGAGGGGAGTGAGGGGAGTGGTGAGGGGAGTGGTGGGAGGTGAGGGGGAGTGGTGGAGGTGGTGGGAGTGGTGGAGGTGAGGGGAGTGGTGGGACGAGGTGAGGGGAGTGGTGGACGAGGTGAGGGGAGTGGTGGAGGTGAGGGGAGTGGTGGACGAGGTGAGGGGAGTGGTGGACGAGGTGAGGGGAGTGGTGGAGTGAGGGGAGTGGAGGAGGTGAGGGGTGAGTGAGGGGAGTGGTGAGGGGAGTGGTGGAGGTGAGGGGAGTGGAGGAGGTGAGGGGAGTGGTGAGGGGAGTGGTGGAGGTGAGGGGGAGTGGTGAGGGGAGTGGTGAGGGGAGTGGTGGAGGTGAGGGGAGTGGAGGACGAGGTGAGGGGAGTGGTGAGGGGAGTAGAGGGGTGAGGGGAGTGTGGTGAGGGGTGAGGTGGTGGTGAGGGGAGTGGTGAGGAGTGGTGGTGAGGGGAGTGAGTGGTGGTGAGGGGAGTGGTGAGGAGGGTGGTGAGGGGAGTGGAGTGTGGTGGTGAGACGAGTGGTGAGGTGAGGGGAGTGAGACGAGTGGTGAGGTGAGGGAGTGAGGGGAGTGGTGAGGGGAGTGGGTGGTGGAGGTGACGGGAGTGGTGAGGAGGTGAGGGGTGGTGGAGTGGTGAGGGGAGTGTCGGGAGTGGTGAGGAGGGGTGAGGGGTGAAACGAGTGGTGAGGGGTGAGGGGAGTGGAGGAGGTGAGGGGAGTGGTGGAGGTGAGGGGAGTGAGGGGAGTGGTGGAGGTGAGGGGAGTGAGGGGAGTGGTGAGGGGAGTGGAGGAGGTGAGGGGAGTGGTGGACGAGGTGAGGGGAGTGAGGGGAGTGGTGGACGAGGTGAGGGGAGTGAGGGGAGTGGTGGACGAGGTGAGGGGAGTGAGGGGAGTGGTGAGGGGAGTGGTGAGGGGAGTGGTGGAGGTGAGGGGAGTGGAGGACGAGGTGAGGGGAGTGGTGGAGGTGAGGGGAGTGAGGGGAGGTGAGGGGAGTGAGGGGAGGTGAGGGGAGGTGAGGGGAGTGGTGAGGGGAGTGGTGGAGGTGAGGGGAGTGGAGGACGAGGTGAGGGGAGTGGTGGAGGTGAGGGGAGTGAGGGGAGTGAGGGGAGGTGAGGGGAGTGAGGGGAGTGGTGAGGGGAGTGAGGGGAGTGGTGAGGGGAGTGGTGGAGGTGAGGGGAGTGGAGGACGAGGTGAGGGAGTGGTGGAGGTGAGGGGGGAGTGAGGGGAGTGAGGGGAGGTGAGGGGAGTGAGGGGAGTGGTGAGGGGAGTGAGGGGAGTGGTGAGGGGAGTGGTGGAGGTGAGGGGAGTGGAGGACGAGGTGAGGGGAGTGGTGAGGGGAGTAGAGGGGTGAGGGGAGTGTGGTGAGGGGTGGTGAGGGGAGTGGTGGTGAGGGGAGTGGAGTGGTGGTGAGACGAGTGGTGAGGTGAGGGGAGTGAGACGAGTGGTGAGGTGAGGAGTGAGGGGAGTGGTGAGGAGGTGACGGGAGTGGTGAGGAGGTGAGGGGTGGTGGAGTGGTGAGGGGAGTGTCGGGAGTGGTGAGGAGGGGTGAGGGGGTGAAACGAGTGGTGAGGGGTGAGGGGAGTGGTGGAGGTGAGGGGGGTGAGGGGAGTGGTGGACGAGGTGAGGAGAGTGAGGGGAGTGGAGGAGTGAGGGGAGTGGTGGACGAGGTGAGGGGAGTGGTGGACGCGGTGAGGGGTGGGGGGAGTGGTGGACGAGGTGAGGAGAGTGAGGGGAGTGGTGAGGGGAGTGGTGGACGAGGTGAGGGGAGTGAGGGGAGTGGAGGAGTGAGGGGAAGTGGGGGACGAGGTGAGGGGAGTGGGGACGAGGTGAGGGGAGTGGGGACGAGGTGAGGGGGAGTGGGGACGAGGTGAGGGGAGTGGGGACGAGGTGAGGGGAAGTGGGGGACGAGGTGAGGGGAGTGGGGACGAGGTGAGGGGAGTGGGGACGAGGTGAGGGGAGTGGGGACGAGGTGAGGGGTGGGGGGAGTGGTGGACGAGGTGAGGGGAGTGGGGGACGAGGTGAGGGGAGTGGGGACGAGGTGAGGGGAGTGGGGACGAGGTGAGGGGAGTGGGGACGAGGTGAGGGGAGTGGGGACGAGGTGAGGGGAGTGGGGGACGAGGTGAGGGGAGTGGGGACGAGGTGAGGGGAGTGGGGACGAGGTGAGGGGAGTGGGGACGAGGTGAGGGGTGGGGGGAGTGGTGGACGAGGTGAGGGGAGTGGGGGACGAGGTGAGGGGAGTGGGGGACGAGGTGAGGGGAGTGGGGACGAGGTGAGGGGAAGTGGGGACGAGGTGAGGGAGTGGGGACGAGGTGAGGGGAGTGGGGGACGAGGTGAGGGGAGTGGGGACGAGGTGAGGGGGAGTGGGGGACGAGGTGAGGGGAGTGGGGACGAGGTGAGGGGTGGGGGGGAGTGGTGGACGAGGTGAGGGGAGTGGGGGACGAGGTGAGGGGAGTGGGGACGAGGTGAGGGGAGTGGGGGGAGTGGAGGACGAGGTGAGGGGAAGTGGGGACGAGGTGAGGGGTGGGGGGAGTGGGGACGAGGAGGTGAGGGGAGTGGGGACGAGGTGAGGGGAGTGGGGGAGGAAGGGAAAGGTTGAGCCTGAGGAGGATGATTAGGTGGTGGTGGTGGATGAGGAGGTGGTGGTGGTG
This sequence comes from Lampetra fluviatilis, assembly GCF_964198595.1. Classification (NCBI taxonomy): domain Eukaryota; kingdom Metazoa; phylum Chordata; class Hyperoartia; order Petromyzontiformes; family Petromyzontidae; genus Lampetra; species Lampetra fluviatilis. The sequence goes on along the minus strand of NC_136344.1, from coordinate 1,677,868 downwards.
GTGGTGGATGATGATGATAATGAGGTGGTGGTGGTGGATGTTGAGGTGGTGGTGGATGTTGAGGTGGTGGTGGATGTTGAGGTGGTGGTGGATGTTGAGGTGGTGGTGGATGAGGTGGTGGTGGATGAGGTGGTGGTGGTGGATGATGAGGTGGATGTTGATGAGGTGGTGGTCACCTCGCTGCGAGCTGGCCACGGATTTGCTTCATCCTCGCCTAGGCCTCAAGGCAACACACAGACAAAGGTCCCCCCGTGTAGCCTCTAGCAGGGTGTAGGGGCAAGTGCTGTGAGTAGCAGCAGTGCCATATAGACACACAGACAAAGGTCCCCCGTGTAGCCTTAACAGACTGCAGGGGCAAGTGCTGTTAGCGAGCAGCACCTACCTATGAAGGCTACTGGCACACGAGGGTGGTGCGTGGCCAGCACCACGCCCGACCGCCTTTGTCTCCCCAGTGGCGATGTTTACCACACTGCACCAGGTACTCATTTGAGGTTGAGTCGACCTAGGGGAGGCCCAGGACCGGTGTTGGGCGTGAGCGGGAATCGAACTCGGGTCGCCGGGTTCTTAGCTCCAAACGCACAGACACACACACACACACAGTCACACACAGACACACTTACACACACTGACAGACACAACAACACAACCGCCATTCGCCACTAAGTGGCTGGTGACGTCACCATGACGCTTGTGCCAGGCCATGTGCACCTTGAGGCCACGTGAAGTGTCGAACGCCCGCTGGCAGGAGGTCACGGGGCAGACCCAGCAGGTGCCACGGGTCGACTGACTGAGATGACCGAGATGACTGGCTGATGCACCACCTGTACCCCCCCCCACTGTGC
>NC_136344.1:1612482-1676826 GCF_964198595.1 Lampetra fluviatilis | reverse complement strand
GGTCGGGAGGGCGTGCTGCCGATTTGTTCATCATTGGTGGGATGTGGGTTTGACTTATAGCAGTTCCATTGTGGGTGGGGGTTTAGCTATGGGAAAAGGGGAGAGCGGAGAACAGGGGGAGATCATACAAACTCTGTAGGACAGGGGGAGATCATACAAACTCCACTCTGTAGGACAGGGGGAGATCATACAAACTCTATAGGACAGGGGGAGATCATACAAACTCCACTCTGTAGGACAGGGGGAGATCATACAAACTCTATAAGACAGGGGGAGATCATACAAACTCTATAGGACAGGGGGAGATCATACAAACTCCACTCTGTAGGACAGGGGGAGATCATACAAACTCTATAGGACAGGGGGAGATCATACAAACTCTATAGGACAGGGGGAGATCATACAAACTCCACTCACTCTGTAGGACAGGGGGAGATCATACAAACTCCACTCCACTCAATGTTTTTTTATTTGGTGAAATTTAAATGTGATGCAGGCACGCACGCACAACGACGACGATTACGATCATGGCATTGATCACAATCACGACGATTATTATGATTGCGACGAGGATCGACGGCGATTATCACAATCACGGAGATTATTATGACTGCGGCAATGATCACAATCACCGCTGTGATCGTGATCGACATCCGCTGATCTTGCGAATGGCGTCACGGGAATATTTAACACCCTCCGTTACCACCACCACCATCACCACGTTCACCACCACCTTCATCAGCACAACTAATACCATTGTCCTTACCACTACCACATTCACCACCAACACCACCGCTATCTTTACCACCACAACCACATTAAATCAGCAGCACCACTATCTTCATATTTACCACCATCACCACCAACACTACCACCACCACTGGTGCTATCTTCACCACCACCACCACCACCATCACCACCACCACCACCACAGGGGTATGGCCGATTCAGCTCCGAGGGACGTCAGAGGCAGGGTCGGTCGCTTCCCACGGATGGACTTGTCCACCCGCCCCGTCCATTAGGAACGTGGAATTCCCACAACGGCAGCTTGCAAAGCACCGGCTCAAGCCGTGGGGGGGGGGGGGGGGTCATCACGACGGCCGGGGCGGGGAGACGGAGCAGAGCCTGAGCCGCTCACAGAGCCTGGGGTCTTAGGCCCCAACACCCACAGGCAACGAGAACTCCTCCACACAGCAGAGAGCCAGAGAGTCTCATAGAGACCCACGGAGCCTCAGAGAGACTCATAGACTCACATGTCAGAGAGCCATAGACTCACACAGCAGAGACCAACAGACTCACACAGCAGAGACCCATAGACTCATCACACAGCAGAGACCCATAGACTCATCACACAGCAGAGACCCATAAACTCATCACACAGAGACCCATAGACTACACACACAGCAGAGACCCATAGACGCACCACACAGCAGAGAGCCAGACACACCACACAGCAGAGACCCATAGACTGCAGAGCCCATAGATTCATATAGAAACCCACAGACTCAGAGACCTAGACTCACACAAAGGACCGTAGACTTGCATAGAGACCCACAGACTCGCACAGAGACCCACAGACTCGCACAGAGATAATTTCCTTCTCTTAGCCCCCTTTGCATAGTTGATTAGCGTTAATTGACGTGCTTGTTAGTGTAGAAACTACCTCAGATTACACTCACCAACACACACTCACTCACTTTCTCGTCAGCTCAGCAGTCACGCACGTACCAACACACTCACTCAATCACGCTCGCTCGCTCAAACGCGTTCCAGATTGATCACAGCGGGACTAGGGTTTGGGATTGATCCCAGGGGTGCGAGCATTTGGGATTGATCCCAGCGTGACGAGGGTTTAGGATTGATCCCAACGGGACGAGGTTTTGGGATTGATCCCAGGGGTGCTAGCATTTGGGATTGATCCCAACGGGACGAGGTTTTGGGATTGATCCCAACGGGACGAGGTTTTGGGATTGATCCCAGCAGGACGAGCATTGGGATTGATCAGCGTGACGAGTGTGGGGGGATTCGGTGGCGGTGAACGAGATTTGGCAGTGGCTGCGGTGAAACCAAATCTGGTGGCAATTGGACACCACCTGGGTGGACATGGTGTCCACCACCCCCACCCCCCACCGTCACCCCCCCACCGTCACCCCCACACCCGTCACCCCCCCCCCCATCATCGCCCCCCACCCATCACCCCTCCACCGTCACCCCCCCCACCGCACCCCACCATCACCCCCCCCGCCCCTCACCCCCCCTCCACCCCTCACCCCACCACAGGCCCCCCAACCAGAGGTCGCAACCGGGTACCCGATACCCGTACCCTACCCATACCCGGCTGGGTACGGGTACGGGTACCCGTTTGCGACCCTGGTACGGCCGGGTACGGGTACACGTAGACCGTGAGTCACTGGTGAGTCACCGTTTGTCACTCATTTCGGGTAGGGTACGGGTAGGGAACGGATACCATTTGCGACCCTGGTGCGGCCGGGTACGGGTAGCCGGGGAGTAAGGAATCAAAACCCGTTAGCGACCTCTGCCCCCGACACCCCCCCAGCTCACATGGCGTCCACGCGCCCCCTGAGCGCCTCCAACTGACGCGCCACCTCGGCGGGCAGGTCGTCGTTCACCTGGTCCTCCAGGTAGCGCCCCACCTCGTTCGCCTCGCGCTCCCAGAAGCCCCGCGGCAGCGCGAACAGCGCCGCCTCGTCCACCGCCTGCCCCCCGCCGCCTCCGGCGCCGGCCACGTCGATGGCGCCCGGCGCCGGCAGGAGGCCCACGGCCGACGAGACGGCCGCAGTTCCCTCGCCGGCAGAGCCGGGGCCTTCGTCGGCGCGACGGAAGATCCAGGCGAGGGACTCGGGCGTTCTCGCCGAAGCCCGGCCAGAGGAAGGCGCCGGTGGCCGGGTCCCGGCGGAACCAGTTGACGTGGAAGATCTTGGGGAGGCGGGCGCCGGCGTGGCGCTCCATGGCGAGCCAGTGGGCGAGGTAGCGGCCAAAGTTGTAGCCGAAGAAGGGGCGCATGGCGAAGGGGTCGTGCATGATGGCCTTGCCTGTGGGGGGGGCGCGTGGGTGGTGGTGGGTGTGTGTGCGGGGGGGTGGTGTGTGGTGGGTGGGAGTGGGGCGGAGTGTGTAGGGGTGTGTGGTTGGTGGGAGTGTGTGGTGGGTAGGAGTAGTGGGTGGGGTGGTGGTGGTGGTGGGGGAGGGTGGGTGGGTGGTGGGGGTGTGTATGTGTGGGGGAATGGTTGGTGGGTGTGTGTGGTGGGTGTGTGGGCGGGGTGGGTGGACGGGGTGGGAGTGGTGGTGGTGTGTAGGGGTGGGTGGTTGGTGGGAGTGTGTGGTGGGTAGGAGTGGTGGGGTGGGAGTGTTGGTGGGGTGTGTGTGGGAGTGGTGGGTGCGGTGGTGGTGGGGTGTAGGTGGTTGGTGGGAGGGTGGGTGTGGTGGTGGGGTGTGTGGTGGGTGGGAGTGTGTGGGGGAGTGGTGTGGAGTGGTGGTTGTGGTGGGTGGGGTGGGTGGGTGTGTGTGGGAGTGGTGGTGGTGTGTGGGGGTGGGTGGTGGGAGTGTGGATGTGTTGGTGGGGTGTGTGGTGGGTGAGAGTGGTGGGTGGGGTGGTGAGTGGGAGTTGTGGGTGGGTGTGTGGGGGAGTGGTGTGGAGTGGTGGTTGTGGTGGGTGGGTGTGTGTGGTGGGTGTGTGTGGTGGGTGGGTGTGTGGGAGGGTTGATGGGGGGGACAAGAGTGGGAGGGAGTTAATGGTGTCAATGATGTTGCTGGTGACGATGGCGACGGTCACGATGCTGATGGTGGTTGTTGATGGTGGCGGCGGCGTAGTGATGGTGGCGTGGTGATGGCGGTGGTGATGGTGGCGTGGTGATGGCGGTGTTGATGGTGTTGAAGGTGGTGATGGTGGTGTTGATGGTGGTGGCGGTGTGGTGATGGTGGCGTGGTGATGGCGGTGTTGATGGTGTTGAAGGTGGTGATGGTGGTGTTGATGGTGGTGGCGGTGTGGTGATGGTGGCGTGGCGATGGTGGCGTGGTGATGGTGATGGCGGTGTTGATGGTGTTGAAGGTGTTGATGGTGATGGCGGCGTTGATGGTGGTGGCGGTGTGGTGATAGTGGCGTGGCGATGGTGGCGTGGTGATGGTGATGGCGGTGTTGATGGTGTTGAAGGTGTTGATGGTGATGGCGGTGTTGATGGTGGTGGCGGTGGTGATGGTGACGGTGTGGTGATGGTGGCGTGGTGATGGTGGCGGCGTGGTGATGGTGGCGTGGTGATGGCGGTGATGGTGTTGATGGTGCTACCTTTGTGCTCTGCGGCTGCGGTGGCCTCGGACCGCATGGCAGCGCCAACAAACACCCCGTGGCGCCAGTCAAACGCCTCGTACACCAGCGGCACCCCTACGGGCACACACGGTGACACACACGGTGACACACACAGCGGCACCCCTACGGGCACACACGGTGACACACACGGTGACACACACAGCGGCACCCCTACGGGCACACACGGTGACACACACGGTGACACACACAGCGGCACCCCTACGGGCACACACGGTGACACACACGGTGACACACACAGCGGCACCCCTACGGGCACACACGGTGACACACACAGTGACACACACGGTGACACACACGGTGACACACACGCAGAGACACACAGACATGCAGAGACACTCACAGAGACACACACAGACACTCACACACTCAGAGACACTCAGAGACTCACGCAGAGACACTCACACTCACAGAGACACTCACAGAGACACCCACAGAGAGGGGGGGAGGGGTAGGGTGGTAGTGGGGGGGGGCGGCAGTGGGGGAGGGGGCGGTAGTGGTAGTGGGGGGGGGGGGAGCGGTAGTGGGGGGGGTAGTTGAGAGGGGAGCGAGGGACAGTGGGAGGGGGTGAGGTGGTAGTGGGGGGAGGTAGTGGGGAGGGTGGTAATGGGGGGGGGGGGGCTGTAGTGGTGGGGGTGGTAGTAAGGAGGGGGGGGTGTGGGGTGGGGAGTGAGGGAGCGGTGTGGGGGGTGAGCGGTGGGGGGGGGGTAGTGGTGGGGGGGGGAGCGGTGGGGGGGCGGTGAGGTGGTAATGGGGGGGTAGTGGTAGTGGTGGGGAGGGGGGGCGGTAGTTCTAGTGGGGGGGGGAGCGAGGGAGGGTAGGGAGGGTGGGGGGTGTGTGCGGGGGGGGGGGGGGGTGGTGAGGAGCGGTGGTGGTGGGGGGAGCGGTGGGGGGGGGGGGAGTGGTGGGGGGTGTGTGAGCGGTGGGGGGGATGGTGGTGGGGGGAGGGTGTAGGTGAGAGGGGAGGGTGGGGGGAGCGGTGGGGGGGGGTGGTAGTGGTAGTGGGGGGGTGTGGGTGAGAGGGGGGGGTGAGCGGTGGGGGGTGAGCGGTGGGGGGTGAGCGGTGGGGGGTGAGCGGTGGGGGGTGGGTGAGAGGGGAGCGAGGGAGCGGTGTGTGGGGGGGGGAGCGGTGGTGGGTGGGGGGTAGCAGTGGGGGGGGGGGGGGTGTGGTGAGCGGTGTGTGTGTGAGCGGTGTGTGTGTGTGTGTGAGCGGTGAGTGGTGTGTGTGGTGTGTGTGGTGAGCGGTGGGGTGTGTGGTGAGCAGTGGGGTGTGTGGTGAGCGGTGGGGTGTGTGGTGAGCAGTGGGGTGTGTGGTGAGCGGTGGGGTGTGTGGTGAGCAGTGGGGTGTGTGGTGAGCGGTGGGGTGTGTGGTGAGCAGTGGGGTGTGTGGTGAGCAGTGGGGTGTGTGGTGAGCAGTGGGGTGTGTGGTGAGCAGTGGGGTGTGTGGTGAGCAGTGGGGTGTGTGGTGAGCAGTGGGGTGTGTGGTGAGCAGTGGGGTGTGTGGTGAGCAGTGGGGTGTGTGGTGAGCGGTGGGGTGTGTGGTGAGCGGTGGGGTGGGTGTGTGGTGAGCGGTGGGGGTGGTGACGTCCGCTACCTTCAGGGCGCCGCCCCCCGAACACGATGGCCTCGATGGGCACCCCCTGCGGCGACTCCCACTGGGGGTCCATGATGGGGCACTGGCGCGCCGGAGAGCAGAAGCGCGAGTTGGGGTGAGCCGCCAGCGTGCCGTCTCCTGCACCACACACACAGAGGCAGAGGTACAGCTCCCCCGGGTAGCCTCACACAGGGCCGTAGGGGCAAGTGCTGCGTGTAGCGAGTGGCGGTGCCCTATAGACACAAAGCTCCCCCGGGTAGCCTCCAACAGGCCGCAGGGGCAAGTGCTGCGGGTAGCGGTGCCCTATAGACACAAAGCTCCCCCGGAAAGCCTCCAACAGGCCGCAGGGGCAAGTGCTGCGGGTAGCGGTGCCCTATAGACACAAAGCTCCCCCGGGTAGCCTCCAACAGGCCGCAGGGGCAAGTGCTGCGGGTAGCGGTGCCCTATAGACACAAAGCTCCCCTGGGTAGCGCCTCCAACAGACTGTAGGGGCAAGTGCCGGTGAGCCACGAGGTGAGCACCGTGCACCCCCCCCACCACCACCACCACCTCCCCCCCCCCACCACCACCACCACTACCCCCACCCCCCCACCACCACCCCCCCCACACTACCCCCCACCACCCCCCACTACTCACCCTGGCTCCAGGGCTTGTTGAGCCACGAGGTGACGCCCCCGCTGGGCGGGTCGCCCCCCATGCCCTCCCAGTAGACACCGCCATCAGCCGTCTCGGCCACGTTGGTGAACACCGTGCCACGCGCCACAGTCAGCATCGCGTTGGGGTTCGTCTTCATCGACGTGCCGGGAGCCACGCCGAAGAAGCCGTTCTCGGGGTTGATGGCGCGCAGGCGGCCTGTGAGGGGAGGGCGTGGTGAGTCTGTGGGTCTCTGCGATGAGTCTGTGGGTCTCTGTGATGAGTCTGTGGGTCTCTGTGATGAGTCTGTGGGTCTCTGTGATGAGTCTGTGGGTCTCTGTGATGAGTCTGTGGGTCTCTGTGATGAGTCTGTGGGTCTCTGTGATGAGTCTGTGGGTCTCTGTGGTGAGTCTGTGGGTCTCTGTGGTGAGTCTGTGGGTCTCTGTGGTGAGTCTGTGGGTCTCTGTGATGAGTCTGTGGGTCTCTGTGGTGAGTCTGTGGGTCTCTGTGATGAGTCTGTGGGTCTCTGTGGTGAGTCTGTGGGTCTCTGTGATGAGTCTGTGGGTCTCTGTGATGAGTCTGTGGGTCTCTGTGGTGAGTCTGTGGGTCTCTGTGATGAGTCTGTGGGTCTCTGTGATGAGTCTGTGGGTCTCTGTGATGAGTCTGTGGGTCTCTGTGATGAGTCTGTGGGTCTCTGTGGTGAGTCTGTGGGTCTCTGTGATGAGTCTGTGGGTCTCTGTGATGAGTCTGTGGGTCTCTGTGATGAGTCTGTGGGTCTCTGTGATGAGTCTGTGGGTCCCTGTGATGAGTCTGTGGGTCTCTGTGGTGAGTCTGTGGGTCTCTGCGATGAGTCTGTGGGTCTCTGTGATGAGTCTGTGGGTCTCTGTGGTGAGTCTGTGGGTCTCTGTGGTGAGTCTGTGGGTCTCTGTGCTGAGTCTGTGGGTCTCTGTGATGAGTCTGTGGGTCTCTGTGGTGAGTCTGTGGGTCTCTGTGGTGAGTCTGTGGGTCTCTGTGGTGAGTCTGTGGGTCTCTGTGGTGAGTCTGTGGGTCTCTGTGATGAGTCTGTGGGTCTCTGTGGTGAGTCTGTGGGTCTCTGTGGTGAGTCTGTGGGTCTCTGTGGTGAGTCTGTGGGTCTCTGTGATGAGTCTGTGGGTCTCTGTGGTGAGTCTGTGGGTCTCTGTGATGAGTCTGTGGGTCTCTGTGATGAGTCTGTGGCTCTCTGTGATGAGTCTGTGGCTCTCTGTGATGAGTCTGTGGGTCTCTGTGGTGAGTCTGTGGGTCTCTGTGATGAGTCTGTGGGTCTCTGTGATGAGTCTGTGGGTCTCTGTGGTGAGTCTGTGGGTCTCTGTGATGATATTCTCAGGTTTTTTCGGTAAAGTCACGTAGGTAAAAACATTAAAATTAATGAAAGTAAAATAAAACAAAACAAAATAAAATTCACGACGTTTCGGAGGCAACACAAGTCTCCGTCATCAGGTGGGACCGTCACAGCCGAATTAGCTGCATCAAGTGAAGCAATGATTCAAGATGTAATCCCTTATAAGCAAGTTGAAGGGAGGTGGAGAGGGGGGGGTGAGAGCTTATCAGGCTGTGGTAGCCAATGAATGGAAACGTATCGGGAGGGAGGAGGAGCGGTGATCAAAGACTGCACACAGTGCTCAACACAATGAATGGAGACGTGTCGGGACGGAGGGCGAGCGGCGATCAAAGACTGCACGCAGTGCTCAACACAATGAATGGAGACGCGCCGGGACGGAGGGCGAGCGGTGATCAAAGACATCACGTAGTGCTCAACACAATGAATGGAAACGTGGCGAGCGGTGATCAAAGAACAATGAGGAGATTACTGTTAAACACTGTGGATGTTAACACTCGGTGAAGTAAATTAAAATGTGATGAGTCTGTGGGTCTCTGTGATGAGTCTGTGGGTCTCTGTGATGAGTCTGTGGGTCTCTGTGATGAGTCTGTGGGTCTCTGTGATGAGTCTGTGGGTCTCTGTGATGAGTCTGTGGGTCCATGTGATGAGTCTGTGGGTCTCTGTGGTGAGTCTGTGGGTCTCTGTGGTGAGTCTGTGGGTCTCTGCGATGAGTCTGTGGGTCTCTGCGATGAGTCTGTGGGTCTCTGTGGTGAGTCTGTGGGTCTCTGTGCTGAGTCTGTGGGTCTCTGTGATGAGTCTGTGGGTCTCTGTGATGAGTCTGTGGGTCTCTGTGATGAGTCTGTGGGTCTCTGTGGTGAGTCTGTGGGTCTCTGTGGTGAGTCTGTGGGTCTCTGTGGTGAGTCTGTGGGTCTCTGTGGTGAGTCTGTGGGTCTCTGTGGTGAGTCTGTGGGTCTCTGTGATGAGTCTGTGGGTCTCTGCGATGAGTCTGTGGGTCTCTGCGATGAGTCTGTGGGTCTCTGTGGTGAGTCTGTGGGTCTCTGTGGTAAGTCTGTGGGTCTCTGTGGTGAGTCTGTGGGTCTCTGTGATGAGTCTGTGGGTCTCTGTGATGAGTCTGTGGGTCTCTGTGATGAGTCTGTGGGTCTCTGTGATGAGTCTGTGGGTCTCTGTGATGAGTCTGTGGGTCTCTGCGATGAGTCTGTGGGTCTCTGCGATGAGTCTGTGGGTCTCTGTGGTGAGTCTGTGGGTCTCTGTGGTGAGTCTGTGGGTCTCTGTGATGAGTCTGTGGGTCTCTGTGATGAGTCTGTGGGTCTCTGTGATGAGTCTGTGGGTCTCTGTGATGAGTCTGTGGGTCTCTGTGATGAGTCTGTGGGTCTCTGTGGTGAGTCTGTGGGTCTCTGTGGTGAGTCTGTCGGTCTCTGTGGTGAGTCTGTGGGTCTCTGTGATGAGTCTGTGGGTCTCTGTGATGAGTCTGTGGGTCTCTGTGGTGAGTCTGTGGGTCTCTGTGGTGAGTCTGTGGGTCTCTGCGGTGAGTCTGTGGGTCTCTGTGATGAGTCTGTGGGTCTCTGTGATGAGTCTGTGGGTCTCTGTGGTGAGTCTGTGGGTCTCTGTGGTGAGTCTGTGGGTCTCTGCGATGAGTCTGTGGGTCTCTGCGATGAGTCTGTGGGTCTCTGCGATGAGTCTGTGGGTCTCTGCGGTGAGTCTGTGGGTCTCTGCGGTGAGTCTGTGGGTCTCTGTGGTGAGTCTGTGGGTCTCTGTGGTGAGTCTGTGGGTCTCTGTGGTGAGTCTGTGGGTCTCTGTGATGAGTCTGTGGGTCTCTGTGGTGAGTCTGTGGGTCTCTGTGGTGAGTCTGTGGGTCTCTGTGGTGAGTCTGTGGGTCTCTGTGGGTCTCTGTGGTGAGTCTGTGGGTCTCTGTGGTGAGTCTGTGGGTCTCTGTGATGAGTCTGTGGGTTTCTGTGATGAGTCTGTGGGTCTCTGTGATGAGTCTGTGGGTCTCTGTGATGAGTCTGTGGGTCTCTGTGATGAGTCTGTGGGTCTCTGTGATGAGTCTGTGGGTCTCTGTGGTGAGTCTGTGGGTCTCTGATGAGTCTGTGGGTCTCTGTGGTGAGTCTGTGGGTCTCTGTGGTGAGTCTGTGGGTCTCTGTGATGAGTCTGTGGGTCTCTGTGATGAGTCTGTGGGTCTCTGTGATGAGTCTGTGGGTCTCTGTGATGAGTCTGTGGGTCTCTGTGATAAGTCTGTGGGTCTCTGTGATGAGTCTGTGGGTCTCTGTGATGAGTCTGTGGGTCTCTGTGATGAGTCTGTGGGTCTCTGTGATGAGTCTGTGGGTCTCTGTGGTGAGTCTGTGGGTCTCTGTGGTGAGTCTGTGGGTCTCTGTGATGAGTCTGTGGGTCTCTGTGTGAGTCTGTGGGTCTCTGTGTGAGTCTGTGGGTCTCTGTGATGAGTCTGTGGGTCTCTGTGATGAGTCTGTGGGTCTCTGTGATGAGTCTGTGGGTCTCTGTGATGAGTCTGTGGGTCTCTGTGATGAGTCTGTGGGTCTCTGTGGTGAGTCTGTGGGTCTCTGTGCTGAGTCTGTGGGTCTCTGTGAGGAGTCTGTGGGTCTCTGTGAGGAGTCTGTGGGTCTCTGTGATGAGTCTGTGGGTCTCTGTGGTGAGTCTGTGGGTCTCTGTGGTGAGTCTGTGGGTCTCTGTGGTGAGTCTGTGGGTCTCTGTGGTGAGTCTGTGGGTCTCTGTGATGAGTCTGTGGGTCTCTGTGATGAGTCTGTGGGTCTCTGCGATGAGTCTGTGGGTCTCTGTGGTGAGTCTGTGGGTCTCTGTGGTAAGTCTGTGGGTCTCTGTGGTGAGTCTGTGGGTCTCTGTGATGAGTCTGTGGGTCTCTGTGATGAGTCTGTGGGTCTCTGTGGTGAGTCTGTGGGTCTCTGTGGTGAGTCTGTGGGTCTCTGTGGTGAGTCTGTGGGTCTCTGTGATGAGTCTGTGGGTCTCTGTGATGAGTCTGTGGGTCTCTGCGGTGAGTCTGTGGGTCTCTGCGGTGAGTCTGTGGGTCTCTGCGGTGAGTCTGTGGGTCTCTGCGGTGAGTCTGTGGGTCTCTGTGATGAGTCTGTGGGTCTCTGTGATGAGTCTGTGGGTCTCTGTGGTGAGTCTGTGGGTCTCTGCGGTGAGTCTGTGGTGAGTCTGTGGGTCTCTGTGGTGAGTCTGTGGGTCTCTGCGATGAGTCTGTGGGTCTCTGTGGTGAGTCTGTGGGTCTCTGTGATGAGTCTGTGGGTCTCTGTGGTGAGTCTGTGGGTCTCTGTGGTGAGTCTGTGGGTCTCTGTGGTGAGTCTGTGGGTCTCTGTGGTGAGTCTGTGGGTCTCTGTGATGAGTCTGTGGGTCTCTGTGATGAGTCTGTGGGTCTCTGCGATGAGTCTGTGGGTCTCTGTGGTGAGTCTGTGGGTCTCTGTGGTAAGTCTGTGGGTCTCTGTGGTGAGTCTGTGGGTCTCTGTGATGAGTCTGTGGGTCTCTGTGATGAGTCTGTGGGTCTCTGTGATGAGTCTGTGGGTCTCTGTGATGAGTCTGTGGGTCTCTGTGGTGAGTCTGTGGGTCTCTGTGGTGAGTCTGTGGGTCTCTGTGATGAGTCTGTGGGTCTCTGTGATGAGTCTGTGGGTCTCTGTGGTGAGTCTGTGGGTCTCTGTGGTGAGTCTGTGGGTCTCTGCGGTGAGTCTGTGGGTCTCTGTGATGAGTCTGTGGGTCTCTGTGATGAGTCTGTGGGTCTCTGTGATGAGTCTGTGGGTCTCTGCGATGAGTCTGTGGGTCTCTGCGGTGAGTCTGTGGGTCTCTGCGGTGAGTCTGTGGGTCTCTGCGGTGAGTCTGTGGGTCTCTGTGGTGAGTCTGTGGGTCTCTGTGGTGAGTCTGTGGGTCTCTGCGGTGAGTCTGTGGGTCTCTGCGATGAGTCTGTGGGTCTCTGTGGTGAGTCTGTGGGTCTCTGTGGTGAGTCTGTGGGTCTCTGCGGTGAGTCTGTGGGTCTCTGTGGTGAGTCTGTGGGTCTCTGTGATGAGTCTGTGGGTCTCTGTGATGAGTCTGTGGGTCTCTGTGATGAGTCTGTGGGTCTCTGTGGTGAGTCTGTGGGTCTCTGCGATGAGTCTGTGGGTCTCTGCGATGAGTCTGTGGGTCTCTGTGATGAGTCTGTGGGTCTCTGCGGTGAGTCTGTGGGTCTCTGCGGTGAGTCTGTGGGTCTCTGCGGTGAGTCTGTGGGTCTCTGTGATGAGTCTGTGGGTCTCTGTGATGAGTCTGTGGGTCTCTGTGGTGAGTCTGTGGGTCTCTGCGATGAGTCTGTGGGTCTCTGTGGTGAGTCTGTGGGTCTCTGTGGTGAGTCTGTGGGTCTCTGCGATGAGTCTGTGGGTCTCTGTGGTGAGCCTGTGGGTCTCTGTGATGAGTCTGTGGGTCTCTGTGGTGAGTCTGTGGGTCTCTGTGATGAGTCTGTGGGTCTCTGTGGTGAGTCTGTGGGTCTCTGTGATGAGTCTGTGGGTCTCTGTGGTGAGTCTGTGGGTCTCTGTGATGAGTCTGTGGGTCTCTGTGATGAGTCTGTGGGTCTCTGTGTGAGTCTGTGGGTCTCTGTGATGAGTCTGTGGGTCTCTGTGATGAGTCTGTGGGTCTCTGTGATGAGTCTGTGGGTCTCTGTGATGAGTCTGTGGGTCTCTGTGATGAGTCTGTGGGTCTCTGTGGTGAGTCTGTGGGTCTCTGTGCTGAGTCTGTGGGTCTCTGTGAGGAGTCTGTGGGTCTCTGTGAGGAGTCTGTGGGTCTCTGTGATGAGTCTGTGGGTCTCTGTGGTGAGTCTGTGGGTCTCTGTGGTGAGTCTGTGGGTCTCTGTGGTGAGTCTGTGGGTCTCTGTGATGAGTCTGTGGGTCTCTGCGATGAGTCTGTGGGTCTCTGTGGTGAGTCTGTGGGTCTCTGTGGTAAGTCTGTGGGTCTCTGTGGTGAGTCTGTGGGTCTCTGTGATGAGTCTGTGGGTCTCTGTGATGAGTCTGTGGGTCTCTGTGGTGAGTCTGTGGGTCTCTGTGGTGAGTCTGTGGGTCTCTGTGGTGAGTCTGTGGGTCTCTGTGATGAGTCTGTGGGTCTCTGTGATGAGTCTGTGGGTCTCTGTGGTGAGTCTGTGGGTCTCTGTGGTGAGTCTGTGGGTCTCTGTGATGAGTCTGTGGGTCTCTGTGATGAGTCTGTGGGTCTCTGCGTTGAGTCTGTGGGTCTCTGCGGTGAGTCTGTGGGTCTCTGCGGTGAGTCTGTGGGTCTCTGCGGTGAGTCTGTGGGTCTCTGTGATGAGTCTGTGGGTCTCTGTGGTGAGTCTGTGGGTCTCTGCGGTGAGTCTGTGGGTCTCTGCGATGAGTCTGTGGGTCTCTGCGGTGAGTCTGTGGGTCTCTGTGGTGAGTCTGTGGGTCTCTGCGGTGAGTCTGTGGGTCTCTGTGGTGAGTCTGTGGGTCTCTGCGATGAGTCTGTGGGTCTCTGCGGTGAGTCTGTGGGTCTCTGCGGTGAGTCTGTGGGTCTCTGCGGTGAGTCTGTGGGTCTCTGTGATGAGTCTGTGGGTCTCTGTGATGAGTCTGTGGGTCTCTGTGGTGAGTCTGTGGGTCTCTGCGATGAGTCTGTGGGTCTCTGTGGTGAGTCTGTGGGTCTCTGTGGTGAGTCTGTGGGTCTCTGCGATGAGTCTGTGGGTCTCTGTGGTGAGTCTGTGGGTCTCTGTGATGAGTCTGTGGGTCTCTGTGGTGAGTCTGTGGGTCTCTGTGGTGAGTCTGTGGGTCTCTGTGGTGAGTCTGTGGGTCTCTGTGGTGAGTCTGTGGGTCTCTGTGATGAGTCTGTGGGTCTCTGTGATGAGTCTGTGGGTCTCTGCGATGAGTCTGTGGGTCTCTGTGGTGAGTCTGTGGGTCTCTGTGGTAAGTCTGTGGGTCTCTGTGGTGAGTCTGTGGGTCTCTGTGATGAGTCTGTGGGTCTCTGTGATGAGTCTGTGGGTCTCTGTGATGAGTCTGTGGGTCTCTGTGATGAGTCTGTGGGTCTCTGTGATGAGTCTGTGGGTCTCTGTGATGAGTCTGTGGGTCTCTGTGGTGAGTCTGTGGGTCTCTGTGGTGAGTCTGTGGGTCTCTGTGATGAGTCTGTGGGTCTCTGTGGTGAGTCTGTGGGTCTCTGTGGTGAGTCTGTGGGTCTCTGTGGTGAGTCTGTGGGTCTCTGCGGTGAGTCTGTGGGTCTCTGCGATGAGTCTGTGGGTCTCTGTGATGAGTCTGTGGGTCTCTGTGATGAGTCTGTGGGTCTCTGCGATGAGTCTGTGGGTCTCTGCGGTGAGTCTGTGGGTCTCTGCGGTGAGTCTGTGGGTCTCTGCGGTGAGTCTGTGGGTCTCTGTGGTGAGTCTGTGGGTCTCTGTGGTGAGTCTGTGGGTCTCTGCGGTGAGTCTGTGGGTCTCTGCGATGAGTCTGTGGGTCTCTGTGGTGAGTCTGTGGGTCTCTGTGGTGAGTCTGTGGGTCTCTGCGGTGAGTCTGTGGGTCTCTGTGGTGAGTCTGTGGGTCTCTGTGATGAGTCTGTGGGTCTCTGTGATGAGTCTGTGGGTCTCTGTGATGAGTCTGTGGGTCTCTGTGGTGAGTCTGTGGGTCTCTGCGATGAGTCTGTGGGTCTCTGCGATGAGTCTGTGGGTCTCTGTGATGAGTCTGTGGGTCTCTGCGGTGAGTCTGTGGGTCTCTGCGGTGAGTCTGTGGGTCTCTGCGGTGAGTCTGTGGGTCTCTGTGATGAGTCTGTGGGTCTCTGTGATGAGTCTGTGGGTCTCTGTGGTGAGTCTGTGGGTCTCTGCGATGAGTCTGTGGGTCTCTGTGGTGAGTCTGTGGGTCTCTGTGGTGAGTCTGTGGGTCTCTGCGATGAGTCTGTGGGTCTCTGTGGTGAGTCTGTGGGTCTCTGTGATGAGTCTGTGGGTCTCTGTGGTGAGTCTGTGGGTCTCTGGGGTGAGTCTGTGGGTCTCTGTGATGAGTCTGTGGGTCTCTGTGATGAGTCTGTGGGTCTCTGTGATGAGTCTGTGGGTCTCTGTGGTGAGTCTGTGGGTCTCTGTGGGTCTCTGTGGTGAGTCTGTGGGTCTCTGTGGTGAGTCTGTGGGTCTCTGTGATGAGTCTGTGGGTTTCTGTGATGAGTCTGTGGGTCTCTGTGATGAGTCTGTGGGTCTCTGTGATGAGTCTGTGGGTCTCTGTGATGAGTCTGTGGGTCTCTGTGGTGAGTCTGTGGGTCTCTGATGAGTCTGTGGGTCTCTGTGGTGAGTCTGTGGGTCTCTGTGATGAGTCTGTGGGTCTCTGTGATGAGTCTGTGGGTCTCTGTGATGAGTCTGTGGGTCTCTGTGGTGAGTCTGTGGGTCTCTGTGGTGAGTCTGTGGGTCTCTGTGGTGAGTCTGTGGGTCTCTGTGATGAGTCTGTGGGTCTCTGTGATGAGTCTGTGGGTCTCTGTGATGAGTCTGTGGGTCTCTGTGATGAGTCTGTGGGTCTCTGTGATGAGTCTGTGGGTCTCTGTGATGAGTCTGTGGGTCTCTGTGATGAGTCTGTGGGTCTCTGTGGTGAGTCTGTGGGTCTCTGTGGTGAGTCTGTGGGTCTCTGTGATGAGTCTGTGGGTCTCTGTGTGAGTCTGTGGGTCTCTGTGTGAGTCTGTGGGTCTCTGTGATGAGTCTGTGGGTCTCTGTGATGAGTCTGTGGGTCTCTGTGATGAGTCTGTGGGTCTCTGTGATGAGTCTGTGGGTCTCTGTGATGAGTCTGTGGGTCTCTGTGGTGAGTCTGTGGGTCTCTGTGCTGAGTCTGTGGGTCTCTGTGAGGAGTCTGTGGGTCTCTGTGAGGAGTCTGTGGGTCTCTGTGATGAGTCTGTGGGTCTCTGTGGTGAGTCTGTGGGTCTCTGTGGTGAGTCTGTGGGTCTCTGTGGTGAGTCTGTGGGTCTCTGTGGTGAGTCTGTGGGTCTCTGTGATGAGTCTGTGGGTCTCTGTGATGAGTCTGTGGGTCTCTGCGATGAGTCTGTGGGTCTCTGTGGTGAGTCTGTGGGTCTCTGTGGTAAGTCTGTGGGTCTCTGTGGTGAGTCTGTGGGTCTCTGTGATGAGTCTGTGGGTCTCTGTGATGAGTCTGTGGGTCTCTGTGGTGAGTCTGTGGGTCTCTGTGGTGAGTCTGTGGGTCTCTGTGGTGAGTCTGTGGGTCTCTGTGATGAGTCTGTGGGTCTCTGTGATGAGTCTGTGGGTCTCTGCGGTGAGTCTGTGGGTCTCTGCGGTGAGTCTGTGGGTCTCTGCGGTGAGTCTGTGGGTCTCTGCGGTGAGTCTGTGGGTCTCTGTGATGAGTCTGTGGGTCTCTGTGATGAGTCTGTGGGTCTCTGTGGTGAGTCTGTGGGTCTCTGCGGTGAGTCTGTGGTGAGTCTGTGGGTCTCTGTGGTGAGTCTGTGGGTCTCTGCGATGAGTCTGTGGGTCTCTGTGGTGAGTCTGTGGGTCTCTGTGATGAGTCTGTGGGTCTCTGTGGTGAGTCTGTGGGTCTCTGTGGTGAGTCTGTGGGTCTCTGTGGTGAGTCTGTGGGTCTCTGTGGTGAGTCTGTGGGTCTCTGTGATGAGTCTGTGGGTCTCTGTGATGAGTCTGTGGGTCTCTGCGATGAGTCTGTGGGTCTCTGTGGTGAGTCTGTGGGTCTCTGTGGTAAGTCTGTGGGTCTCTGTGGTGAGTCTGTGGGTCTCTGTGATGAGTCTGTGGGTCTCTGTGATGAGTCTGTGGGTCTCTGTGATGAGTCTGTGGGTCTCTGTGATGAGTCTGTGGGTCTCTGTGGTGAGTCTGTGGGTCTCTGTGGTGAGTCTGTGGGTCTCTGTGATGAGTCTGTGGGTCTCTGTGATGAGTCTGTGGGTCTCTGTGGTGAGTCTGTGGGTCTCTGTGGTGAGTCTGTGGGTCTCTGCGGTGAGTCTGTGGGTCTCTGTGATGAGTCTGTGGGTCTCTGTGATGAGTCTGTGGGTCTCTGTGATGAGTCTGTGGGTCTCTGCGATGAGTCTGTGGGTCTCTGCGGTGAGTCTGTGGGTCTCTGCGGTGAGTCTGTGGGTCTCTGCGGTGAGTCTGTGGGTCTCTGTGGTGAGTCTGTGGGTCTCTGTGGTGAGTCTGTGGGTCTCTGCGGTGAGTCTGTGGGTCTCTGCGATGAGTCTGTGGGTCTCTGTGGTGAGTCTGTGGGTCTCTGTGGTGAGTCTGTGGGTCTCTGCGGTGAGTCTGTGGGTCTCTGTGGTGAGTCTGTGGGTCTCTGTGATGAGTCTGTGGGTCTCTGTGATGAGTCTGTGGGTCTCTGTGATGAGTCTGTGGGTCTCTGTGGTGAGTCTGTGGGTCTCTGCGATGAGTCTGTGGGTCTCTGCGATGAGTCTGTGGGTCTCTGTGATGAGTCTGTGGGTCTCTGCGGTGAGTCTGTGGGTCTCTGCGGTGAGTCTGTGGGTCTCTGCGGTGAGTCTGTGGGTCTCTGTGATGAGTCTGTGGGTCTCTGTGATGAGTCTGTGGGTCTCTGTGGTGAGTCTGTGGGTCTCTGCGATGAGTCTGTGGGTCTCTGTGGTGAGTCTGTGGGTCTCTGTGGTGAGTCTGTGGGTCTCTGCGATGAGTCTGTGGGTCTCTGTGGTGAGCCTGTGGGTCTCTGTGATGAGTCTGTGGGTCTCTGTGGTGAGTCTGTGGGTCTCTGTGATGAGTCTGTGGGTCTCTGTGGTGAGTCTGTGGGTCTCTGTGATGAGTCTGTGGGTCTCTGTGGTGAGTCTGTGGGTCTCTGTGATGAGTCTGTGGGTCTCTGTGATGAGTCTGTGGGTCTCTGTGTGAGTCTGTGGGTCTCTGTGATGAGTCTGTGGGTCTCTGTGATGAGTCTGTGGGTCTCTGTGATGAGTCTGTGGGTCTCTGTGATGAGTCTGTGGGTCTCTGTGATGAGTCTGTGGGTCTCTGTGGTGAGTCTGTGGGTCTCTGTGCTGAGTCTGTGGGTCTCTGTGAGGAGTCTGTGGGTCTCTGTGAGGAGTCTGTGGGTCTCTGTGATGAGTCTGTGGGTCTCTGTGGTGAGTCTGTGGGTCTCTGTGGTGAGTCTGTGGGTCTCTGTGGTGAGTCTGTGGGTCTCTGTGATGAGTCTGTGGGTCTCTGTGATGAGTCTGTGGGTCTCTGTGATGAGTCTGTGGGTCTCTGCGATGAGTCTGTGGGTCTCTGTGGTGAGTCTGTGGGTCTCTGTGGTAAGTCTGTGGGTCTCTGTGGTGAGTCTGTGGGTCTCTGTGATGAGTCTGTGGGTCTCTGTGATGAGTCTGTGGGTCTCTGTGGTGAGTCTGTGGGTCTCTGTGGTGAGTCTGTGGGTCTCTGTGGTGAGTCTGTGGGTCTCTGTGATGAGTCTGTGGGTCTCTGTGATGAGTCTGTGGGTCTCTGTGGTGAGTCTGTGGGTCTCTGTGGTGAGTCTGTGGGTCTCTGTGATGAGTCTGTGGGTCTCTGTGATGAGTCTGTGGGTCTCTGCGATGAGTCTGTGGGTCTCTGCGGTGAGTCTGTGGGTCTCTGCGGTGAGTCTGTGGGTCTCTGCGGTGAGTCTGTGGGTCTCTGTGATGAGTCTGTGGGTCTCTGTGGTGAGTCTGTGGGTCTCTGCGGTGAGTCTGTGGGTCTCTGCGATGAGTCTGTGGGTCTCTGCGGTGAGTCTGTGGGTCTCTGTGGTGAGTCTGTGGGTCTCTGCGGTGAGTCTGTGGGTCTCTGTGGTGAGTCTGTGGGTCTCTGCGATGAGTCTGTGGGTCTCTGCGGTGAGTCTGTGGGTCTCTGCGGTGAGTCTGTGGGTCTCTGCGGTGAGTCTGTGGGTCTCTGTGATGAGTCTGTGGGTCTCTGTGATGAGTCTGTGGGTCTCTGTGGTGAGTCTGTGGGTCTCTGCGATGAGTCTGTGGGTCTCTGTGGTGAGTCTGTGGGTCTCTGTGGTGAGTCTGTGGGTCTCTGTGGTGAGTCTGTGGGTCTCTGTGGTGAGTCTGTGGGTCTCTGTGGTGAGTCTGTGGGTCTCTGTGGTGAGTCTGTGGGTCTCTGTGATGAGTCTGTGGGTCTCTGTGATGAGTCTGTGGGTCTCTGCGATGAGTCTGTGGGTCTCTGTGGTGAGTCTGTGGGTCTCTGTGGTAAGTCTGTGGGTCTCTGTGGTGAGTCTGTGGGTCTCTGTGATGAGTCTGTGGGTCTCTGTGATGAGTCTGTGGGTCTCTGTGATGAGTCTGTGGGTCTCTGTGATGAGTCTGTGGGTCTCTGTGATGAGTCTGTGGGTCTCTGTGATGAGTCTGTGGGTCTCTGTGGTGAGTCTGTGGGTCTCTGTGGTGAGTCTGTGGGTCTCTGTGATGAGTCTGTGGGTCTCTGTGATGAGTCTGTGGGTCTCTGTGGTGAGTCTGTGGGTCTCTGTGGTGAGTCTGTGGGTCTCTGCGGTGAGTCTGTGGGTCTCTGCGATGAGTCTGTGGGTCTCTGTGATGAGTCTGTGGGTCTCTGTGATGAGTCTGTGGGTCTCTGCGATGAGTCTGTGGGTCTCTGCGGTGAGTCTGTGGGTCTCTGCGGTGAGTCTGTGGGTCTCTGCGGTGAGTCTGTGGGTCTCTGTGGTGAGTCTGTGGGTCTCTGTGGTGAGTCTGTGGGTCTCTGCGGTGAGTCTGTGGGTCTCTGCGATGAGTCTGTGGGTCTCTGTGGTGAGTCTGTGGGTCTCTGTGGTGAGTCTGTGGGTCTCTGCGGTGAGTCTGTGGGTCTCTGTGGTGAGTCTGTGGGTCTCTGTGATGAGTCTGTGGGTCTCTGTGATGAGTCTGTGGGTCTCTGTGATGAGTCTGTGGGTCTCTGTGGTGAGTCTGTGGGTCTCTGCGATGAGTCTGTGGGTCTCTGCGATGAGTCTGTGGGTCTCTGTGATGAGTCTGTGGGTCTCTGCGGTGAGTCTGTGGGTCTCTGCGGTGAGTCTGTGGGTCTCTGCGGTGAGTCTGTGGGTCTCTGTGATGAGTCTGTGGGTCTCTGTGATGAGTCTGTGGGTCTCTGTGGTGAGTCTGTGGGTCTCTGCGATGAGTATGTGGGTCTCTGTGGTGAGTCTGTGGGTCTCTGTGGTGAGTCTGTGGGTCTCTGCGATGAGTCTGTGGGTCTCTGTGGTGAGTCTGTGGGTCTCTGTGATGAGTCTGTGGGTCTCTGTGGTGAGTCTGTGGGTCTCTGGGGTGAGTCTGTGGGTCTCTGTGATGAGTCTGTGGGTCTCTGTGATGAGTCTGTGGGTCTCTGCGGTGAGTCTGTGGGTCTCTGCGGTGAGTCTGTGGGTCTCTGTGGTGAGTCTGTGGGTCTCTGCGATGAGTCTGTGGGTCTCTGCGATGAGTCTGTGGGTCTCTGCGATGAGTCTGTGGGTCTCTGTGGGTCTCTGTGATGAGTCTGTGGGTCTCTGTGTGAGTCTGTGGGTCTCTGTGATGAGTCTGTGGGTCTCTGTGATGAGTCTGTGGGTCTCTGTGATGAGTCTGTGGGTCTCTGTGGTGAGTCTGTGGGTCTCTGTGATGAGTCTGTGGGTCTCTGTGATGAGTCTGTGGGTCTCTGTGATGAGTCTGTGGGTCTCTGTGATGAGTCTGTGGGTCTCTGTGATGAGTCTGTGGGTCTCTGTGATGAGTCTGTGGGTCTCTGTGATGAGTCTGTGGGTCTCTGCTGTGTGATGGGTCTGTGGGTCTCTGTGATGAGTCTATGGGTCTCTCTCCCCCCCACCCCCCCCCCCACCTTCGCTGTCGAACTTCATCCATGCGATGTCGTCCCCCACGCACTCCACCTTCCAGCCGGGCAGCGACGGCGTCATCATGGCCAGGTTGGTCTTGCCGCACGCGCTCGGGAAGGCCGCCGCTATGTACTTCTTGCGCCCCTCGGGGTTCGTGATGCCCAGGATCTGCCCGGCGGGAGGGTGGTGGTGGCGGTGATGGTGGTGGTGGCGGTGGTGGTGGCGGTGGTGATGATGGCGGTGGTGGTGGCGGTGGGGGAGATGGGGGAGACGCTGCGTCAGGGGGAGGCTCGGGGGGGAGATATGGCACCACGACAGCGCCGCCACCACCACCACGACAGCGCCACCAAATGCCCAGCACACGCTTCAAACATGCACATCACACGCACGTCAAACACGCACATCACACGCACGTCAAACACGCCCAGCACACGCAAGTCAAACACGCACATCACACGCTTCAAACATGCCCAGCACACGCACGTCAAACATGCACATCACACGCGTCAAACATGCCCAGCACACGCGTCAAACATGCCCAGCACACGCGTCAAACTTGCCCAGCACACGCGTCAAACATGCCCAGCACACGCGTCAAACATGCGCATCACACGCGTCAAACATGCCCATCACACGCGTCAAACATGCCCAGATCACACGCTTCAAACATGCCCAGATCACACGCTTCAAACATGCCCAGATCACACGCTTCAAACATGCCCAGATCACACGCTTCAAACATGCCCAGATCACACGCTTCAAACATGCCCAGATCACACGCTTCAAACATGCCCAGATCACACGCTTCAAACATGCACATCACACGCTTGAAACATGCACATCTAGCATGCCCGTCACACGCTTCAAACATGCCCGTCACACGCTTCAAACATGCACATCACACGCTTCAAACATGCACATCACACGCTTCAAACATGCACATCACACGCTTCAAACATGCACATCACACGCGTCAAACATGCCCATCACACGATTCAAACATGCCCGTCACACGCTTCAAACATGCACAGCCCACGCTTCAAACATGCCCAGCACACGCACGTCAAACATGCCCAGCACACGCTTCAAACACGCACATCACACGCGTCAAACATGCCCAGCACGCATGCCTGCCACACGCTTGAAACATGCACATCTAGCAAGCCGTCACACAGCTCTCTACCCTCAGTGCCAGTCCTCTTGCCAGTGCCACACCACCGCCACCGCCACCACCACCACCGCCACCGGCACAGTGGCGGCTGCCTACGCGACCACGACACCGCCAGGAACGGGGCCCCGGTGAGTGAGTGAGTGTGTGCGTGGGGGTGTCAAGATCGGCCTCAGTGGAGGAGGAGGAGGCTCGTGAAGGACGCTGCTGCTGCTGCTGCTACTGCTGCTGGGCCAGTTTGGGGCTAAACGGACACGGGGCTGGAGAAGAGATGGAGCTGATGCGGTACGGGAGGACGTAGAGCTGAGTGGACTTGCCAACGACCGGTACCAGCGGTGTCAACATCGGCCTCCGTGGAGGAGGCTTGTGAAGGACGCTGCTAATGCTGCTGCTACTGCTGCTACTGGGCCAGTTGGAGGCAGTCGTCCTCCAGCAACAACAACGGAGGGGGGAAGAGGAGCGACGCTCACAACAACGAGTGGAGCGCCTGGTGGCTAAAGCACAGTAGGGGGCACAGGTGGTGCATCTACCAGTCATCTCGGTCATCTCAGTCGGCCAACCCATGGCACCTGCTGGGTCTGTCCCGTGACCTCCTGCACCTAGCCTGGCACAGTAGGGGGTACAGCTGGTGGTGCATCTACCGGTCATCTCAGTCGGCCAACCCATGGCACCTGCTGGGTCTGTCCCGTGACCTCCTGCCAGCGGGCGTTCGAGACCTCACGTGACGGTCTTCACGTGCACATGGCCTGGCACAAGTGCCTTGACGATGTCACCGCCACTTGGTGGCGAATGGCGGTTGTTGTTGTTGTTGTGTGCGACTGACGGTGGTGGTGACGGTGGTGGTGACGGTGGTGGTGGTGGTGACTGTGGTGGTGACTGTGGTGGTGAGGGTGGTGGTGACGACGGTGGTGGCGACGGTGGTAGTGACGGTGGTGACGACGGTGGTGACGGTGGTGACGACGGTGGTGTGACTGTGGCGGTGACTGTGGCGGTGACGGTGGCGGTGGTGGCGGCGGTGGTGACGGTGGCGGCGACGGTGGTGGCGACGGTGGTGGTGACAGTGACGGTGGTGGTGACAGTAGTGGTGACTGTGGCGGTGACTGTGGCGGTGACTGTGGCGGTGACTGTGGCGGTGACTGTGGCGGTGACTGTGGCGGTGACTGTGGCGATGCTGGCGGTGGTGACGGTGACTGTGGTGCCGTACCAGCATGTGCTCCGCGAGCCAGCCCTCGTCGCGAGCGATGCGCGAGGCGATGCGCAGGGCGAAGCACTTCTTGCCCAGCAGGGAGTTGCCCCCGTAGCCGCTTCCAAACGACACGATCTCCCGCCGGTCGGGCACGTGGGCGATGAGAGTCTTGTCCGGGTTGCAGGGCCACGTGGCCGACACGCCCTCTGGATGGGTATACACACACACACACGGGTACACACACACACAGATACACGCACGGGTATGCACACGGGTATGCACACACACACACGGGTACGCACACACACACACACACGGGTACACACACACACACGGGTACACACACACACACACACGGGTACACACACACACACACGGGTACACACACACACAGATACAAAGACAACGATCTCCCTGTTGGGGCAAGTGCTGTTAGCGAGTAGCACCTATAAAGGTCGGCACTGCACACGCATACCACCCACGCCCCCCCCCCCCCGTACCACCACCGCCCCCCACGTACCCCCGAGTGTCGTGTGAGTGTGTCGGTACCGGCGAGGGGCAGGGGGCTTCCGACCGAGTGCAGGCACTTGACGAACTCCCCGTCGCCCAGCGCCGAGAGCACGTGGGCCCCCATGCGCGTCATGATGCGCATGGACACCACCACGTAGGGCGAGTCCGTGAGTTGCACTCCAGTCTTGGCCAGCGGCGAGCCCAGCGGGCCCATGCTGAACGGCACCACGTACATGGTGCGGCCTGCACACGTGGGGAGGAGACACACGCGGGGGGAGGGACACACACACACACACGCACGCGGGGGGAGAGACACACACACACACAGGGAGGGAGGGAGACACACACACACAGGGAGCGACACACACACACAGGGAGAGACACACACAGGGAGGGAGACACAGGGAGACGCACACACACACAGGGAGAGACACACACACGGAGACACACACACACACGAAATGTCGGGGCAAGTGCTGTTAGCCATAGACTCGCAGACACGCTCCCCCCCCCACCGTCGCTCACCCCACCGCCTCTCCCCCCACCGTCTCTCCCTCCCGCATCGTTTACCCCCCCGTGTCTCTGCCCGTGTCTCTCTCCCCACCGTCTCTCCCCCCACCGTCTCTCCCCCCGCGTCTCTCTCCCCCCACCGTCTCCCCCCCGCATCGTTTACCCCCCCGTGTCTCTGCCCGTGTCTCTCCCCCCCCCGCGTCTCTCCACCCCCGTGTCTCCCCGTGTCTCCCCCTCCCGCGTCTCTCCCCCCCCCGTGTCTCTCTCCCCCCGCGTCTCTCTCCCCCCGCGTCTCTCTCCCCCCACATCGTTTACCCCCCCGTGTCTCTGCCCGTGTCTCTCCCCCCCCCCGCGTCTCTCCCCCCCCGTGTCTCCCCGTGTCTCCCCCTCCCGCGTCTCTCCCCCCCCCCGTGTCTCTCTCCCCCCGCGTCTCTCTCCCCCCGCGTCTCTCTCCCCCCGCGTCTCTCTCCCCCCGCGTCTCTCTCCCCCCGCGTCTCTCTCCCCCCGCGTCTCTCTCCCCCCGCGTCTCTCTCCCCCCCCCCCGCGTTTCTCCCCCCGCGTCTCTCCTCCCCGCGTCTCTCACCGCGCATGCACCCGGGGAAGCGATCCTGCACGGCCGACGCCAGGTCTCCCGGCGACATCCACCGGCCCAGCTGGCTGGGCCTGCCGGAGCGCGGCACGGGCACCGTGTCTCGCTCACGCTCCGTCACGATCACCGTGCGGCTCTCCACCCGCGCCACGTCACGCGGGTCCGTGCGTGCCAGCCAGCTGGGAGACCACAGGGGTGGGGGGGAGACACGGAGGTGAGGAGCGGTGGTGAGGAGCGGTGGTGAGGAGCGGTGGTGAGGAGTGGTGCTCACCAGTCCTGGTACTTGGTGAGCTTCTTGACCATGCCCTGGTTTTGCAGCAGCGACAGCAGCGCCTCGTTCTCAGCCTCCGAGCCATCGCAGATGTGGACCTGAACGCGCGCACAGTTACACACACGCACACACACAGTTACACTTACACACACACACACACAGTTACACTTACACACACACGCGCACACACAGTTACACACACGCGCACACACGCACACAGTTACACACACGCGCACACACGCACACAGTTACACGCGCACACACGCACACAGTTACACACGCGCACACACGCACACAGTTACACACGCGCACACACGCACACAGTTACACACGCGCACACAGTTACACGCGCACACACAGTTACACGCACACACACAGTTACACGCACACACACAGTTACGCACACAGTTACACGCACACACACAGTTACGCACACAGTTACACGCACACACAGTTACACGCACACGCACACACAGTTACACACACACGCACACACAGTTACACACACACGCACACACAGTTACACACACACGCACACACAGTTACACACACACGCACACACAGTTACACACACACGCACACACAGTTACACACACACGCACACACAGTTACACACACACGCACACACAGTTACACACACACGCACACACACACACAGTGACACACACACACACGTACACACAGTCGCAGCATCACGGACACAGGAATGCGAATCTGCGAGTGCAGACCAATGCGGATGAATCTGGATCAAGAAGTTTTAGATTTAAAAAAAGTCCAATCTTCCGGGCGTTGAACAGGTCTGTCAGACGCTGTCTTTCCGACAGACCTGTTCTTCACCTGAGGACGGCTGCTTGCGTTGTGGCCGAAACGTCGTGAGAATTGTATTTTATGTTTTATTTTTATTATTTTATTACTTCCCTTCTACGTGATGACTTTACCCAAAGAACCAAGAAGATGAATCCCTGCAGTCACGAAAGCTTTACATCGATACAAGAGTTTAGTTTAGAGTCCGGCACTGCCGCCACCGCCGCCGCCACCGCCGCCGCCGCCGCCACCACCGCAACCATCACCACCACCGCCGTCACCGCCACCACCACCACACCTTATCCGGTTGGCAGAGCCGAGCGGTGCTCTCAATGTAGTCGGACAACTCGGCGTTGGCGAGTCGGGCATCCAACGGGCGGCTGTGCAGCCTGCGCCCCGGCACCGCGGTGGCAGCCACGCCGCCACCAGCGTTGGCGTTGGCGGCGCCGGCGTGGGGAAGGGCCGACAGCAAACGCCACGGGCGCCTGTGGTGACGAGAGGACGGGGGGGGGGGAGATTAGGGGTCAGCAGAGACCCATAGACTCATCACACTGCAGAGACCCATAGACTCATCACACTGCAGAGACCCATAGACTCACACAGAGACCCATAGACTCATCACACAGCAGAGACCCATAGACTCATCACACACCAGAGACCCATAGACTCATCACACACCAGAGACCCATAGACTCACACAGAGACCCATAGACTCATCACACTGCAGAGACCCATAGACTCATCACACAGCAGAGACCCATAGACTCATCACACACCAGAGACCCATAGACTCACACAGAGACCCATAGACTCATCACAACACCAGACCAGCAAACTGAACTCAATGTCCCCAACTCTAAACCCAGCGACCCTGCGGATCTCGTTTCTCTGGACATTTCATTCCAAATCAACACCAGACTCCACACATGGTAGCAGCAGCAACAACAACCACCACCACCAACAGCCACCAACAGCCACCACCGCCACCACCAACAACCGCCATTTGCAACTAAGCAGCGGTGACGTCACCACGGTGCTTGTGCCAGGCTGTGTGCACTTTTAGGCCACGTGAAGTGTGACGGGACAGTTGCAGGTCACGGGACAGACCCAGCAGGTGTCGTGGGTTGACTGCTGTGCCAGGCTAGGTGCAGGAGGAGGAGGTCACGGGACAGACCCAGCAGGTGTCGTGGGTTGACTGCTGTGCCAGGCTAGGTGCAGGAGGAGGAGGTCACGGGACAGACCCAGCAGGTGCCGTGGGTTGACTGCTGTGCCAGGCTAGGTGCAGGAGGTCACGGGACATACCCAGCAAGTGCCATGGGTTGACCTGTGGTGCCAGGCTAGGTGCAGGAGGAGGTCACGGGACAGACCCAGCAGGTGCCATGGGTTGACTGCTGTACCAGGCTAGGTGCAGGAGGAGGTCACGGGACAGACCCAGCAGGTGCCATGGGTTGTACTGCTGTGCCAGGCTAGGTGCAGGAGGAGGAGGTCATGGGACAGACCCAGCAGGTGCCGTGGGTTGACTGCTGTGCCAGGCTAGGTGCAGGAGGAGGAGGTCATGGGACAGACCCAGCAGGTGCCGTGGGTTGACTGCTGTGCCAGGCTAGGTGCAGAAGGAGGTCACGGGACAGACCCAGCAGGTGCCATGGGTTGACTGCTGTGCCAGGCTAGGTGCAGAAGGAGGTCATGGGACAGACCCAGCAGGTGTCGTGGGTTGACTGCTGTGCCAGGCTAGGTGCAGGAGGAGGAGGTCACGGGACAGACCCAGCAGGTGCCGTGGGTTGACTGCTGTGCCAGGCTAGGTGCAGGAGGTCACGGGACATACCCAGCAAGTGCCATGGGTTGACCTGTGGTGCCAGGCTAGGTGCAGGAGGAGGTCACGGGACAGACCCAGCAGGTGCCATGGGTTGACTGCTGTGCCAGGCTAGGTGCAGGAGGAGGTCACGGGACAGACCCAGCAGGTGCCATGGGTTGTACTGCTGTGCCAGGCTAGGTGCAGGAGGAGGAGGTCATGGGACAGACCCAGCAGGTGCCGTGGGTTGACTGCTGTGCCAGGCTAGGTGCAGGAGGAGGAGGTCATGGGACAGACCCAGCAGGTGCCGTGGGTTGACTGCTGTGCCAGGCTAGGTGCAGAAGGAGGTCACGGGACAGACCCAGCAGGTGCCATGGGTTGACTGCTGTGCCAGGCTAGGTGCAGAAGGAGGTCATGGGACAGACCCAGCAGGTGCCGTGGGTTGACTGCTGTGCCAGGCTAGGTGCAGAAGGAGGTCATGGGACAGACCCAGCAGGCGCCATGGGTTGTACTGCTGTGCCAGGCTAGGTGCAGAAGGAGGTCACGGGACAGACCCAGCAGGCGCCGTGGGCTGACCGACTTAGATCTGGAGTCTTGCACCCCCTACTGTGCCAACTCGCTGCGTTTTATCCGCCCGGCGCTCCGCTCGTTGTTGTGAGCGTCTCTCCTCCGCCCTCCGCTGTTGTTGCTGGAGGAACTGCCTCCCAACTGCCCAGTAGCCTCAACGTGCACCTAGCCTGGCACCAGCCCACAGTAGTCTCCTTCACGTAACCTCCTCCTCCTCCTCCACAGAGGCCGATCTTGACATCGCTGGTACCGGTCATCGGCAAGTCCACTCGGCAACATCGACTCCAGGGTGAGATGGAGCACTGCTACTCGTTACCAAGAGCACTTGCCCCCGCAGCCTGTTCGAGGCTACACGGGGGACCTTTGTCTGTGTGTCTATAAGTGCTGCTGCTGCTAACAGCACTTGCCCCTACAGCCCTGTCAAGAGGCTACACGGGGGACCTTTGTCTGTGTGTCTATAAGTGCTGCTGCTGCTAACAGCACTTGCCCCTACAGCCCTGTCAAGAGGCTACACGGGGGACCTTTGTCTTTGCTACTAACAGCACTTGCCCCTCCAGCCCTGTTAAGTCCACACACGCACACAGACAAAGACCCCCCCCCCCCCGCGTGTAGCCTTAGCAGACTGTTGGGGCAAGTGCCGTTAGCGAGCAGCAGCAGCAGCTATGAAGGCTACCGGCACTGTGGCACACGAGGGGGTGGGTGGCCAGCACCACGCACGCCCGACCGCCTTTGTCTCCCCCCCAGTGACGATGCCGACTACTTACACACCGCGTAAATCATGAGGCCGAGTCGACCTAGAGGAAGGCACCAGGACCGGTTCAGAGTTGGCCCTGACGCGCACAGAGTCAACATTTGCCCCGAGGCTTGAGGGGGGTGATTTGTGCGCTGTGCAAATGGGTGTCAGCACTATTACCGTGGAATGAGAGATAACCCCGCAGGCCTCAACTACAGCCCCAACCCACAACTACAGCCCCAACCCACAACCCACAACTACAGCCCCAACCCTCAACTACAGCCCCAACCCCAACTACAGCCCTAACCCACAGCCCCAACCCCAACCCACAACTACAACCCCAACCCACAACTACAGCCCTAACCCACAGCCCCAACCCCAACCCACAGCCCCAACCCACAACCACAGCCCCAACCCCAACCCACAGCCCCAACCCACAACCACAGCCCTAACCCCAACCCACAGCCCCAACCCACAGCCCCAACCCACAGCCCCAACCCACAGCCCCAACCCACAACCACAACCCCAACCCACACAGCCCCAACCCACACAGCCCCAACCCACACAGCCCCAACCCACACAGCCCCAACCCACAACCCACACAGCCCTAACCCACAACCCACACAGCCCCAACCCACAACCCACACAGCCCCAACCCACAACCCACACAGCCCCAACCCACAACCCACACAGCCCCAACCCACACAGCCCCAACCCACACAGCCCCAACCCACAACCCACACAGCCCCAACCCACACAGCCCCAACCCACACAGCCCCAACCCACAACCCACACAGCCCCAACCCACAACCCACACAGCCCCAACCCACAACCCACACAGCCCCAACCCACAACCCACACAGCCCCAACCCACAACCCACACAGCCCCAACCCACAACCCACACAGCCCCAACCCAGACAGCCCCAACCCACACAGCCCCAACCCACAACCCACACAGCCCCAACCCACACAGCCCCAACCCACACAGCCCCAACCCACAACCCACACAGCCCCAACCCACAACCCACACAGCCCCAACCCACACAGCCCCAACCCACACAGCCCCCCCTCCCCGCCGCTGTGTCCACGGCTTTAAGTGGGGCCCTCCCTCCTCCTCCTCCTACTCCCCCCTGGCTCCTCATCGCTGAGCCACCACCAACATCCGGGATCAGAGCCCCCACCACCACCACCAGCACCACCATCCCCACCAGCACCACCCCCCCCACCAGCACCACCACTACCCCCCCCACCAGCACCACCAGCACCACCACCACCACCACCATCCCCACCAGCACCACCACCACCATCCCCACCAGCACCACCACCACCATCCCCACCAGCACCACCACCATCCCCACCACCACCACCATCACCACCACCATCACCACCACCCCCACCACCACCCCCACCACCACCACGACAACGAGGTGAGGTTAGGTAGACGTGACAAGGTGACAAGATGAGGGGAGGTGACTGAGTGAGGTGGTGAGTGGCTGAATGGGATGGTGGGTGGTTGAGTGAGGTGGTGGGTGGTGGTGTGGGTGGGTGGCTGGTGGTGTGGGTGGGGTGGTGGGTAGCTGAGTGGGTGGCTGAGTGGGGTGGTGGGTGGCTGAGTGGGTAGCTGAGTGGGTAGCTGAGTGGGTGGCTGAGTGGGGTGGTGGGTAGCTGAGTGGGGTGGTGGGTAGCTTGGTGGGTGGCTGAGTGGGTAGCTGATTCAGGTCCCACCCCCCCAGTAGACACGCCGCGAGCCCCCCCCCCTCGCTGTCAACACCACAGCCGCCCCAGAGTCACGTGGTGGCCACCGCCCGCCCGCCCGCTCGCTCTCACCGCCTGCCCCATGAACCTTGCCCCCATTGCCTGGACCCACTTAGTGGGGACGGGGGGGCGGGGGGGCGGTTACGTGGTTGTGGTGGAGGTTGTGATGGTGGTGGAGAATGTGATGGAGGATGTGGTGGTGGTTGTGGTGGTGGTTGTGGTGGATGATGTGGTGGTGGATGATGTGGTGGTGATGTGGTGGTGATGTGGTGGATGATGTGGTGGTGGTTGTGGTGGTGGAGAATGTGATAGTGGTGGAGGATGTGATGGTGGTTGTGGTGGATGATGTGGTGGTGGATGATGTGGTGGATGATGTGGTGGTGATGTGGTGGTGATGTGGTGGATGATGTGGTGGTGGTGAATGTGATGGTTGTGGTGGAGGTGGATGATGTGGTTGTGGTTGTGAATGTGATGGTGGTGGTTGAGGATGTGGTGGTGGTGGTGGATGTGATGGTGGATGTGATGGTGGTTGTGGAGATTGATGGTGGTGGTGATGTGGTCGAGGCTGTGGTGGTGGTGGTGATGTGGTGGAGGTTGTGATGGTGGTGAAGCATCTGATGATGGTGGATGTGTTGGTGATCATCATCGCCACCATCACCTCATTCATCATCATCACCACCACCTCATTCATCATCACCATCACCACCTCATTCATCATCACCATCACCACCACCTCATTCATCATCACCATCACCATCACCTCATTCATCATCATCATCATCACCACCACCTCATTCATCATCATCATCATCACCACCACCTCATTCATCATCACCATCACCACCACCATCACCACCACCATCACCACCACCTCATTCATCATCACCATCACCACCACCTCATTCATCATCACCATCACCACCATCACCTCTATCATCATAACCACCACCATCTCGATCACCTCAATCAATCACCGCCACCACCATGATCACCACCACCACCATGATCACCACCACCACCATGATCACCACTATCACCACCACCACCATGATCACCACTATCACCACCACCACCATGATCACCACCACCACCACTATCACCACCACCACCATGATCACCACCACCACCACCACTATCACCACCACCACCACCACCATGATCACCACCACCACCACCATGATCACCACCACCACCATGATCACCACCACCACCACCACTATCACCACCACCACCATGATCACCACCACCACCATGATCACCACCACCACTATCACCACCACCACCATGATCACCACCACCACCACTATCACCACCACCACCACCTCGATCATCTTTTGGAGAGGGCCCCAAACAAAGTCGGCTCAACTCCTCCTCCTCCACACTCCAGCGGGGTCGATCCCATCGCACCTCGTCACGTGACCACGTGGAGTTCCCCCCCCCCCTCCTCACCCCCCTCCCCCGCGAAGGTTCAGCCAATCGGTGGCCCCGCTCGGTGACGCGCCCCCCCCCCGCCCCCCCCCCGATGGAAACTATGGGAGCCACGCGGTCCCTACGGGGGTGGAGTGGAGAGGAGAGGGGGGCGAGCGGCCATCTCTCATCCTCCTGCTGCTGCTGCTGCTGAGTCTCTCTCTCTTTGGTTGGTGGTAGGTGGAGGAGGTGGTGGAAGAGGTGGAGGAGGAGGTGGAGGTGGTGGAGGAGGTGATGGATCCGGTGGAGGTGGTGGGAGCAGGAAATGGTGGAGGACAAGGATGTGTGGTTGTGGATGTGGAGGATGTGGAGGTGGAGGATGTGAAGGTGCAGGATGAGTAGGTGGAGG
Organism: Lampetra fluviatilis; assembly: GCF_964198595.1. Classification (NCBI taxonomy): domain Eukaryota; kingdom Metazoa; phylum Chordata; class Hyperoartia; order Petromyzontiformes; family Petromyzontidae; genus Lampetra; species Lampetra fluviatilis. The sequence goes on along the minus strand of NC_136344.1, from coordinate 1,644,530 downwards.
ATGAGGAGGTGGAGGATGAGGTGGAGGAGGTGGAGGAGGTGGATGAGATGCGTGCAGGAGGCTCCTGCTGGGCAGGTGATGAGGCAAGTCAACCGCTCCCCTCCATCCCTGCGTCTCAGTCCGTGGAGACTCCGTGACCCCCCCCACCGTCACCCCCCTACCTTCATCCCCCCACCGTGACCCCCCCACCGTGACCCCCCCCCCCACGGTGACCCCCGTGACCTCGAGCGTTTTAAAATTCCTGTGCGCTCGCCCCGTGACGCACGCAGCCTCAACTCACCTCCACGCGTGCAAAGACAAAGGTCCCCCGTGTAGCCTCTAGCAGGCGGTAGGGGCAAGTGCTGTTAGTAGCAGCAGTGCCTACAGACACACAGACAAAGGTCCCCCGTGTAGCCTCTAGCAGGCGGTAGGGGCAAGTGCTGTTAGTAGCGAGTAGCAGCAGCGCCTATGAAGGCCGCTACAGTGCACGTGGTTGTTGGAGGTGGTGTGGCACCTGCCGGGTCTGTCCCGTGACCTCATGCACCTAGCCTGGCACAGTAGGGAGGTACAGCTGGTGGTGCATCTACAGTCAGCCAACCCGCGGCACCTGCCGGGTCTGTCCCGTGACCTCATGCACCTAGCCTGGCACAGTAGGGGGGTACAGCTGGTGGTGCATCTACCGGTCATCTCAGTCAGCCAACCCGTGGCACCTGCCGGGTCTGTCCCGTGACCTCATGCACCTAGCCTGGCACAGCAGGGGGGTACAGCTGGTGGTGCATCTACCGGTCATCTCAGTCAGCCAACCCGCGGCACCTGCCGGGTCTGTCCCGTGAGCCTCCAACACTCCACGTGACCGCCTCAAAGTGCACCTGGCCTGGCACGGGCGCCGTGGTGACGTCACCGTCGTTTAGTGGCGGTGGTGGTGATTGTTGTTGGTGGTGGTGGTGATTGTTGGTGGTGGTGATTGTTGTTGGTGGTGGCTCAAAAACACGCGGGCAGCGAGCCAATCAGTGCGGAACGGCCACCACCACACCCCTCCCCCCACCACTCCCCCCCCCACCCACCACTCCCACCCACTCCCCACATCCACCACTCCACCCCCCCCACTCCACCCCCCCCACTCATCCCCCCCCCCACCACTCATCCCCCCCCCCACCACTCCCCCCCACTCACCCCACCCACCACTCCCCCCCCAATAGATGGGGGACTGCCCCAGGCAGAGGACACGTGGAGATTGTGAGGTTAAAGGTCAATATGCTACCATCCACCCTCCCTCCCCATTCCCCCCCACCCTGCCCCCCACTCCCCCCCACCCACCACTCCCCCCACTACACCCCCCCCCACTCACCCCACCCACCACTCCTCCCCCCCCATAGATGGGGGACTGCCCCAGGCAGTGGAGGACACGTGGAGATTGTGAGGTCATAGGTCAAGATGCCACCACCACCACCACCCTCTACCCACCCTACCGAGACGGGCGATGGCACGTACACAGGGACACAGACAAAGGTCCCCCAGGTAGCCTCAAGCAAGGCTGTAGGGGCAAGTGCTATTCGTAGTGAGTAGCAGCAGTGCCTATAGACACAGATCCCCCGTGTAGCCTCTAACAGGTTGTAGGGGCAAGTGCTGTTATGTGTGATGAGTCTATGGCTCTATGTGATGAGTCTATGGGTCTCTGCTCTGTGATGAGTCTATGGCTCTGCTGTGTGATGAGTCTATGGGTCTCTGCTGTGTGATGAGTCTATGGGTCTCTGCTGTGTGATGAGTCTATGGCTCTATGTGATGAGTCTATGGGTCTCTGCTCTGTGATGATTCTATGGCTATCTGCTGTGTGATGAGTCTATGGCTCTCTGCTGTGTGATGAGTCTATGGCTCTCTGCTGTGTGATGAGTCTATGGGTCTCTGCTCTGTGATGAGTCTATGGCTCTCTGCTGTGTGATGAGTCTATGGGTCTCTGCTGTGTGATGAGTCTATGGGTCTCTGCTGTGTGATGAGTCTATGGCTCTATGTGATGAGTCTATGGGTCTCTGCTCTGTGATGATTCTATGGCTCTCTGCTGTGTGATGAGTCTATGGCTCTCTGCTGTGTGATGAGTCTATGGCTCTCTGCTGTGTGATGAGTCTATGTACTGAAAGTTTAACTTCTTTTGCTAATCGTAGGTGCCTATAGACACAAAAGCAAAGCTCGCCCGTGTAGTTTCCAACAGGCTATCAGGGCAAGTCCTGTTAGCGAGTAGCAGCAGCGCCTATAGACACAAAGACAAAGCCCCCCGTGTAGCCTCTAACAGACCGTGAGGGCAAGTGCTGTCAGTGAGTGAATGGGTGGGTGAGTGGGTGAGTGGGTGAATGCGTGAGTGGTCGAGCGGATAGGTGAGAGTGTGAATGGGTGGGCGAGTGGATGGATGGATAAATGAGAGTGTGCGTGCGGTGAGCGAGTGGGTGAGTGAGTGGGTGGGTGAGTGAGTGGGTGAGAAGTTGAGTGAGTGAGCGGGTGGGTGGGTGAGTGGGTGAATGAGTGAGTGGTCGAGTGGATAGGTGAGAGTGCGAATGGGTGGGCGAGTGGATGGGTGGATGAATGAGAGTGTGCGTGCGTTAGTGAGCGGGTGGGTGAGTGAGATGAGTGAGTGAGCGAGTGGGCGAGTGAGTGAGATGAGTGGGTGAGTGGGTAAGTGAGTGAGCGGGTGGGTGAGTGGGTGGGTGAGTGGGTGGGTGGGTGAGTGGGCGAGTGAGTGAGATGAGTGGGTGAGTGGGTAAGTGAGTGAGCGGGTGGGTGAGATGAGCGAGTGAGATGAGTGAGTGAGCGAGTGGGTGAGTGAGATGAGTGAGTGAGCGAGTGGGTGAGTGAGATGAGTGAGATGAGTGAGTGAGCGAGTGGGTGAGTGAGTTGAGTGAGTTGAGTGAGTGAGCGAGTGGGTGAGTGAGTTGAGCGAGTGAGTGAGCGAGTGTGAGCGAGTGGGTGAGTGGGTGGGTGAGCGAGTGGGCGAGTGAGTGGGTGAGTGAGTGAGTGGGTGAGTGAGTGAGTGGGTGGGTGAGTGAGAGAGCGAGCAAGCGAGTGGGTGAGCGAGTGGGTGAGTGAGTGAGCGAAGTGGGCGAGTGAGCGAGTGGGTGGGTTAGTGAGTGGGTGGGTGGGTGAGCGAGTGGGCGAGTGAGTGGGTGAGTGAGTGAGTGAGTGGGTGGGTGGGTGAGTGAGAGAGCGAGCAAGCGAGTGGGTGAGTGAGTGAGCGAGTGGGTGAGTGAGATGAGTGAGTTGAGTGAGTGAGCGAAGTGGGCGAGTGAGTGAGATGAGTGGGTGAGTGGGTAAGTGACTGAGCAGGTGGGTGAGTGAGTGGGTGGGTGGGTGAGTGGGCGAGTGAGTGAGATGAGTGGGTGAGTGGGTAAGTGAGCGGGTGGGTGAGATGAGTGAGTGAGTGGGTGAGTGGGTAAGTGAGTGAGTGGGTGGGTGAATGAGTGAGTGAGTGAGTGGGTGGGTGGGTGAGTGAGTGAGTGGGTGGGTGGGTGAGATGAGTGAGTGAGCGAGTGGGCGAGTGAGTGAGATGAGTGGGTGAGTGGGTAAGTGAGTGAGCGGGTGGGTGAGTGGGTGGGTGGGTGAGTGAGTGGGCGAGTGAGTGAGATGAGTGGGTGAGTGGGTAAGTGAGTGAGCGGGTGGGTGAGATGAGTGAGTGAGATGAGTGAGTGAGCGAGTGGGTGAGTGAGATGAGTGAGTGAGGGAGTGGGTGAGTGAGATGAGTGAGTGAGCGAGTGGGTGAGTGAGTGAGCGAGTGAGCGAGTGGGTGAGTGAGTGAGCGAGTGAGCGAGTGAGCGAGTGGGTGAGTGAGCGGGTGGGTGAGTGAGTGGGTGGGTGAGCGAGTGGGCGAGTGAGTGGGTGAGTGAGTGAGTGGGTGGGTGGGTGGGTGGGTGAGTGAGTGGGTGGGTGGGTGAGTGAGAGAGCGAGCAAGCGAGTGGGTGAGCGAGTGGGTGAGTGAGCGAGTGGGTGAGTGAGCGGGTGGGTGGGTGAGCGAGTGGGCGAGTGGGTGGGTGGGTGGGTGAGTGAGTGAGTGGGTGGGTGAGTGAGAGAGCGAGCAAGCGAGTGGGTGAGCGAGTGGGTGAGTGAGTGAGCGAGTGGGTGAGTGAGATGAGTGAGTGAGCGAGTGAGATGAGTGGGTGAGTGGGTAAGTGAGTGAGCGGGTGGGTGAGTGAGTGGGTGGGTGGGTGGGTGAGTGGGCGAGTGAGTGAGATGAGTGGGTGAGTGGGTAAGTGAGTGAGTGGGTGGGTGAGTGAGTGGGTGGGTGAGTGGGTGGGTGAGTGGGTGGGTGGGTGGGTGGGTGGGTGAGTGAGTGAGTGGGTGGGTGGGTGAGTGAGCGAGTGAGCGAGTGTGTGAGTGAGATGAGTGGGTAAGTGAGTGAGCGGGTGGGTGAGTGAGTGAGTGGGTGGGTGAGTGAGTGGGTGGGTGAGTGAGTGGGTGAGTGAGTGAGATGAGTGGGTGAGTGAGTGAGATGAGTGGGTGAGTGGGTAAGTGAGTGAGCGGGTGGGTGAGTGAGTGGGTGGGTGAGTGAGTGGGCGAGTGAGTGAGATGAGTGGGTGAGTGGGTAAGTGAGCGGGTGGGTGAGATGAGTGAGTGAGCGAGTGGGTGAGTGAGATGAGTGAGTGAGCGAGTGGGTGAGTGAGATGAGTGGGTGAGTGGGTAAGTGAGTGAGTGGGTGGGTGAGTGAGTAAGTGAGTGGGTGGGTGAGTGGGTGGGTGGGTGAGTGGGTGGGTAGGTGGGTGGGTGGGTGAGTGAGTGGGTGGGTGGGTGAGTGAGCGAGTGAGCGAGTGTGTGAGTGAGATGAGTGGGTAAGTGAGTGAGCGGGTGGGTGAGTGAGTGAGTGAGTGGGTGGGTGAGTGAGTGGGTGGGTGAGTGAGTGGGTGAGTGAGTGAGATGAGTGGGTGAAATCAATCGGAGAACAGGGGCCCGACGATTGGGTGGCGATGGCGGCGGTGATGGTGATGGCGGTGATGGCAGTGGCGATGGTGGTGGTGGCTATGGTGGCGATGATGGTGGTGATGATGTTGGCGGTGATGTTGTCATTGATGATGATGGCATTGATGATGATGGCATTGATGATGATGGCGGCGATGAAGGAGGAGGGAGAGCCTGGGGCTGGTGGTACACACGGAGAGAGAGCGAGAGAAGTTTAAAATAAATGGAACTCGTGGCATTAAAAGAGAGAAATCACGCGCGGAACCGGACACATTGTCCACGGGGGGGGGGGGGGGGAACTCCACCCCTCCTTGGTCGACTCAGCCATAAATGTGTTACCACACTCTGTATGTGTCTGTCTGTGTGCGTGTGTCTGTCTGTCTGTGTGCGTGTGTCTGTCTGTTTGTGTGCGTGTGTCTGTCTGTCTGTGTGCGTGTGTCTGTCTGTCTGTGTGCGCGTGTCTGTCTGTCTGTGTGCGCGTGTCTGTCTGTGTGCGCGTGTCTGTCTGTGTGCGCGTGTCTGTCTGTGTGCGCGTGTCTGTATGCGCGTGTCTGTATGCGCGTGCCACAGTTGCACAACCGCACGCGTACACACACACTCACACACGTACACACACTCACACACAGCCACACACACAGCCAGCCCAGCGGGCACGATTTGCAAGCTACTGGCGCGTTGCATCAGCCAGGCACGGAGAGGGAGCGGGGGGGGGGGGATACACTGTGACTGCTGCCCCTACCACTCTCCTGCTGCTGCTGCTGCTGATACTACTGCTGCTGCTACTACTGCTGCTGCTGATCCTACTGCTGCTGCTGATCCTACTGCTGCTGCTGATACTACTACTGCTGCCCCTACCCCTCTCCTGCTGCTGCTGATACTACTACTGCTACTGCTGATCCTACTACTGCTGCTGCTGATCCTCCTACGACTGCTCCTACTACTGCTGCTGACCCTACTACTACTGCTGCTTGCAGCAGTAGCAGCAGTATGAGCAGCTGTTCCTACTGCTCCGACTGCTGCAAACAGCAGCAGTCGCAGCAGTAGGAGTCGGGGCAGGGGTCAGTCATTGGACTCTCGCGGCGAGGGGAGTGATTGATCGGGGAGGAGGGGGGCAAAGGGCGATAGCTGCAGATTTGTGTTCTGATTTCCCATCATCTGCCCTGGCCATAGCCATGGTCGATTCACTGCTGCATGGAGGTTTCTGCTAAGCCATGGCAATGACTGATCACCATGAGCCATGATCTATCCACCCACAGAGTGACACACACACAGACAGTGACACACACACACAGAGTGACGCATACAGACACAGTGACACACAGACACAGTGACACACACACACAGACACAGTGACACACACACACAGACACAGTGACACACACACAGACACAGTGACACACACACAGACACAGTGACACACACACAGACACAGAGTGACACAACAACAACCGCCATTCGCCACTAAGTGGCGGTGACGTCACCACGACGCTTGTGCCAGGCCATGTGCACCTTGAGGCCACGTGAAGTGTCGAACGCCCGCTGGCAGGAGGTCACGGGGCAGACCCAGGTGCCACGGGTCGACTGACTGAGATGACCGAGATGACTGGCTGATGCACCACCTGTGCCCCCTACTGTGCCAACTTGCTGTGCTTTATCCACCCGGCGCTCCGCTCGTTGTTGTGAGCGTCGCTCCTCCGCCCTCCGTTGTTGTTGGAGGGCGACTGCCTCCAACTGCCCAGTAGCGTCCTTCACGAGCCTCCTCCACTGAGGCCGATCTTGACATCGCTGGTACCAGTCATCGGCAAGTCCACTCAGCTCCACATCCTCCTGTACCACATCACTCCATCTCGTCTCTAGCCCGTGCCGCGCCCGTTTAGCTCCCTCGATCCGGCCGAACAAAAGCTGTCTAAGGCATGCGGTGGCTGGGCATGCGGGCTACATGACCCAGCCAACGCAGCCTTGCCTGCCGGAGGAACCCACCGATGGGACTTTGCCCAGATCTTTCAAGGATTTGTGAGCTCCTCACACAATCCAGCCTGGTTAAACCCAGGATGGATCGTAGGCAGGCCAGCCTAAATGTTTCTAACCAGCAAAGATGTTCCATTAGGGGTGTCCACATTTCGCAAGCGTAGAGAAGGGAGGGAATGACCATGGCCGAGAAGACCTGAAGCTTCGTGCGGAGCGATAGACCAGGTAGCTTCTACACGGCGTTACGCAACCGATGAAAATATATTGCCGCTCTAATGATTGAATGAGACCCTCCGCTGTTAAACTGGAGCTGGTCATGAGCACACTGCCCAGATAAAATGGGAAACTCTCCACTCTCTCCACAACTGCCCCATCACCGATTGGGAGTTGTGGGGGTGAAGTGTCCGATGGTACAAAATACCCAGGCAGGTGCTTCGTTTTGGTGGGGCTGATGGTAAGGCCCCACCTCTTAGTGTCAAGCTCCAGGTTAAGCAGCAGCGCCTCCAACTCCTCCTCTGAGTGAGCCGCAATTACCAGATCATCGACATACATAACATGGTTGACCAATAGGGAGCCATCCCTTGACCGCACCTGGGCATCGATCAGCCTCCCATTGTATCGGTACCAGATGGGAATTCCTGCGGTACAGCTACTGAAGGCTTCACAAACTACGTGGTCGAAATAGATGTTGGAGCCAGAGGACATCCCTGTCGCACCCAAAGGTGAAAAGGGAATGGCTCCGACTCCTGGCCAGAGTGACACACACACAGATACACAGTGACACACACAGAGTGACACACACACACAGATACACAGAGTGACACACACACAGATACACAGAGTGACACACACACACAGATACACAGAGTGACACACACACACAGAGTGACACACACACACATACACAGAGTGACACACCCACACAGAATTTGGGTTCAGTGTTTGCCAATCTTGTTATCTTGGTGGTTGTTGTTGGCCAGTGTGAGATGTAACAACTTCATGTCCACACTGCACTGATGGTGGTGATGATGATGACAACCGCGTGACAGAATCCATGACCCCAGAGAGACACAGACAGAGACACATACAGAGAGAGAGACACACAGAGAGAGGGAGACAGACACACAGAGAGACAGACAGAGAGAGACAGACAGACAGAGAGAGACAGAGAGACAGACAGAGAGACAGACAGAGAGAGACAGACAGAGAGAGAGACAGAGAGAGACAGACAGAGAGAGAGACAGACAGAGAGAGACAGAGAGAGACAGAGAGAGACAGACAGAGAGAGACACAGACAAAGACAGAGACAGACAGAGACACAGAGAGACACAGAGACAGACAGAGAGACAGAGACACTGGGAGTGCGTAAGGGGGAAGAGTTCAAGGCGATCTGAGGTCACATTTCGCAACGTGGCGCCACAATCCACACGGTGACACGCGCAGAGTGACACGCAGAGTGAGTGACACGCACAGTGACACACACACAGTGACACACAGAGTGACACACAGAGTGACACGCAGAGTGAGTGACACGCACAGTGACACACACACAGAGTGACACGCAGAGTGACACGGAATGTGACACGCACAGAGTGACAGGTGACACGCAGAGTGACACAGTGAGTGACACACACACAGAGTGAGTGACACACACACAGAGTGAGTGACACGCAGAGTGACACACACACAGAGTGACACGCACACACATACACAGACACACAGAGTGACACACGCAGAGTGACACACGCAGAGTGACACACGCAGAGTGACACACGCAGAGTGACACACGCAGAGTGACACACGTAGAGTGACACGCAGAATGTGACACACACACAGAGTGACACGCAGAGTGACACACACACACAGTGACACACACACAGAGTGACACAGTGACACGCAGTGACACGTTGAGACACACACGGTGACACAAAGACAAAGGTCACCCGTGTAGCCTCTAGCAGGGTCTAAGGGAGAGACGCAGACTCCACATATACAGCAGGAATTATCAGGATCGAACCCACGATCTCCTGTAGACCAGCCGAGGTAGTCAACATCTCAGTCACCCTGATGATGATGATGAGAGAGACGCAGACTCCACATATACAGCAGCAGGGATTGAACCCACGACCTCCTGTATACCAGGCGAGGTAGTCAACATCTCATATCCACCGTGATGATGATGATAGACACACAGACTCCACATAGACCTCCTGTAGACCAAGCGAGGTAGTCAACATCTCCTAGTCACTGTGATGATGGTGATGAGAGACGCAGACTCCACATAGGCCTCCTGTAGACCAGGCGAGGTAGTCAACATCTCATAGCCACCGTGATGATGATGATGATGATGAAGACACACAAACTCCACATAGACCTCCTGTAGACCAGGCGAGGTAGTCAACATCTCATAGCCACCGTGATGATGATGATGAGAGACACACAGACTCCACATAGACCTCCTGTAGACCAGGCGAGGTAGTCAACATCTCATAGCCACCGTGATGATGATGATGAAAGACACACAAACTCCACATAGACCTCCTGTAGACCAGGCGAGGTAGTCAACATCTCATAGCCACTGTGATGATGATGATGAGAGAGACACACAAACTCCACGTAGACCTCCTGTAGACCAGGCGAGGTAGTCAACATCTCCTAGTACCGACGGGGGGAGAGACAAAGGCGGTCGGGGCCGAGAAGTCGGCGTGTTTTGATATCCTCACCTCAAGCTCCCCAGGCGCGGATAGGCGCCAGCCATTTGAGTCGAGTTCTGAGGTAAACTTTTGTACTAAAAACTAATTTTGTTTAACAATCTCACCGCTTACGATCGCATTACTTTGTCGTTATAGTGCACCCGCGCGCGTGTGTTATCGTTATTTTTGTTTTCTTTAAGAAAATAACAAATTTAAAGCTAAAAAACTTTCAAACTTTTGCGGCGAGTGACAAAATTACGCGCGCGCCGCTCCTTTTATACCCCGAGGGGGGGGGGGGTCCTCGCCTGAGCACGAACCTCGAAATCCGCGTAACGCTCCGCTGCAGGAAATAAAATAATCCCCCACCTCACCCGGCTCCTCCGATGAACGCTGAGGTTAAAATCGATCGCTCGCATCGTCATTTGGCGTGAACTGTTTAATCGATTTGTGAGTTGAAGGCGTTGTTGTCGTTGTTGTTGTTGACGAGGCGGTGAAGAGGCGAGGTGGTGATTTGGTGGTCAGCACGCGCATTGATACACGGCGCCCGCTGTGTCAGACTTCCGGATTCGCGCGTGGCGGTTGGCTCGGCGGTGTCACGTGACAAGTGGCGGGAAAATCGTTTCAATTGCACAGATCCACAGAGACCCATAGACTCACACAGAGACCCATAGACTCACACAGAGACCCACAGACTCACACAGAGACCCATAGACTCACACAGAGACCCACAGACTCACACAGAGACCTATAGACTCACACAGAGACCCATAGACTCACACAGAGACCCATAGACTCACACAGAGACCCATAGACTCACACAGAGACCTATAGACTCACACAGAGACCCATAGACTCACACAGAGACCCATAGACTCACACAGAGACCCACAGACTCACACAGAGACCTATAGACTCACACAGAGACCCATAGACTCACACAGAGACCCATAGACTCACACAGAGACCCACAGACTCACACAGAGACCCATAGACTCACACAGAGACCCACAGACTCACACAGAGACCTATAGACTCACACAGAGACCCATAGACTCACACAGAGACCCATAGACTCACACAGAGACCCACAGACTCACACAGAGACCCATAGACTCACACAGAGACCCACAGACTCACACAGAGACCTATAGACTCACACAGAGACCCATAGACTCACACAGAGACCCATAGACTCACACAGAGACCCATAGACTCACACAGAGACCTATAGACTCACACAGAGACCCATAGACTCACACAGAGACCCATAGACTCACACAGAGACCCACAGACTCACACAGAGACATATAGACTCACACAGAGACCCATAGACTCACACAGAGACCCATAGACTCACACAGAGACCCACAGACTCACACAGAGACCCATAGACTCACACAGAGACCCACAGACTCACACAGAGACCTATAGACTCACACAGAGACCCATAGACTCACACAGAGACCCACAGACTCACACAGAGACCCATAGACTCACACAGAGACCCACAGACTCACACAGAGACCTATAGACTCACACAGAGACCCATAGACTCACACAGAGACCCATAGACTCACATAGAGACCCATAGACTCACACAGAGACCCATAGACTCACACAGAGACCCATAGACTCACACAGAGACCCATAGAGAGCCATGGACTCACACAGAGACCTACAGAGACCCATAGAGACCCATAGACTCACACAGAGCCATAGACTCACACAGAGACCTACATAGACTCACAAAGAGACCCATAGACTCACAGTAGCAGCAGCAAAACTCTCCAGAGCACTATCATCATCATCATCACACCACCACCATCACCACCATCACACCACCATCACCATCACCACCATCATCACCACCACACCACCACCACCACGGGGCCCGCTGTTTCTCTAACCCGAACTTTATTAATATTTTCCAATCATTGTACAACCGATGAAAAAAGTGACCGCACGCTGAATGTTTCATTTGCGTTGGGGGGTTTCTGCGTGCGTGTCGTGTGTACATGCGTGTTGTGTGTCGTGTGTACATGCGTGTGTCGTGTGTGCGTGTTGTGTCGTGTGTACATGCGTGTGTCATGTGTCGTGTGTACATGCGTGTGTCGTGTGTGCGTGTTGTGTCGTGTGTACATGCGTGTGTCATGTGTCGTGTTGTGTGTGCGTGTCGTGTGTCGTCGTGTGTACATGCGTGTGTCGTGTGTGTATGTGTCGTGTGTACATGCGTGTGTCGTGTGTGTATGTGTCGTGTGTACATGCGTGTGTCGTGTGTACATGCGTGTCGTGTGTACGTGTGTATGTGTCGTGTGTACATGCGTGTGTCGTGTGTGTATGTGTCGTGTCGTGTGTGTGTCGTGTGTGTGTCGTGTGTGTGTCGCGTGTGTCGTGTGTACATGCGTGTCGTGTGTACGTGTGTATGTGTCGTGTGTACATGCGTGTGTCGTGTGTGTATGTGTCGTGTCGTGTGTGTGTCGTGTGTGTCGTGTGTGTCGTGTGTATGTCGTGTGTATATGTCGTGTGTACATGCGTGTGTCATGTGTATGTGTGTATGTGTCGTGTGTACATGCGTGTCGTGTACACACGTGACGTGTGTACGTGCGTGTCTTGTGCGCACGCGTTCCACTTTACAAGGAGGTTTAAATAAAAAAATAACGATCATCTTCGGATAGCTCATTGGCATTATACAACGACATCAACGACAACAACATCATCAACAACAACATCAACAATATCAACAACATCGTCGACAACATCATCGACATCGTCATCGACTACATCGACAGCATCGTTGACGTCATCGTTGACGTCATCGTCATTGACGTCATTGTTGACGTCGTCGACGTCATCATCGACGTCATCGTCGACATCAACGTCATCGTTTACATCAACGTCATCGTTGACAATAACGTCATCATCGTCATCATCGACGTCATCGTTGACATCAACGTCATTGTTGACATCAACGTCATCATCAACGTCATCATCGACAACGTCATCGTTGACATCAACGTCATCATCGACGTCATCGTTGACATCGACGTCATCATCGACGTCATCGTCGACGTCATCGTTGACATCAACGTCATCATCGACGTCATCATTGACATCGACGTCATCGTTGACATCGACGTCATCATCGACGTCATCGTTGACATCAACGTCATCATCGACGTCATCGACAACGTCATTGTTGACATCGACGTCATCATCGACAACGTCATCATCGACGACGTCATCATCGACGACGTCATCATCGACGACGTCATCATCGGCGTGCGAGCGAGCGGGCGGCAGAGCGATCATCACTCAGCAGAGTGAGAGAGAGAGACAGTGAGGGAGAGAGAGACAGAGAGAGTGAGTGAGAGTGAGTGAGAGTGAGTAAGAGACAGAGAGAGAGTAAGGGAGAGAGTGAGAGTGAGTAAGAGAGAGACACAGAGAGAGAGTGAGAGACACAGAGAGACAGAGAGAGAGAGACACAGAGAGAGAGTGAGAGACACAGAGAGACAGAGAGACAGAGAGAGAGAGACACAGAGAGAGAGTGAGAGACACAGAGAGTGAGAGACAGAGAGAGAGTGAGGGAGAGAGAGCGCAACACAAACTCTTTACCCCCGCAGAAATCTCACGCCCCTCCCCCCAGGGCCATCCCCCCAGCCCCCCCCCCACCACCCCCCCCCCCCTTCATCCCCCCTTCACCCCCCCCACCGCAAACACCACACGCAGAACCACGACAGGAACGGGTGGGAGGGGGACACCTTGACCATGGTGATGGTGGTGATGGTGGTGATGGTGGTTGTGATGATGGTGGTGATGGTGGTGATGGTGGTGACGGTGGTTGTGACGATGGTGGTGATGGTGGTGATGGTGGTGACGGTGGTTGTGATGATGGTGGTGATGGTGATGATGGTGGTGACGGTGGTTGTGATGATGGTGGTGATGGTGGTGATGGTGGTGATGGTGGTTGTGGTGATGGTGGTGATGGTGGTGACGGTGGTTGTGATGATGGTGGTGATGGTGATGATGGTGGTGACGGTGGTTGTGATGGTGGTGACGGTGGTTGTGATGGTGGTGACGGTGGTGGTGATGACGGTGGTGGTGATGATGGTGGTGATGGTGATGTCCTGGTAGTGATGACGGTGGTGGTGACAATGGTGGTGACGGTGGTGGTGACGATGGGGGTGGTGATGGTGACGGTGGTGGTGATGGTCGAGAGGGTGGTGGTGGTGGTGGCGGCAACATGGCCGCCTTCCACACGCGGCAAGAGATGGGAGGGAGTGAGGGGCAGATGATGAGGATGATGATGATGAAGATGATGAAGAAGATGATGATGATGATAAAGATGATGATGAGGATGATGATGATGGGGTGGCAGCAACATGGCTGCCTCCCACGCGGTGTGGCGGCGGCGGCAACAGCCGATACAGAACCACCCCCCACCACCCCCCCCCCACCACCACCACCACCACCGCCACCACCACCACCGCCACCACCACCACCACCACCGCCGCCCACCCACGGTGCGCGTGGGTGGCGACATCTCTAGACGTAGGCCCGGCACCCGGCGTAGAGGCCTAGCGACAAGGCCCCGATCAGGAAAGCTCCGGTCATCAGCGGCCGCCACCCCCAGCGGCCGTGCCACCGCCGCCAGCGCCGCCACCACCACGCCGGCGACGCCGGTGACGCCGGAGCGCCGGCGTCGTCGGCCGCCCGCTCGGCAAGGGACTGCCGGCACCGCATCCCCTTGAGACGCTCCACCATCGCCACTCGGCGAGACTCGCGGCGCTCTCGCTTGGCAAGGCGGTCGGACGCGGCGCGGGGAGACGGGCTGCGGGGTTGTGGTGGTGGTGGTGGTGGGGGGGGGAGTGGTGGTGGTGGTGGTGGTGGTGGGGGGGGGGTGGTGGTGGTGGTGGTGGTGGTGGGGGGGGAGTGGTGGTGGTGGTGAGGTGGTGGCGGTTGAGGTGGTTGTGGTGGGAGGGAGTGATGGTGGTAGTGGTGGGAGTGATGGTGGTAGTGGTGGGAGTGGTGGTGGTAGTGGTGGGAGTGGTGGTGGTTTAGGTGGTGGTGGGGGGGGTTGAGGTGGTGGTGGTGGTGGAAGTGGTGGTGATGGTTGAGGTGGTGGTGGGAGTGGTGGTGGTGGTGGTGGTGGTTTAGGTAAAAGTGGTGGTAGTGGTGGTGGTGATGGTAGCGGTGGGAGTGGTGGTGGTAGTGGTGGTGGTGGTAGTGGTGTTAGTTGGTGGTGGTAGTTGGTGGTGGTGGTAGTGGTGGTGGTAGTGGTGGTGGTGTTAGTTGGTGGTGGTAGTTGGTGGTGGTGTTAGTTGGTGGTGGTGTTAGTTGGTGGTGGTGGTAGTTGGTGGTGGTGGTAGTGGTGGTAGTTGGTGTTAGTTGGTGGTGGTAGGTGATGTTAGTTGGTGGTGGTGGGGTAGTTGGTGGTGGTGGTGGTGATGAGTGTGGGAGACACACGAGAGAGGGAGAGAGAACGTTAGTCACAGAATCCCCTGTTACTTCATTTGCATAACTAATTAATTAATTGGCCGCTAATTAAGACTCCCCACTGACGCCAGCTCCAAACTAACTGCCCGTGTGGGAGGTTCAACCGCAGCGACCGCCCTGGTTAATACTGCTGTGTGATGAGTTTATGGGTCTCTGCTGTGTGATGAGTCTGTGGCTCTCTGCTGTGTGATGAGTCTATGGGTCTCTGCTGTGTGATGAGTCTGTGGCTCTCTGCTGTGTGATGAGTCTGTGGGTCTCTGCTGTGTGATGAGTCTATGGCTCTCTGCTGTGTGATGAGTCTGTGGCTCTCTGCTGTGTGATGAGTTTATGGGTCTCTGCTGTGTGATGAGTCTGTGGCTCTCTGCTGTGTGATGAGTCTATGGGTCTCTGCTGTGTGATGAGTCTGTGGCTCTCTGCTGTGTGATGAGTCTGTGGGTCTCTGCTGTGTGATGAGTCTATGGCTCTCTGCTGTGTGATGAGTCTGTGGCTCTCTGCTGTGTGATGAGTCTATGGGTCTCTGCTGTGTGATGAGTCTATGGGTCTCTGCTGTGTGATGAGTCTGTGGGTCTCTGCTGTGTGATGAGTCTGTGGGTCTCTGCTGTGTGATGAGTCTATGGGTCTCTGCTGTGTGATGAGTCTATGGGTCTCTGCTGTGTGATGAGTCTGTGGGTCTCTGCTGTGTGATGAGTCTGTGGGTCTCTGCTGTGTGATGAGTCTGTGGCTCTCTGCTGTGTGATGAGTCTATGGGTCTCTGCTGTGTGATGAGTCTGTGGGTCTCTGCTGTGTGATGAGTCTGTGGGTCTCTGCTGTGTGATGAGTCTGTGGGTCTCTGCTGTGTGATGAGTCTATGGGTCTCTGCTGTGTGATGAGTCTGTGGGTCTCTGCTGTGTGATGAGTCTGTGGGTCTCTGCTGTGTGATGAGTCTGTGGCTCTCTGCTGTGTGATGAGTCTGTGGGTCTCTGCTGTGTGATGAGTCTGTGGCTCTCTGCTGTGTGATGAGTCTGTGGCTCTCTGCTGTGTGATGAGTCTGTGGCTCTCTGCTGTGTGATGAGTCTGTGGGTCTCTGCTGTGTGATGAGTCACCTCGAGTTTTGCCATCCGGCATCTGCCTCCCCCTTCTCCTCCTCGTCGTCAACGTTCCTGTAGACCACCTCCTCCTCCTCCGGACATCCCGGCAACACCGACACCGGCTCAGCCGTCGTCCCGGCAACGCGCCGGAACCGTAACGCCGGCTCCGCAGGCGATGGCGGCGATGGCGGTGGAGATGGTGAGGAGTTGACGGAAGAGGAGGAGGAGGAGGAGGCGGTGATGGTGAGATCCGGCGCTGGACGACGTTCCGGACGCGGTGGCGGCGGCGGCGGCAAGTCCGGTGAGAGTTGGTCAGCCGACCATCGGCCACCACCACCACCACCGCCACCACCGCCACCACCGCCACCACCACCGTCGTCGCCGCCGCCATCGTCGTTCGACAGCTCCATCCATCCATCCTGGGGTGGACAGGGACACACAGAGACCCACAGACTCATCACAGAGACCCACAGACTCATCACAGAGACCCACAGACTCATCATAGAGACCCACAGACTCATCATAGAGACCCATAGACTCATCATAGAGACCCATAGACTCATCATAGAGACCCATAAACTCATCATAGAGACCCATAGACTCATCACAGAGACCCACAGACTCATCATAGAGACCCATAGACTCATCACAGAGACCCATAGACTCATCACAGAGACCCACAGACTCATCATAGAGACCCATAGACTCATCACAGAGACCCATAGACTCATCACAGAGACCCACAGACTCACACAGAGACCCACAGACTCATCATAGAGACCCACAGACTCATCATAGAGACCCACAGACTCATCATAGAGACCCATAGACTCATCACAGAGACCCACAGACTCATCACAGAGACCCACAGACTCATCATAGAGACCCACAGACTCATCATAGAGACCCACAGACTCATCATAGAGACCCATAGACTCATCACAGAGACCCATAGACTCATCACAGAGACCCACAGACTCACACAGAGACCCATAGACTCACACAGAGACCCATAGACTCATCACAGAGACCCATAGACTCATCACAGAGACCCACAGACTCATCACAGAGACCCATAGACTCATCACAGAGACCCACACTCATCACAGAGACCCACAGACTCATCACAGAGACCCACAGACTCATCATAGAGACCCACAGACTCATCACAGAGACCCACAGACTCATCACAGAGACCCACAGACTCACACAGAGACCCATAGACTCATCACAGAAACCCATAGACTCATCACAGAGACCCACAGACTCACACAGAGACCCATAGACTCACACAGAGACCCATAGACTCATCACAGAGACCCACAGACTCATCACAGAGACCCATAGACTCACACAGAGACCCACAGACTCATCACAGAGACTCACAGACTCATCACAGAGACCCACAGACTCATCATAGAGACCCACAGACTCATCACAGAGACCCACAGACTCATCACAGAGACCCACAGACTCATCATAGAGACCCATAGACTCATCACAGAAACCCATAGACTCATCACAGAGACCCACAGACTCACACAGAGACCCATAGACTCACACAGAGACCCATAGACTCATCACAGAGACCCACAGACTCATCACAGAAACCCATAGACTCACACAGAGACCCATAGACTCATCACAGAGACCCACAGACTCACACAGAGACCCATAGACTCACACAGAGACCCATAGACTCACACAGAGACCCATAGACTCATCACAAAGACCCACAGACTCATCACAGAGACCCATAGCCTCACACAGAGACCCATAGACTCATCACACAGAGACCCAGACTCATCACACAGCAGAGACCCATAGACTCATCACACAGCAGAGACCCATAGACTCATCACAGAGACCCACATACTCATCATAGAGACCCATAGACTCATCATAGAGACCCACAGACTCACACAGAGACCCACAGACTCATCACAGAGACCCATAGACTCATCACAGAGACCCACAGACTCACACTGAGACTCATAGACTCACACAGAGACCCATAGACTCACACAGAGACCCACATACTCACACAGACACCCACAGACTCATCACAGAGACCCACAGACTCATCACAGAGACCCACAGACTCACACAGAGACCCACAGACTCATCACAGAGACCCATAGACTCATCACAGAGACCCACAGACTCACACAGAGACCCACAGACTCATCACAGAGACCCATAGACTCATCACAGAGACCCACAGACTCATCACAGAGACCCACAGACTCATCACAGAGACCCATAGACTCATCACAGAGACCCACAGACTCACACAGAGACCCACAGACTCATCAGAGACCCACAGACTCATCACAGAGACCCACAGACTCACACAGAGACCCACAGACTCATCACAGAGACCCACAGACTCACACAGAGACCCACAGACTCATCACAGAGACCCACAGACTCATCACAGAGACCCACAGACTCATCACAGAGACCCACAGACTCACACATAGACCCACAGACTCACACAAGAGACCCATAGACTCATCACAGAGACCCATAGACTCATCACAGAGACCCACAGACTCATCACAGAGACCCATAGACTCACAAAGAGACCCACAGACTCAAACAGAGACCCATAGACTCATCACAGAGACCCACAGACTCATCACAGAGACCCATAGACTCACACAGAGACACAGACTCACACAGAGACTCACAGACTCACACAGAGACCCATAGACTCATCACAGAGACACACAGACTCATCACAGAGACCCATAGACTCACACAGAGACCCACAGACTCATCACAGAGACCCATAGACTCATCACAGAGACACACAGACTCACACAGAGACCCACAGACTCATCACAGAGACCCATAGACTCATCACAGCGACCCACAGACTCATCACAGAGACCCACAGGCTCATCACAGAGACCCACAGACTCATCACAGAGACCCACAGACTCATCACAGAGACCCACAGACTAATCACAGAGACCCACAGACTCACCACAGAGACCCACAGACTCACACAGAGACCCACAGACTCATCACAGAGACCCACAGACTCATCACAGAGACCCACAGACTCATCACAGAGACCCACAGACTCATCACAGAGACCCACAGACTCATCACAGAGACCCACAGACTCACCACAGAGACCCACAGACTCACACAGAGACCCACAGACTCATCACAGAGACCCACAGACTCATCACAGAGACCCACAGACTCATCACAGAGACCCACAGACTCATCACAGAGACCCACAGACTCACACAGAGACCCACAGACTCATCACAGAGACCCACAGACTCACCACAGAGACCCACAGACTCATCACAGAGACCCACAGACTCACCACAGAGACCCACAGACTCACCACAGAGACCCACAGACTCATCACAGATACCCACAGACTCATCACAGAGACCCACAGACTCACCACAGAGACCCACAGACTCACCACAGAGACCCACAGACTCATCACAGATACCCACAGACTCACCACAGAGACCCACAGACTCACCACAGAGAACCACAGACTCATCGCAGATACCCACAGACTCACACAGAGACCCATAGACTCATCGCAGAGACCCACAGACTCATCACAGAGACCCACAAACTCATCACAGAGACCCATAGACTCATCACAGATACCCACAGACTCATCACAGAGACCCACAGACTCATCATAGAGACCCATAGACTCATCACAGAGACCCACAGACTCATCACAGAGACCCACAGACTCACACAGAGACCCATAGACTCATCACAGATACCCACAGACTCATCACAGAGACCCACAGACTCATCATAGAGACCCATAGACTCATCACAGAGACCCACAGACTCATCACAGAGACCCACAGACTCACACAGAGACCCATAGACTCATCACAGATACCCACAGACTCATCACAGAGACCCACAGACTCATCGCAGAGACCCATAGACTCACCACAGAGACCCACAGACTCATCACAGAGACCCACAGACTCATCACAGAGAGCCACAGACTCATCACAGAGAGCCACAGACTCATCACAGAGACCCACAGACTCATCACAGAGACCCACAGACTCACCACAGAGACCCACAGACTCATCACAGAGACCCACAGACTCACCACAGAGACCCACAGACTCACCACAGAGACCCACAGACTCACCACAGAGACCCACAGACTCATCACAGAGACCCACAGACTCATCACAGAGACCCACAGACTCATCACAGAGACCCACAGACTCACCACAGAGACCCACAGACTCACCACAGAGACCCACAGACTCACCACAGAGACCCACAGACTCATCACAGAGACCCACAGACTCACCACAGAGACCCACAGACTCACCACAGAGACCCACAGACTCATTACAGAGACCCACAGACTCATCACAGAGACCCACAGACTCACCACAGAGACCCACAGACTCACCACAGAGACCCACAGACTCACCACAGAGACCCACAGACTCACCACAGAGACCCACAGACTCACCACAGAGACCCACAGACTCACCACAGAGACCCACAGACTCATCACAGAGACCCACAGACTCATCACAGAGACCCACAGACTCATCACAGATACCCACAGACTCACCACAGAGACCCAGAGACTCATACACAGAGACCCACAGACTCATCACAGAGACCCACAGACTCACCACAGAGACCCACAGACTCATCACAGAGACCCACAGACTCACACAGAGACCCACAGACTCATCGCACCGCGTCCACAAACGCCAAAACGCAACTCGCCTCGATTCTGTCGTCGTCGCTGCCGGCAGCCATCGTCACGATCTTGGCGCCTTCGATGACGGCGAGGTACGAGAAGCGGAGCTGGTCCGGCGTCTGGATGAGTCCCATGCGGGACGTCCTCATCTCCAGCAGCACGGCACGAATGTCCACCGGGGTGGGTCCACCACCACCGCCACCACCGCCACCACCGCCACCACCGCCACCACCACCGCCGGCGTCGTCGTTGGCACCGGCGGCCATCTGTAGCGGGCGCCACGGTGTCAGGAGAGATGTTGACGACCTCACCGGGGGTAAGTGAGGTAGTCGGTTCCAGCCCGAACGTGACGTCGGCTGTCTATTTAGGGTTTGCGTCACTCGGCCACTCACTCACTCAGCCACTCACTCACTCAGCCACTAATCTCACTCGCTCACCCCCCCACCCACTCACTCACCCACCCACCCACTCACTCACCCACCCACCCACTCACCCACCCACCCACTCACCCACCCACCCACCCACCCACTCACTCACCCACCCACCCACTCACTCACCCACTCACCCACCCACCCACCCACCCACTCACCCACCCACCCACTCACCCACTCACCCACCCACCCACCCACTCACCCACCCACCCACTCACCCACCCACCCACCCACTCACTCACCCACTCACCCACCCACCCACTCACTCACCCACTCACCCACCCACTCACCCACCCACCCACTCACTCACTCACCCACTCACCCACCCACCCACTCACTCACCCACTCACCCACCCACTCACCCACCCACTCACTCACTCACCCACTCACCCACCCACCCACTCACCCACTCACCCACCCACCCACTCACTCACCCACTCACCCACCCACCCACCCACTCACCCACTCACCCACCCACCCACCCACCCACCCACCCACCCACTCACCCACCCACTCATTCACTCACCCACCCACCCACTCACCCACCCACCCACCCACCAGCAACAAGCACGTGTCCACCAGGCAGAAGGTGCCGGAGCGTCCGATGCCGGCGCTGCAGTGCACGAGGCTGGGCCCGTGCGCTGGCTCCAGCGCTCCGCTGGAGCGGACCTCCTGCAGGAAGCTGAGGAACGAGGCCGGAGAGTCGGGGACCCCAAAGTCGGGCCACGTGGTGTAGTGGAAGTGCAGAGCCGTGCGGCTTTCTCCTGTCTGGTGACGTGGGGAGAGAGGGGGAGTGGTGAGTGTGGTGAGGGTGGTGAGGGTGGTGAGCGTGGTGAGCGTGGTGAGCGTGGTGAGTGTGGTGAGCGTGGTGAGTGTGGTGAGTGTGGTGAGTGTGGTGAGGGTGGTGGTGTAGTGGAAGTGCAGAGCAGTGCGGCTTTCTCCTGTCTGGTGACGTGGGGAGAGAGGGGTGGTGAGTGTGGTGCGTGTGGTGGGGGTGGTGAGTGTGGTGAGTGTGGTGAGTGTGGTGAGGGTGGTGGTGTAGTGGAAGTGCAGAGCCGTGCGGCTTTCTCCTGTCTGGTGACGTGGGGAGAGAGGGGGAGTGGTGAGTGTGGTGAGGGTGGTGAGCGTGGTGAGTGTGGTGAGTGTGGTGAGTGTGGTGAGGGTGGTGGTGTAGTGGAAGTGCAGAGCAGTGCGGCTTTCTCCTGTCTGGTGACGTGGGGAGAGAGGGGGAGTGGTGAGTGTGGTGAGGGTGGTGAGCGTGGTGAGTGTGGTGAGTGTGGTGAGTGTGGTGAGGGTGGTGGTGTAGTGGAAGTGCAGAGCCGTGCGGCTTTCTCCTGTCTGGTGACGTGGGGAGAGAGGGGGAGTGGTGAGTGTGGTGAGGGTGGTGAGCGTGGTGAGTGTGGTGAGGGTGGTGGTGAGTGTGGTGAGGGTGGTGGTGCAGTGGAAGTGCAGAGCAGTGCGGCTTTCTCCTGTCTGGTGACGTGGGGAGAGAGGGGGAGTGGTGAGCGTGGTGAGTGTGGTGAGGGTGGTGAGCGTGGTGAGTGTGGTGAGTGTGGTGAGTGTGGTGAGGGTGGTGGTGTAGTGGAAGTGCAGAGCAGTGCGGCTTTCTCCTGTCTGGTGACGTGGGGAGAGAGGGGGAGTGGTGAGTGTGGTGAGGGTGGTGAGCGTGGTGAGTGTGGTGAGTGTGGTGAGTGTGGTGAGGGTGGTGGTGAGTGTGGTGAGGGTGGTGAGGGTGGTGGTGAGTGTGGTGAGGGTGGTGGTGTAGTGGAAGTGGAGAGCGGTGCGGCTTTCTCCTGTCTGGTGAGCGGGGAGAGAGACAGGGGGTGGGGTGAGTGGTGAGCGTGGTGAGCGTGGTGAGCGTGGTGAGTGTGGTAGTGAACGTGGTGGTGAGAGTGGTGGTGAGCGTGGTGGTGAGCGTGGTGGTGAGCGTGGTGAGCGTGGTGAGCGTGGTGGTGAGCGTGGTGGTGAGCGAGGTGGTGAGTGTGGTGGTGAGCGAGGTGGTGAGCGTGGTGGTGAGCGAGGTGGTGAGCGAGGTGGTGAGTGTGGTGGTGAGCGAGGTGGTGAGCGTGGTGGTGAGCGAGGTGGTGAGCGAGGTGGTGAGTGTGGTGGTGAGCGAGGTGGTGAGCGTGGTGGTGAGCGAGGTGGTGAGCGAGGTGGTGAGTGTGGTGGTGAGCGAGGTGGTGAGCGTGGTGGTGAGCGAGGTGGTGAGCGAGGTGGTGAGTGTGGTGGTGAGCGAGGTGGTGAGCGTGGTGGTGAGCGTGGTGGTGAGCGAGGTGGTGAGTGTGGTGGTGAGCGAGGTGGTGAGCGTGGTGGTGAGCGTGGTGGTGAGTGTGGTGGTGAGTGTGGTGGTGAGCGAGGTGGTGAGCGTGGTGGTGAGCGTGGTGGTGAGCGACTCACCGTGATGTTGTGGAGCTGCAGCTGCCTCAGGGTGTAGTCGGCCTTGATCTGCTCACCCAGCAGGGTGAGGCGCAGAGCCACGTCCGGGAAACTCACCTCACGCTCACCACGGGACGGCCAGTACTGAGCACACTTGACCTGCACTCACCACACCACACACCACGCTCACCACTCGCTCACCACACTCACCATACACACTCACTCACTCACCACACCACACACACGCTCACCACACTCACCACACTCACCATACACACTCACTCACTCACTCACCACACACCACGCTCACCACACTCACCACACTCACCATACACACTCACTCACTCACCACACCACACACCACGCTCACCACACTCACCACACTCACCATACACACTCACTCACTCACCACACACCACGCTCACCACACTCACCCATACACTCTCACTCACTCACTCACCAGCCCCACACACGCTCACCACACTCACCACACTCACCATACACACTCACTCACTCACCACTCACTCACACCACACCACGCTCACCACACTCACCACACTCACCATTACACACTCACTCACTCACTCACCACGCTCTCACCACACACCACGCTCACCACACCACACACCACGCTCACCACGCTCACCACACCACACACCACGCTCACCACGCTCACCACACCACACACCACGCTCACCACTCGCTCACCACTCGCTCACCACACTCACCACACTCACCATACACACACACTCACTCACTCACCACGCTCTCACCACCACACCACGCTCACCACACTCACACTCACACACCACACCACACACCACGCTCACCACTCACACACCACGCTCACCACACTCACCACACTCACCATACAACACTCACCTCACTCCCTCACCACGCTCTCACCACACACCACGCTCACCACACCACACACCACGCTCACCACTCACACACCACGCTCACCATACACACTCACTCACTCACCACGCTCTCACCACACACCCCACGCTCACCACACACACACCACGCTCACCACACCACACACCACGCTCACCACACTCACCACACTCACCATACACACTCACTCACTCACTCACCACGCTCTCACCCACCACACACACGCTCACCACACTCACCACACTCACCACTCACACACCACGCTCACCACACTCACCACACTCACCATACACACACACTCACTCACTCACCACGCTCTCACCACACACCACGCTCACCACACTCACCACTCACACACCACACCACACACCACGCTCACCACTCGCTCACCATACACACTCACTCACTCACTCACCACGCTCTCACCACACACCACGCTCACCACACCACACACCACGCTCACCACTCACCACACACGCTCACCACACTCACCACACTCACCATACACACTCACTCACTCACTCACCACGCTCTCACCACACACACGCTCACCACACCACACACCACGCTCACCACTCACACACCACGCTCACCATACACACTCACTCACTCACTCACCACTCACACCACCACACACACACAACCACGCTCACCACTCACACACACGCTCACCACACTCACCACACTCACCATACACACACACTCACTCACTCACCACGCTCTCACCACACACCACGCTCACCACGCTCACCACACCACACACCACGCTCACCACGCTCACCACACCACACACCACGCTCACCACGCTCACCACACCACACACCACGCTCACCACGCTCACCACACCACACACCACGCTCACCACTCGCTCACCACTCGCTCACCACGCTCACCACTCACTCACACACACCACACACTCACCACTCACACACACCACACACACTCACTCATGGCTGTGATGGTTGTTGTTGTTGTGGTTGTTGTTGTCGTGGTTGTTGTTGTGGTTGTTGTTGTGGTTTGTGTAGTGGTTGTTGTTGTTGTGGTGGTTTGTTGTTGTAATTGTTGTTGTTGTGGTTGTTGTAGTGGTTGTTGTGGTTGTTGTGGTTGTTGTTGTTGTTGTGGTTGTTGTGGTTGTTGTTGTTGTAATTGTTGTTGTTATTGTGGTTGTTGTGGTTGTGGTTGTTGTGGTTGGTGTTGTGGTTGTTGTGGTTGTTGTTGTTGTAGTGTTGTTGTTGTTGTTGTAGTGGTTGTTGTTGTAATTGTTGTTGTAATTGTGGTGGTTGTTGTGGTTGTGGTGGTTGTGGTTGTTGTAATTGTTGTTGTAGTGGTTGTTGTTGTTGTCATTCGTTGTTGTAATTGTGGTGGTTGTTGTGGTTGTGGTGGGTGTTGTTGTGTGGTGTCCGCACCGATCCCTTCTCCACGAGGCGGTTCAGCATGACGACGGCTCGTGACCTTTGCTCCCAAACCATCTGCCAGAAGTGGCCGCAAGTGCTGGGGACGGGGCCCCTGGGGGGGGGAGGGGGGGGGGGGGCACGGGGGGGGGAGGGGGGGGAGGGGGGAGGGGGGGGCACGGGGGGGGGGCACGGGGGGGGAGGGAGCGAGGGGGGGGCACGGGGTGGGGGCACGGGGGGGGGAGGGGGGGGGGGGGCACGGGGGGGGGAGGGGGGGGAGGGGGGGAGGGGGGGGCACGGGGGGGGGGCACGGGGGGGGAGGGAGCGAGGGGGGGGCACGGGGGGGGGGCACGGGGGGGGGGAGGGGGGGAGGGGGGGGAGGGAGCGAGGGGGGGGCACGGGGGGGGGGCACGGGGGGGGAGGGAGCGAGGGGGGGGCACGGGGGGGGGGAGGGGGGGGAGGGGGGGAGGGGGGGGAGGGGGGGGGCACGGGGGGGGGAGGGGGGGGAGGGGGGGGCACGGGGGGGGAGGGAGCGAGGGGGGGGCACGGGGGGGGGGGCACGGGGGGGGAGGGAGCGAGGGGGGGGGCACGGGGGGGGGAGGGGGGGGGGAGGGGGGGGAGGGGGGGGCACGGGGGGGGAGGGAGCGAGGGGGGGGCACGGGGGGGGAGGGGGGGGAGGGGGGGCACGGGGGGGGAGGGAGCGAGGGGGGGGCACGGGGGGGGAGGGGGGGGAGGGGGGGCAGGGGGGGGAGGGGGGGGCACGGGGGGGGGAGGGGGGGGAGGGGGGGGAGGGGGGGGGAGGGGGGGGGGGAGCGAGGGGGGGGCACGGGGGGGGGAGGGGGGGGAGGGGGGGGAGGGGGGGGAGGGGGGGGCACGGGGGGGGAGGGAGCGAGGGGGGGGCACGGGGGGGGGGCACGGGGGGGGAGGGAGCGAGGGGGGGGCACGGGGGGGGGAGGGGGGGGAGGGGGGGGAGGGGGGGGAGGGGGGGGCACGGGGGGGGAGGGAGCGAGGGGGGGCACGGGGGGGGGGCACGGGGGGGGAGGGAGCGAGGGGGGGCACGGGGGGGGGAGGGGGGGGAGGGGGGGGAGGGGGGGGAGGGGGGGGCACGGGGGGGGAGGGAGCGAGGGGGGGGCACGGGGGGGGGGGCACGGGGGGGAGGGAGCGAGGGGGGGGCACGGGGGGGGAGGGGGGGGAGGGGGGGGAGGGGGGGGGAGGGGGGGGCACGGGGGGGGAGGGAGCGAGGGGGGGCACGGGGGGGGAGGAGCGAGGGGGGGGCACGGGGGGGGAGGGGGGGAGGGGGGGGGCACGGGGGGGGAGGGAGCGAGGGGGGGCACGGGGGGGGAGGGGGGGGAGGGGGGCAGGGGGGGGGAGGGGGGGGCACGGGGGGGGGAGGGGGGGAGGGGGGGGAGGGGGGGGGAGGGGGGGGGGGGAGCGAGGGGGGGGCACGGGGGGGGGAGGGGGGGGAGGGGGGGGAGGGGGGGGAGGGGGGGGCACGGGGGGGGGAGGGAGCGAGGGGGGGCACGGGGGGGGGGCACGGGGGGGGGAGGGAGCGAGGGGGGGGCACGGGGGGGGGAGGGGGGGGAGGGGGGGAGGGGGGGGGAGGGGGGGGCACGGGGGGGGAGGGAGCGAGGGGGGGCACGGGGGGGGGAGGGAGCGAGGGGGGGGCACGGGGGGGGGGAGGGAGGGGAGGGGGGGCAGGGGGGGGCACGGGGGGGGAGGGGGGGGAGGGGGGGGAGGGGGGGGCACGGGGGGGGAGGGAGCGAGGAGGGGGCACGGGGGGGGGGGCACGGGGGGGGAGGGAGGCGAGGGGGGGCACGGGGGGGGGAGGGGGGGGAGGGGGGGAGGGGGGGGGAGGGGGGGGGCACGGGGGGGGGAGGGAGCGAGGGGGGGGGCACGGGGGGGGGGCACGGGGGGGGAGGGAGCGAGGGGGGGGCACGGGGGGGGGAGGGGGGGGGGGGGGGGAGGGGGGGGGAGGGGGGGGCACGGGGGGGGAGGGAGCGAGGGGGGGGCACGGGGGGGGGGCACGGGGGGGGAGGGAGCGAGGGGGGGGGCACGGGGGGGGGAGGGGGGGGAGGGGGGGGAGGGGGGGGAGGGGGGGGGCACGGGGGGGGAGGGAGCGAGGGGGGGGCACGGGGGGGGAGGGAGCGAGGGGGGGGCACGGGGGGGGGGGAGGGAGGGGAGGGGGGGCAGGGGGGGGGCACGGGGGGGGAGGGGGGGAGGGGGGGGCACGGGGGGGGAGGGGAGCGAGGGGGGGGCACGGGGGGGGGGCACGGGGGGGGAGGGAGCGAGGGGGGGCACGGGGGGGGGAGGGGGGGGAGGGGGGGGAGGGGGGGGCACGGGGGGGAGGGAGCGAGGGGGGGGGCACGGGGGGGGGCACGGGGGGGGAGGGAGCGAGGGGGGGCACGGGGGGGGGAGGGAGGCGAGGGGGGGGCACGGGGGGGGGGAGGGGGGGGAGGGGGGGCAGGGGGGGGGCACGGGGGGGGAGGGAGCGAGGGGGGGGCACGGGGGGGGGAGGGGGGGCAGGGGGGGGCACGGGGGGGAGGGAGCGAGGGGGGGGCACGGGGGGGGGAGGGGGGGGAGGGGGGCAGGGGGGGGGCACGGGGGGGGGGAGAAGAGGGGGTCAGTGGTGGCAGCACCAGGATGGGGCGTTGGAGAGACACGGGGTGAGAGACACGGGGGGAGACACGGGGAGAGAGACACAGGGAGATACGGGGACGGGGAGAGACACAGGGAGAGAGACACGAGGAGAGAGACGCAGGGAGACACGGGGAGAGACACGGGGGGAGAGACACGGGGGGAGACACGGGGAGAGACACGGGGGGGGAGAGACACGGAAAGAGACACGGGGGGAGACACGGGGAGAGACACGGGGAGAGACACGGGGAGAGACACGGGGGGAGAGACACGGGGAGAGACACGGGGGGAGAGACACGGGGGGAGACACGGGGAGAGAGACACAGGGAGACACGGGGAGAGACACGGGGAGAGAGACACGGGGAGAGACACGCAGGGAGAGACACAGGGGGAGAGACAGGGAGAGAGACACGGGGGGAGAGACGGGGGGAGAGACACGGGGGGAGAGACGGGGAGAGAGACACGGGGGGAGAGACACGGTCGCAAACAGGTTTTGATTCCTTACCCCCCGTACCCGTACCCGGCCGCACCAGGGTCGCAAACGGGTACCCGTACCCGGCTGCGTGTGTGTGTAGCAGCCCCACCAAAACTAAGCACCTGCCTGGGTATTTTGTACCATCGGACACTCCACCCCCACAACTCCCAATTGGTGATGGGGCAGTTGTGGAGAGAGTGGAGAGTTTCCCATACCTGGGCAGTGTGCTTATGACCGGCTCCAGTTTATCAGCAGAGGTCTCACTCCGAATCAGTCGAGCGGCAATATCTTTTCATCGGTTGCGTAACGCTGTGTGGAAGCTACCTGGTCTGTCGCTCCGCACGAAGCTTCAGGTCTTCTCGGCCACGGTCATTCCCTCCCTTCTCTACGCTTGCGAAACGTGGACCCCCCTAGTGGAGCATCTTCGCCGGTTGGAAACATTTAGGCTGGCCTGCCTACGATCCATCCTGGGTTTAACCAGGCTGGATTGTGTGAGGAGCTCACAAGTCCTTGAAAGATCTGGGCAAAGTCCCATCAGTGAGCTCCTCCGGCAGGCAAGGCTGCGTTGGCTGGGTCATGTAGCCCGCATGCCCAGCCACCGCATGCCTAAACAGCTTTTGTTCGGCCGGATCGAGGGGGCTAAACGGGCGCGGCACGGGCTAGAGAAGAGATGGAGTGATGTGGTACAGGAGGACGTGGAGCTGAGTGGACTTGCCGATGACTGGTACCAGCGGTGTCAAGATCGGCCTCAGTGGAGGAGGCTCGTGAAGGACGCTACTGGGCAGTTGGAGGCAGTCGCCCTCCAACAACAACGGAGGGCGGAGGAGCGACGCTCACAACAACGAGCGGAGCGCCGGGTGGCTAAAGCACAGCAAGTTGGCACAGTAGGGGGCACAGGTGGTGCATCAGCCACTCATCTCAGTCATCTCAGTCAGTCGACCCGTGGCACCTGCTGGGTCTGCCCCGTGACCTCCTGCCAGCGGGCGTTCGACACTTCACGTGGCCTCAGGGTGCACATGGCCTGGCACAAGCGTCGTGGTGACGTCACCGCCACTTAGTGGCGAATGGCGGTTGTTGTATATACACACTGTGTGTGTGTGTGTGTATATACACACTGTGTGTGTGTATGTGTGTGTGTATATACACACTGTGTGTGTGTGTATGTGTGTGTGTATATACACACTGTGTGTGTGTGTATGTGTGTGTGTATATACACACTGTGTGTGTGTGTATGTGTGTGTGTATATACACACTGTGTGTGTGTGTATGTGTGTGTGTATATACACACTGTGTGTGTGTGTATGTGTGTGTGTATATACACACTGTGTGTGTGTATGTGTGTGTGTATATGTGTGTGTGTGTATGTGTGTGTGTGTATGTGTGTGTGTATGTGTGTGTGTATGTGTGTGTGTATGTGTGTGTATGTGTGTGTGTATGTGTGTGTGTGTGTATGTGTGTGTGTATGTGTGTGTGTATGTGTGTGTGTATGTGTGTGTGTGTGTATGTGTGTATGTGTGTGTGTGTATGTGTGTGTGTATGTGTGTATGTGTGTATGTGTGTGTGTATGTGTGTGTGTATGTGTGTGTGTGTATGTGTGTGTGTATGTATGTGTGTGTGTATGTGTGTGTGTATGTGTGTGTGTGTGTGTATGTGTGTGTGTATGTGTGTGTGTGTGTATGTGTGTGTGTATGTGTGTGTGTGTATGTGTATGTGTGTGTATGTGTGTGTGTATGTGTGTGTGTATGTGTGTGTGTATGTGTGTGTGTGTATGTGTGTGTGTATGTGTGTGTGTATGTGTGTGTGTGTGTATGTGTGTGTGTATGTGTGTGTGTAGTGTGTGTGTGTGTGTGTATGTGTGTGTGTGTATGTGTGTGTGTGTATGTGTGTGTGTGTATGTGGCGAGGAGTGGTGGTCGTGGTTACTTATGCCCCCACCGAAGACGAACATCTGTGGAGGGATGCAGGCAAAGCCGATGAGTCGGACGCTTTCTATGACCTCCTGTCACAGGTGCTGGCTAAAGTGGCCACTCGGGACAGAGTCATCTTGTTGGGTGACTTCAATGCCCGAGTTGGTCATGATACTGGCACCTGGTCTGGAGTGATTGGAAGGCATGGGCCAGATCAGCTCAATAATAACGGTAGGAGGCTGCTAGATTTTTGTGCAGCCCATGGGCTTGTAATTACCAACACGCTCTTCCGGCATCGGCGCATCCACACAACATCATGGATGCATGCCGGGTCCAAGCAAGAACATCTGCTGGACTACGTAGTGACGGACCAGCGGATGCGAGCCCATGTCCTTGACACCAGGACCTACCGTGGAGCTGATCTGCCCTCTGACCATCGACTAGTCATCTGTAAGATGCGCCTGCCATTCTTCCACTCCGGTGGTGGGTGTACACCCAGGATCCCATTCCAACCAAAAGTGGCCTGGTCTAAGTTAGCTGATGAAAGTTGCAAGCGAGAATTTCATCATCGCTTGCAGCTGGGGTTGGCATCGTCCCCCACTCCACCTGATGTCGAGGGTAAATGGGCGAGGTTTAAGACTGTGACTCATGCAGCTGCAATGGCTGCTTTGGGTACGCGGTCCAGACCTCCCCGGGAACCCTGGCTGACGGAGGAGGTGTTCAGGTTAATTGAGAAAAAGCGACAGGCCCACTCTCATCGCCTACAGCATCCCACGTCAGAGAATGAGGAGGTTTACCGCAGTCTTCGCTCGGAGGTTCGGAGAGCCGTGAGGCGCTGTAAGGATGGGTGGTGGTCGCGGGTTGCTGAGGAGATGGAGTCTGCCTCAGTGGCCCGCGATCACAAATCACTATTTAACTCCATCAAAAAAGTAACCTGCAGCGCCACACCTATTACCATCATTAGAGGAAAAAACGGTGATCCAATCTCCGACCCCCAGGAACAGGTTTGCAGATTTGCTGAGCATTTCTGTGAGGTCCTGGGGGAGGGAAAATCTCTCAGCCAGG
>NC_136344.1:1599982-1607482 GCF_964198595.1 Lampetra fluviatilis | reverse complement strand
ATCACCACCATCATCATCATCATCATCACCACCACCACCACCACCATCATCGTCATCATCACCACCATCATCATCATCACCACCATCATCATCACCATTATCATCCATCACCACCATCATCATCATCACCACCATCATCATCATCATCACCACCACCATCATCATCATCACCACCACCACCACCACCATCATCATCACCACCATCATCATCATCACCATTATCATCATCATCATCACCACCACACATCATCACCATCATCATCATCATCACCACCATCATCATCATCATCACCACCACCGCCACCACAATCATCATCACCACCACCACCATCATCATCACCATCATCATCACCATCATCACCACCATCATCATCACCACCATCACCACCACCATCATCATCACCACCACCACCACCACCATCATCACCATCATCACCACCGCCACCACCGCCACCACCACCGTCACCACCGTCACCGCCCACCAACAACAACCGCCGCCATTTGGCACTAAGTGGCTGGTGACGTATCCACGGCGCCTGTGCCAGGCTAGGTGCACCGTCACACCGTCACCGTGACACCGTGTCACCACCACCGTCACCACCACCGCACACCACCACCACCACCGTCACACCGTGTCACCACCACCGTCACACCGTCAATGCCACCGTCACCACCACCATCACCACTACCGTCACCACCACCACCACCGTCACCACCACCGTCACCGCCACCACCACCACCGTCACCCGTCACCACCACCGTCCACCACCACCGTCCACCACCTCCCGTCACCGTCACCGCCACCACCACCACCCCACCCACGCCACCGTGGGGGGTGGTTGGGGTGGTGGGGGGGCCGGGGGGGGGGCGGGGGGGGGGCCGGGGACACATTCCGTTTATTTTCTGAAACAACGATGACGCTCATTGAGTTCCTGGGATCGTGTGACGCCTCTCCTGGCAGGTGGTGACGGTGGTGGGGCGGTGGGGGGTGGGGCAGGGTGGTGGCAGGTGGTGGGAGGTGGTGGTGGTGGTGGTGGGGCGGGGGGTGTTGGTGGGGGCGGTGGTGGTGGTGGGGGCGGGGGGGTGGTGGTGGTGGTGGTGGGGTGGGGGGGAGGGGGTGGTGGTGGAGTGGTGGTGGGGCGGGGGGGGTGGTGGTGGGGGTGGTGGTGGTGGTGGGGGCGGGGGGGTGGTGGTGGGGGCTGGGTGGGTGGTGGGGGGGTGGTGGTGGGGTGGTGAGGGGGTGGTGGGTGGCGGGGGGGGTGGTGGTGGGTGGGGGCGGTGGGGGGCGGGGGGGGTGGTGGTGGGTGGGGGGGGGTGGTGGGTGTGGGGGGGGGCGGGGAGGGGGTGGGTGGGGGGGCGGTGGTGGTGGGGTGGTGGTGGGGGCGGGGGGGTGGTGGGGGTGGTGGGGGGGTGGTGGTGGGGGTGGGGGGGTGGTGGTGGGGGTGGGGGTGGGGTGGGGGGGGGTGTGGTGGTGGGGGGGGTGGTGGTGGGGGCTGGGGGGGGGTGGTGGGGGCGGTGGGGCGGTGGGGGCGGGGGGGTGGTGGTGGGGGCGGTGGGGGCGGGGGGGTGGTGGTGGGGGGCGGTGGGGGCGGGGGGGTGGTGGTGGGGGCGGCGGGGGGGTGGTGGTGGTGGTGGTGGTGGTGGGGGCGGGGAGGGTGGTGTGGGGCGGGGGGGTGGTGGTGGGGGCGGGGGGGTGGTGGGGGCGGGGGGGGGTGGTGGTGGGGGCGGTGGGTGGTGGGGGCGGGGGGGTGGCAGTGGGGGCGGTGGTGGTGGTGGGGGGGGTGGTGGTGGTGGTGGGGGCGGGGGGGTGGTGGTGGTGGTGGTGGGGGCGGGGGGGTGGTGGTGGCAGTGGTGGTGGGGGCGGGGGGGGTGGTGGGGGGGCGGTGGTGGTGGTGGGGGGGTGGTGGTGGTGGTGGGGGCGG
Organism: Lampetra fluviatilis; assembly: GCF_964198595.1. Classification (NCBI taxonomy): domain Eukaryota; kingdom Metazoa; phylum Chordata; class Hyperoartia; order Petromyzontiformes; family Petromyzontidae; genus Lampetra; species Lampetra fluviatilis. The sequence goes on along the minus strand of NC_136344.1, from coordinate 1,605,560 downwards.
GGGGGGTGGTGGTGGGGGGTGGTGGTGGTGGTGGGCGGCGGGGGTGGTGGTGGGTGGCAGTGGTGGTGGGGGCGGGGGGGTGGTGGTGGGGCAGTGGTGGTGGGGGCGGGGGGGGGTGGTGGTGGGGGCGGGGGGGTGGTGGTGGGGGCGGGGGGGTGGTGGTGGGGGGGTGGTGGTGGTGGCGGCGGGGGGGTGGTGTGGTGGCAGTGGGTGGTGGGGGGCGGGGGGGGTGGTGGTGGCAGTGGTGGTGGTGGCGGGGGTCGTGGTGGTGGTGGTTGTTGCGTCACGGTTCATCGGAATCCCGGGAGTTGGTAGCACCAGCGCCGTACTCGGAACGACGACACCAACACATTTCCCGCGGGATTTCCTCGTTTCTCGCGCAAACACCAAATACACAGAGACCCATAGACTCACCATAGAGACCCATAGACTCATCATATAGACCCACACACTCATCACATAGCAGAGACCCATAGACTCACCATAGAGACCCATAGACTCATCATATAGACCCACACACTCATCACATAGCAGAGACCCATAGACTCACCATAGAGACCCATAGACTCATCATATAGACCCACACACTCATCATATAGTAGAGACCCATAGACTCACCATAGAGACCCATAGACTCATCATAGAGACCCACAGACTCATCAGCAGAGACCCATAGACTCATCACAGAGACCCATAGACTCATCACACAGCAGAGACCCATAGACTCATCACAGAGACCCATAGACTCATCACACAGCAGAGACCCATAGACTCATCACAGAGACCCATAGACTCATCACACAGCAGAGACCCATAGACTCATCACAGAGACCCATAGACTCATCACACAGCAGAGACCCATAGACTCATCACAGAGACCCATAGACTCATCACACAGCAGAGACCCATAGACTCATCACAGAGACCCATAGACTCATCACACAGCAGAGACCCATAGACTCATCACAGAGACCCATAGACTCATCACACAGCAAGACCCATAGACTCATCACACAGCAGAGACCCCATAAATTCATCACAGAGACCCATATACTCACTCACACAGCAGAAGGCCATAAACTCATCACACAGCAGAGAGCCATAAACTCATCACACAGCAGAGACCCACAGACTCATCACACAGCAGAGACCCATAGACTCATCACAGAAACCCATAGACTCACACAGACCCAGACTCACACAGAGACCCATAGACTCATCACACAGCAGAGACCCATAGACTCATCACAGAGACCCACAAACTCACACAGAGACCCATAGACTCACAGAGAGGAACCCGACAGACTCACACAGAGACTCATAGACTCATCACAGAGACCCATAGACTCACACAGAGACCCAATAGACTCATCACACACAGAGACTCATAGACTCATCACAGAGACCCATAGACTCACACAGAGACCCACAGACTCACACAGAGACCCACAGACTCATCACAGAGACCCACAGACTCATCACAGAGACCCACAGACTCACACAGAGACCCACGGACTCACAGTGACCCACAGACTCACACAGAGACCCATAGACTCACACAGAGACCCACAGACTCACACAGAGACCCACAGACTCACACAGTGACCCATATACTCATCACAGAGACCCACAGACTCACACAGAGACCCACAGACTCACACAGAGACCCACAGACTCATCACAGAGACCCATATACTCACACAGAGACCCACAGAACTCACACAGTGACCCCATATACTCATCACAGAGACCCACAGACTCACACAGAGACCCACAGACTCACACAGAGACCCATAGACTCATCACAGAGACCCACAGACTCCACACAGAGACCCATAGACTCACACAGAGACCCATAGACTCACACAGAGACCCACAGACTCACACAGACCCACAGACTCACACAGTGACCCACAGACTCATCACAGACTCACACAGAGACCCACAGACTCACACAGTGACCCACAGACTCATACAGTGACCCACAGACCCATCACAGACTCACACAGAGCCCCACAGACTCACACAGTGACCCACATACTCATACAGTGACCCACAGACTCATCACAGAGACCCACAGACTCACACAGAGACCCACAGACTCACACAGAGACCCACAGACTCATCACAGACTCACACAAAGACCCACAGACTCACACAGTGACCCACAGACTCACACAGTGACCCACAGACCCACATCACAGGACTCACAGACCACAGAGACCCACAGACTCACACAGTGACCCCACAGACTCACACAGAGACCCCACAGACTCACACAGAGACCCACAGACTCATCACAGACTCACACAGAGACCCACAGACTCACACAGAGACCCACAGACTCACACAGAGACCCACAGACTCATCACAGACTCACACAGAGACCCACAGACTCACACAGAGTTACAGGTGGACACTCACATTAAAGATTGTCGTCCAATTTCCAGCGCGGTCGATTTCCTCAAAACTCCTCCTCCATGGCTGATCCCTCCAATCACTGATCAATACAATTATTGATCCCTACAATCACTGATCACTCCCAATCACTGATCAATACAATTAATTGATCACTCAAATATTGATCCCTCCAATCACTGATCACTCCAATCACTGATCCCTCCAATCACTGATCCCTCCCAATCACTGATCAATACAATTATTGATCCCTCCAATCACTGATCACTCCAATCTCTCTCTGTCTCCTCTCCCCTTATCTCTCCCAAACTCTCCCTTATCTCTCCCTTATCGCTCCCCTCTCTCCCCCCCTCTCTCTTAACTCTCCCCTTATCTCTCCCTTATCTCTCCCTTATCTCTCCCTTATCTCTCCCTTATCTCTCCCTTATCTCTCCCCTCTCTCACCCGTCTCTCTCCCCTCTCTCTCTCTCCCCCCTCTCCCGAACTCTCTCTTATCTCTCCGAACTCTCCCCCCGTCTCTCTCCCCTCTCTCTCCCCTCTCCCGTTTCTCTCCCGAACTCTCCCCCTCTCTCTCCGTCTCTCTCTCCCTTAACTCTCCCTTATCTCTCCCCTCTCTCCCCCGTCTCTCTCCCCTCTCTCTCTCTCCCCCCTCTCCCGAACTCTCTCTTATCTCTCCACGAACTCTCCCCCCGTCTCTCTCCCCTCTCTCTCCCCTCTCCCGTTTCTCTCCCGAACTCTCCCCTCTCTCCCCGTCTCTCTCTCCCTTAACTCTCCCTTATCTCTCCCCTCTCTCCCCCGTCTCTCTCCCCGGTCTCTCTCTCTCTCCCCTCTCTTCCGACGCTCCCTTATCTCTCCCCTCTCTCTCTCCCTTATCTCTCCCTTATCTCTCCCCCGCCTCTCTCCCGAACTCTCCCTTATCTCTCCCCCCTCTCCCCCCGAATTCTCCCTTCTCTCCCCTCACTCTCTCTCTCTCCCCCCACTCCCCCGAACTCTCCCTTATCTCTCTCCTCTCTCTCCCCCGTCTCTCTCCGAGCTCTCCCTTATCTCTCCCTTATCTCTCTCCTCCTCTCCCCCGAACTCTCCCTTATCTCTCCCTTCTCTCCCCCGTCTCTCTCCCCCTCTCTCCCCCGTCTCTCTCCCGAACTCTCCCTCTCCCTTATCTCTCCCCTCTCTCTCCCCTCTCCCCGTCTCTCTCCCTTATCTCTCCCCCTCTCTCCCCCGTCTCTCTCTCTCACCACTCTCTCCCCCCGTCTCTCTCCCGAACTCTCCCTTATCTCCCCCCTCTCTCTCCCCCCGTCTCTCTCCCGAACTTCTCCTTCTCCCCTCTCTCCCCCGCTCTCTTCCCGAACTCTCCCTTATCTCTCCCTTCTCTCCCCCGTCTCTCTCCCCCTCTCTCCCCCGTCTCTCTCCCCTCTCTCCCCTCTCCCCCCCTCTCCCTTAACTCTCCCTTATCTCTCCCCTCTCTCCCCCGTCTCTCTCCCCGAACTCTCCTTATCTCTCCCCGTCTCTCTCCCGGTCTCGGGCCTCGCTCCTCGCGCATGCGCGGAGCGAGGCCCGGCACCGCGGCCCGCCGGAAGCGGAAACGGCGGCCACCGCTTCCGAGAAGTGACGTCACTCACTCACTCACCACCCACCCCAACCCCCTACAGAGTCAATACTAACAGCACTTGCCCCTACGGCCTGCTAGAGGCTACCTGGGGCACCTTTGTCTGTGTATCTATAGACGCTGCTGCTGCTACTAACAGCACTTGCCCCTACAGCCCTGCTAGAGGCTACACGGGACACCTTGTGTGTCTATAGACACTGCTGCTACTAACAGCACTTGCCCCTACAGCCCTGCTGGAGGCTACCTGGGGAGCTTTGTCTGTGTGTGCTGCTCGCTACTACTAACAGCACTTGCCCCTACAGCCCTGCTAGAGGCTACCTGGGGGAGCTTTGTCTGTGTGTGCTGCTCGCTACTACTAACAGCACTTGCCCCTACGGCCCTGCTAGAGGCTACACGAGGCACCTTTGTGTGTCTATAGACACTGCTACTACTACTAACAGCACTTGCCCCTACAGCCCTGCTAGAGGCTACACAGGGCACCTTTGTCTGTGTCTATAGACACTGCTACTAACAGCACTTGCCCCTACAGCCCTGCTGGAGGCTACCTGGGGGAGCTTTGTGTGTGTCAGGCTACTACTAACAGCCCTTGCCCCTACAGCCCTGCTAGAGGCTACCTGGGGGAGCTTTGTCTGTGTCTATAGACACTGCTGCTGCTACTGACAGCACTTGCCCCTACAGCCCTGCTTGAGGCTACCTGGGGGAGCTTTGTGTGTGTCAGGCTACTACTAACAGCCCTTGCCCCTACAGCCCTGCTAGAGGCTACACGGGGGACCTTTGTCTGTGTCTATAGACACTGCTGCTGCTACTGACAGCACTTGCCCCTACAGCCCTGCTTGAGGCTACCTGGGGCTACTTTGTCTTTGGAGAGCCAATCGCATACCCAGTATTGCATCATGTTGAAAGAATCGACGATCCGATGCATGGCGCATCAGCGAGGGAATCGATTACCAATGACGTTCACCGGCCCGGCGGTGACGGTTAAGGAATCGATTCGTCCACTTTTGGCCGACTCCCCTCGGAATCGAATCGAATGCCGCACAGAGGACCGGCCAAAGATTTCGTTGCGCGTGTTTTGGCGAGAATCCCAAGTCTGGCGAAGCTGTGATCGCTTTACCTGCCGATCCTGGGAGAGTCTCATCGCCGGTACCACCAGAACCTTCACCGGTACCACCAGAGCCTTCACCGGTACCACCAGAACCTTCACCGGTACCACCAAAACCTTCACCGGTACCGTCAGCACCATCGCTACACCACAGCTGGGTCATCAGCACCACACCCTACCGGTACCATCAGTGCCATCGCTACACCACAACCGCGGACGATCGGCACCACCGTCACCGGAATATCGGTACCGTCAGCACCACCACCATCACCGCTAACATTTACCGCTCACCCGGACCGGTTAAAACGCCGAACCGGTTAAAATTCCATAACCGGTGAAAAATTCCATAACCGGTGAAAATTCCCTAACTGGTTAAAATTCCCTAACCGGTTAAAATTCCCTAACCGGTGAAAAATTCCAGAACCGGTTAAAATTCCAGAACCGGTGAAAAT
>NC_136344.1:1545815-1599782 GCF_964198595.1 Lampetra fluviatilis | reverse complement strand
GCACACAGTACACACAGTGTACACACACACAGCACACACACAGCACACACACACAGCACACACACACACACAGTACACACACAGCACACAGTACACACAGTGTACACACACACAGCACACACACACAGCACACACACTGTATACACAGTACACACACAGTACACACACACACAGCACACACACACAGTACACACACAGCACACACACAGCACACAGTACACACACACAGTATACACAGTACACACACAGCACACAGTACACACACACAGTACACACAGTACACACACAGCACACAGTACACACACACAGTACACACAGTACACACACAGTACACACACAGTACACACACACAGTATACACAGTACACACACAGCACACAGTACACACACACAGTACACACAGTACACACACAGCACACACACAGCACACACAGTACACACACACACACAGTACACACACAGTACACACACAGCACACAGTACACACACACACAGTACACACACAGTACACACACACACACAGTACACACACAGCACACAGTACACACACACACAGCACACACACACACACACAGTACCACACAGTACACACACAGCACACAGTACACACACACACACAGTACACACACAGCACACAGTACACACACACACAGCACACACACAGTACACACACACACAGCACACACACAGTACACACACAGCACACACACAGTACACACACAGCACACACACACACACAGTACACACACACAGTATACACAGTACACACACAGCACACAGTACACACACACACAGTACACACACAGCACACAGTACACACACAGCACACAGTACACACACACACAGCACACACACACAGTACACACACAGCACACAGTACACACAGTGTACACACACACAGCACACACACACACACACAGCACACACACACACAGTATACACAGTACACACACAGCACACACAGTACACACACAGCACACACACATCACACACACACAGTACACACACAGCACACACACAGTACACATCATACAGTATACACAGTACACACAGTACACACAGTATACACACAGCACACACACAGCACACACACACAGTACACACACACAGTACACACACAGTACACACACACACACAGTACACACAGCACACACAGTACACACATCACACAGTATACACACACACAGCACACACACAGCACACAGTACACACACACACAGTACACACACAGCACACACAGTACACACACAGCACACAGTACACACACACACAGTACACACACAGCACACACAGTACACACACAGCACACAGTACACACACACACAGTACACACACAGCACACACAGTACACACACAGTACACACACAGCACACACAGTACACACACAGCACACAGTACACACACACACAGTACACACACAGCACACACAGTACACACACAGCACACCACACAGCACACACACACAGTACACACACAGCACACACACAGCACACAGTACACACACATCACACACAGTACACACACAGCACACAGTACACACACAGCACACACACAGCACACACAGTACACACACAGTACACACACATCACACAGTACACACACACACAGTACACACAGTATACACACAGCACACACACAGCACACACACACACACAGTACACACACACACACACAGTATACACACAGCACACACACAGCACACACACACACACAGTACACACACACACACACAGTACACACACACACACACAGTATACACACAGCACACACACAGCACACACACACACACACAGTACACACACACACACACAGTATACACACAGCACACACACAGCACACACACACACACACAGCACACACACACACAGTATACACACAGCACACACACATCACACACACACACACACAGCACACACACACACACACAGTACACACACACACAGTATACACACAGTACACACACAGCACACACACACACACACAGTACACACACACACACACAGTATACACACAGCACACACACATCACACACACACACAGTACACACACAGCACACACACAGCACACAGTACACACACAGCACACACAGTACACACACAGCACACACACATCACACAGTACACACACACACAGTATACACACACACAGTACACACAGTATACACACAGCACACACACAGCACACACACACAGTACACACACACACACACAGTACACACACACACACACAGTATACACACACACACAGTATACACAGTACACACACAGCACACACACACACAGTACACACACAGCACACACACACACACACATCACACAGTACACACACAGCACACACACACACAGCACACACACACACAGTACACACACACAGTATACACAGTACACACACAGTACACACACAGCACACACAGTACACACACAGCACACACAGCACACACAGTACACACACAGCACACACAGTGTACACACACACAATACACACAGCACACAGTACACACACACACAGTACACACAGTACACACACAGTGTACACACACACAATACACACAGCACACAGTACACACAGCACACACACAGTACACACACAGTACACACACACACAGTACACACAGTACACACACAGCACACACACACACAGTACACACACAGCACACACACACACAGCACACACACATCACACAGTACACACACAGCACACACACACACAGCACACACACACACAGTACACACACACACAGTACACACAGTACACACACAGTGTACACACACACAATACACACAGCACACAGTACACACAGTACACACAGCACACACACAGTACACACAGTACACACACAGCACACACACAGTACACACAGTACACACACAGCACACACACAGTACACACAGCACACACACAGCACACAACACACACACAGTACACACAGCACACACACAGCACACAACACACACAGCACACACACACAGTACACACAGCACACACATACAGCACACACAGCACACACACACAGTGTACACATACAGTACACACACACAACACAGTACACACACCACATACATTACACACACACACAGCAGACACACACAGTACACACACAGCACACACAGTACACACACAGCACACACAGTACACACACAGCACACACACACAGTACACACACACAGTGTACACAATATACACACACACACAGTGTACACACACACACATCATACACAGTGTACACACATAGTACACACACACAGTGTACACACACACAGTGTACACTATACACACACACAGTGTACACTATACACACACACAGTATACACACACACAGTGTACACTATATATACACACACACACCACACACACACAGTCACACCTAGTCACACCCCGCTCTGGAAGCTCGCTAAAGATAGCTCTTGTGAGTAGCAGCATTGGCGGACTTCAGCCAAACACACACACAACATACACACAGTACACACAGCACACACAGTACACACACTACACACACACAGTACACACAGTACACACACACAGTACACACACAGTACACACAGCAGACACAGTACACACACTACACACACACAGTACACACAGTACACACATACTACATACACACAGTACACACCACACACACACACAGTACACACACACACCACATACTCACATTACACACACACACTACACACACACTACACACACACACTACACACACACTACATACACACACCACACACACCACACACACCACACACACACAACACACTACACACACACACACTACACACCACACTACACACCACACTACAGACCACACTACACACACACAACACACACACAACACACTACACACACCACACACACACCACACACACCACACTACAGACCACACACACACAACACACCACACACACCACACCACACACACCACACACACCACACACACACCACATACACCACACACACATCACACACACACACCACACACACCACACACACCACACACACACCACATACACCACACACACCACCACCATCTTCCACTATACTTAGATCTGATCCAATTACCTCCTCCCTACGATTATAACTTTAGCCCATTCAGTTGCCTCTCCATCCCTCCCTCCCTCCCCGTTCGTTCATACAGCGACGGCTCTGAACGTGTCCCGTCGCGTTCCGTGAGCAACCTGTTCCCTCTCTCCCCTCTCCCTTCTCCTCTCTTCCTTCTTGTCTCTCCCTTCTCTCTCCCTTCCCACCAGCAGGTAGTGGAGGGACTCCTCCCACCATCCCACCCATCGTACTCACCCGCTCGCTCACCCACTCACCCACTCACTCACTTACCCACTAACTCACTCATCCAGCCAGTCCACCCACTCACTCACTTAACCACTCACTCACTCACCCACCCACCCATTTCACCACCCATTCCACCACCCATTCCACTCACCCACCCCACCTCAACCACCCACCCCAGCCACTCACCCACCCACACAACACTAACCAACCCATCCATTCACCCACCCACCCACACAACCCAACTCACCCATTCCACTCACCCACCCCACCCCAACCACCCACCCCAGCCACTCACCCACCCACACAACACTGACCAACCCATCCATTCACCCACCCAGCCACACAACCCACACAACCCACCCACCCATCCCACTCCCCACCCAACCACACAACTCACTCCCCACCCACCCACTCATCCCACCCCACCCACCCACACAACCCACCCACCTAGCCACCCACCCATCCCACCCCACCCACCCCACCCACCTAGCCACCCACCCCTAACCAAACCAACCCCATCCCACCCCACCCACCCACACAACCCCATCCCACCCCACCCACCCCACCCACCTACCCACCCACCTAGCCACCCACCCCTAACCAAACCAACCCCATCCCACCCCACCCATCCACCCACCACTAACCAAACCCATCCCACCCCACCCACCCACACAACCCCATCCCACCCCACCCATCTACCCACCCCTAACCAAACCCATCCCATCCCATTCCACCCACTCACCCACCACCACCACTAACACAACCACCACAACACAACCACCACCGCCGTCATGGTGGACAGCGAGCTGAACCGCCAGCGCATCGGCGAGGTGGAAAACTGCTTCGGCTCGGCCGGCCGGCCCCTCTCGGCGCCCGGCCGCGTCCTCATGGGCGAGGGCATCCTCACCAAGATGTGTCGCCGGGGCCCCCAGCCCAAGAAGTTCTTCCTCTTCAACGACGTCCTTGTCTACGGCGCCATCGTGCTCAACAAGAAGCTGTACGTGCGCCAGCGCGTCCTGCCGCTCGCCGGGGTCACCGTCGAGCCGGTGGACGACGACGGCGACCTCCGCAACGGCTGGATGATCCGCACCGCCGGCAAGTCCTTCCGCGTCTTCGCGTCCACCGCCGCCGAGAAGACCGAGTGGATGAGCCACGTGGCTCGGCGCGCCGACGAGCTGCGGTTGTCGGCGTCGGGCGGCGGTGTCGGCGGAGGTGGTGGAGTTGGTCCGGCCGCGCCGTGGGTGCCGGACTACAAGGCGGACGCGTGCATGCGTTGCCGACGGTCGCGCTTCACGCCCATCAACCGGCGGCACCACTGCCGCAAGTGCGGCCTCGTGGTGTGCGGCGGCTGCTCCACGCGCCGACTGGCGCTGCCGCTGCTGTCGCCGCAGCCGCTTCGCGTGTGCGACGCCTGCTTCCAGGAGCACCTCACCGGCGACGTGACCGGCGACGGCGCTACCGGCGGTGGCGGTACGGGCGGGGGAGGTCCGGGTGTGGCGGTCGCGTCGCCGGGGAGCCGGGCGTCCGTGCCGTGTCCGCCGGGCGGCGCGACGTCACCGCCATCTTCGTCGTCTGGCAGTAACGGCGGTGGTGCCGGTGGTGGTGGTGGTGCCGGCGGTGGCAGAGCGGGGAAGGGGGCGTCGTACGGAGGCTACGGAGACCTGGAAGACAGCTCAAGCGACGAGGAGAATGGATATCGCTAGCGGCGCTGATGATGATGACGACGACGATGTTGTTGATGATGGTGGTGGTGATGACGATGTTGTGATTCGTGGTGGTGGTGGTGGTGGCGGCGGTGGGGATAATGCAGAGGGAGAGGCAGACACAGGCACAGGGATAGAGACACGCGCGGAGACAGACACACACACGGACATAGAGATACACACACACACAGAGATACATACAGACACACACACAGTGATACGTAGACACACACACAGTGACACGTACACACACACAGACACGTACAGACACACACACACACAGTGAAACGTACAGACACACACACAGTGACACGTACACACACACACAGAGATACATACAGACACACACACAGTGATACGTAGACACACACACACACACACAGTGACACGTACAGACACACACACAGTGACACGTAGACACACACACACACAGTGACACGTACAGACACACACACACACACACAGTGACACGTACAGACACACACACAGTGACACGTACAGACACACACACACAGTGACACGTACACACACACACACACAGTGATATGTTCAGACACACACACACACACACAGTGACACGTACAGACACACACACACACACAGTGACACGTACACACACACAGTGATACGTAGACACACACACACACAGTGACACGTACACACACACAGTGACACGTACACACACACAGTGACACGTACACACACACACACACAGTGACACGTACACACACACAGTGACACGTACACACACACACAGTGACACGTACACACACACACACACAGTGACACGTACACACACACACAGTGACACGTACACACACACACAGTGATACGTACAGACACACACACACATGCGTACACGCGGGGACACACCTATATAAATGTACACCTTTACTTACGCACACACACACACACACGCGGGCCGTTGCGTGTGTGTGTGTGTGCGTAACGCGCGCTGCTTTAGGGGAAGGTTTTTTAAATCGTTTTGTAGGTACACACCTGTGTGTGTGTGTACCTGTGTGTGTGTGTGTGTGTACCTGTGTGTACCTGTGTGTGTACCTGTGCATGCATACACACGTGTACACACACACACGTGTACACACATACACACCTGTGTGTGTGTACCTGTGTGTGTGTGTACGTGTGTGTACCTGTGTGTGTGTGTATCTGTGCATACATACACCCTGTGTGTGTGTACCTGTGTGTGTGTATACCTGTGCATGCATACACACGTGTACACACACACACGTGTACACACACACGTGTGCACACACACACGTGTGCACACACACACACGTGTACACACACGTGTACACACACACACGTGTACACACACACAGACACACGTGTACACACACGCGTGCACACACACACGTGTACACACACACACGTGTACACACACACACGTGTACACACACACGTGTGTGCGCACACACGTGTGTGTGCATCACAGCCATTGGCTACTTTCCGGGTCTTTTGTCACCTGAACAAACGACGCATTTGCGCTGCTGTTGTCTTAACACTGGCAGCTTCGGGCGTGCGGGCGAGCGGGCGGGCGAGCGTGCGGGTGGACGAGCGTGTGAGCATGCGTGCGGGCGTGCGAGCGGGCGGGCGAGCGTGCGAGTGTGGTGGTGGGGGTGTTACGTGTGTCGCTGTTCTACTTTATAACCCCGGCAAGGGGTGTGTGGCGCTGTGGCGCTGAGCGGTGCCACCGCAGGTCTGTCGTCTCGGTGTCGGCGCCCGACTTTGTTACAGCGCAGCTCGGATCTTGTTGGTCACCGTTGTGCCCTTATGAATATCAACGTGCATCCTGTACACTACACTATGCACTACGCTACTATACACTACGCTATACTATACATTACACTATACACTACACTATGCACTACGCTACTATACACTACACTATACTATACATTACACTATACACTATACACTATGCACTACACTATACTATACATTACACTATACACTACACTATGCACTACGCTACTATACACTACACTATACTATACATTACACTATACACTATACACTATGCACTACACTATACTATACATTACACTATACACTACACTATGCACTATACACTACGCTATACACTACACTACCATGCTATACACTACACTATACACTACACTATACACTACACTACTATACACTATACACTACACTATACACTACACTATACACTACGCTACCATGCTTTACACTACACTATACACTACACTATACACTACACTACTATACACTACACTATACACTACACTACTATACACTACACTATACACTACACTATGCACTATACACTACGCTATACACTACACTACCATGCTATACACTACACTATACACTACACTATACACTACACTACTATACACTATACACTACACTATACACTACACTATACACTACGCTACCATGCTTTACACTACACTATACACTACACTATACACTACACTACACTATACACTACACTATGCACTACACTATGCACTCCACTATGCACTCCACTATACACTACACTACACACTACATTATATACTACTATACACTATACTACACTATACACTACACACTACACTATACGCTACACTATACGCTACACACTACGCTACACACTACGCTATACACTACACTATACACTACACTATACACTACACTATGCTATACACTACACTACCAAGCTATACACTACACTATACACTACACTATACACTACACTATACACTACACTATACACTACACTATGCTATACACTACACTACCAAGCTATACACTACTATATACACTACACTATACACTACACTAACATGCTATACACTACACTATACACTACACTATACACTACACTATACACTACACTATACACTACACTATACACTGCACTATACACCACTATACACTGCACTACTATACACTACACTATACACTACACTACACACTACACTATACACTACACTATACACTACACTACTATATGCTACACTATACACTACACACTACACTACACACTACACACCAGAGGTGGGACAAAGTCATTGTTATGCAAGTCCAAGTCGAGTCGCAAGTCATCAAATTCATGACTCGAGTCTGACTCGAGTCCAAGTCACATGACTCGAGTCCACACCTCTGCTACACACTACACTATACACTACACTATACACTACACCATACACTACACTACTATACACTACTATACACTACACCACTAACCATACCTGTCCTGTGTATGAACCGGCTGTAGGCCGTATGGACCTGGGAAACTCAATTTCCCTGTACAAGAATCCGGGGTGATTAGAATAAATATGCTCAAAATGTCCCTCCCCCCAATATATTGCTATGAAAAAGAATCGCTATGCCGTGTAAATAAAAACAACAGTTTGCCAAACCTTGGCCACAATACGTGGACTTTTTAAAATCATTTTAATCAATGCGTAGATTTCTGTTTCTATGATTGCGGTTATGGTTTTACTTTGTGAATCTCCAATCTCTGCCATTACAATGGAACAATGAAATGGTAAAACAGTTAAAACGGAGCAATGTAATACAATAACACCATTAGACGTTGTTGTAAAAGATAAGTGAAAAGTCCATCCCACGTGTTAGCGAATGTTTTAATGTTTTAGGCAGGAAATTCGTTTTCGGATTTAGATTTTTTTTCTGGGTTGGGACCCCCATGGAAGATTTGGTCACCCCCCAATGTTGACTCCGGTGGTGGTGGTGTCGGTGGTGGTGGTGGTGGTGTCGGTGGTGGTGGTGGTGGTGATGGTGGTGGTGACGGTGGTGGTGGTGACGGTAGTGGTGGTGATGGTGGTGGTAACGGTAGTGGTGACGGTAGTGGTGGTGGTGACGGCGGTGGTGGTAACGGTAGTGGTGGTGACGGTAGTGGTGGTGGTGGTGACGGTGGTGGTAACGGTGGTGGTGGTAACGGTGACGGTGGTGGTGGTGACGGTGGTGGTGGTGACGGTGGTGGTGGTGGTGACAGTACTAGTACACGCACACACACACACATACACACACATACACACACACACACATACACGCACATACACGCACACACACACATACACACATACACGCACACATACACGCACATACACACACACACATACACACACACACATACACACACATACACACACACATACACACACATACACACACATACACACACATACACACACACACATACACACACATACACACATACACACATACACACACATACACACACATACACACACATACACACATACACACACACACATACACACACATACACACACATACACACACATACACACATACACATAGCTCCAAAATTAAGATTGATACACACACATACACGCACGTACACGCACGTACACGCACGTACACACACATATACATGGTACGGTACACACACATACACATTGTGTGTGTACCGTACCGAACACACACGCACATAAACATACACACACGCACACACATACGCACACACACACGCGCAGACACACACATACGCACACACGCACACACACACACACACGCACACACAAACACACACACACGCACACACATATATGCTTATATCTTGACTTTAAAGCTTTCGTGACTGCAATAATTCATTTTCTTGGGTCTTTCGCTAAAGTCACTTAGGTTCAAAGAAAATGTTTTTTGTTTGTTATTTTCTTTCAGCCTATCTACGTGACTTTACCGAAAGTCCCAAGACTCTGTAAATGCTTGTTCGGGGTATAAATGTCCGGAGTTGTTTTTTTCCTGTGGTGTTGATGGGGGTGGGAGCGAGGGTTCGTGTGTGTGTGTATGCGCGCGCGTGTGGGGAGAGCACTTGCCCCAACAGTCTGTTAAAGGCTATACAGGGGATCTTTGTCTTTGTGTGTGTATGTGTGTGTGTGTGCACGATCATTAAGGACCTTCATGATGGTGAGCGGGCCCGGGTCAAACTACGTGGCCGGGAGTCAGAGCCTTTCCCTGTACACCTTGGGGTGCGACAGGGATGTCCTCTGGCTCCCACATTATTTAACATCTATTTCGACCGCGTAGTTCGTGAAGCCTTCAATAGCTGTACCGGGGGAATTTCCATTTGGTACAGATACAATGGGAGGCTGATCGATGCCCGGGTGCGATCAAGGGATGGCTCCCTATTGCTCAACCACGTTATGTATGCCGATGATTTGGTAATAGCTGCTCATTCAGAAGAGGAGTTGGAGACGCTGCTGCTGAGACTGGAGCGTGCCACTAAGAGGTGGGGCCTTACCATCAGCCCCAAGGACGCTACTGGGCAGTTGGAGGCAGTCGCCCTCCAACAACAACGGAGGGCGGAGGAGCGACGCTCACAACAACGAGCGGAGCGCCGGGTGGCTAAAGCACAGCAAGTTGGCACAGTAGGGGGCACAGGTGGTGCATCAGCCACTCATCTCGGTCAGTCGACCCGTGACCTCCGCCTACACTACACACACTACACTATACACACGACACTACACAAACTACACTACGCACACCACACTACATACTACACTATACACACACACCACACTACATACTACACTACTATACACTACACTATACACACTACACACACCACACTACACTACACACACTATACTACAGCACACACACATACTACACATACTACACTACATTATACACTATACTATACACACTACACTACAACACTACACTATACACACTACACACTACACACACTATACACACTATACACACTACACTATACACTACTACACTTCAATATACACACTACACTACACGATACACTACTACGCTTTACACTACACTACTACGCTTTACACTACACTATACACCACTACACACTACACACACTATACACTACACGACACACTATACACACCATACTACACGCTAAACTACACACCACTACACACACCACACTATACTACACACACCACACTACACACACACCACTACATACTACACTACACACACGCGTGCACGGGGGGGAGGATTGTATTTATATATTTATTTGATCAATACCAAACCTTCACACGTCGCCCTGCTTCAAACGTCGCAAATCCAACCTCGCCACGACGTTCGACGGCCTCCGGACTGGTTAACTGGCGAGTCGGTGGGTGGGTGGGTGAGTGGGTGGGTGGGTGAGTGGGTGAGTGAGTGGGTGGGTGGGTGAGTGGGTGAGTGGGTGGGTGAGTGGGTGAGTGGGTGGGTGGGTGAGTGGGTGGGTGGGTGAGTGGGTGGGTGAGTGGGTGAGTGGGTGGGTGAGTGGGTGGGTGAGTGGGTGGGTGGGTGGGTGAGTGGGTGGGTGGGTGAGTGGGTGACTGAGTGGGTGACTGAGTGGGTGGGTGAGTGAGTGGGTGGGTGAGTGAGTGGGTGGGTGAGTGGGTGGGTGGGTGAGTGGGTGGGTGAGTGGGTGGGTGGGTGAGTGGGTGGGTGAGTGACTGAGTGGGTGAGTGACTGAGTGGGTGACTGACTGAGTGGGTGACTGACTGAGTGGGTGACTGAGTGAGTGGGTGGGTGAGTGAGTGGGTGGGTGGGTGAGTGGGTGGGCGAGTTGGTTGGTGGGTGGGTGAATGAGTGGGTGAAGAGTTGGTGGGTGGGCGAGTGGGTTGGTGGGTGAGTGGGTGGGTGAGTGAGTGGGTGGGCGAGTTGGTGGATGGGCGAGTGGATTGGTGGGTGAGTGAGTGGGTGGGTGAGTGAGTGGTGGGATGGGTGAGTGAGTGGTGGGATGGGTGAGTGGACTTAAGAGACCCATATAGATACATCGACTCATAGAGACCCATAGAAATACATTAACTCACACACAACAACAACCGCCATTCGCCACTAAGTGGCAGTGACGTCACCACGACGCTTGTGCCAGGCCATGTGCACCTTGAGGCCACGTGAAGTGTCGAATGCCCGCTGGCAGGAGGCAGACCCAGCAGGTGCCACGGGTCGACTGACTGAGATGACCGAGATGACTGGCTGATGCACCACCTGTGCCCTCTACCGTGACAACTTGCTGTACTTTAGCCACCCGGCGCTCCGCTCGTTGTTGTGAGCGTCGTTGTTGGAGGGCGACTGCCTCCAACTGCCCAGTAGCAGCGTCCTTCACGAGCCTCCTCCACAGAGGCCGATCTTGACACCGCTGGTACCGGTCATCGGCAAGTCCACTCAGCTCCACGTCCTCCTGTACCAGTTTATCCGCCTCTATCCGGCCGAACAAAAGCTGTTTAGGCATGCGGTGGCTGGGCATGCGGGCTACGTGACCCAGCCAACGCAGCCTTGCCTGCCGAAGGAACTCTCACACACACTCACTCACTGCTGTGGTCATGCCATTCAATCATCATCATCAGCATCATCATCGTTAGCAGCATCAGGAGCAGCGATAAGTGCAGTAGTTTCACAGTTAGAGGTAGCGACGATTGCTGCTGCTGCTGCTGCTGTATGACAGGCAGAGCCTGCGGTAGTTTCACAGTTCGGGTTGGTTGATGCTTGCTGCTCCTGCTGAGTGTGGACGAGCCTAGGGGCACCCCCAGTGGCAGCTGTCACCGTGTGGCTGACACAAGGCTACCCTCACTAAGGCACTGCTGCTGCGTATCACAAAGGCGGGCTCTGTGATACACAGAGCGAGCGGGTGGGCGAGTGGGTGGGTGAGTGGATGGGTGAGCGAGTGAGTGGGTGGGTGGGCGAGTGGGTGGGTGAGCGAGTGGGCGAGTGGATGGGTGAGTGGATGGGTGAGCGAGTGAGTGGGTGGGCGAGTGGGTGGGTGAGCGAGTGGGCGAGTGGGTGGGTGAGCGAGTGGGCGATTGGGTGAGCGAGCGAGTGGGCGAGCGAACAAGCGAGCGGGTGAGCGTAACAGGAAAACACCACCACCACCACTACCACCACCACCACCACTACCACCACCACGCGGCTCTTCAACAATCTCCAGATCCTCGGCCTAGTCGCCGGCTCCAACGATGACATTCACCCGGCCACGTTCGCTATGACGTCCACCCAACGTCCACCCAACGTCCACCCAACGTCCACCCAACGTCCACCCAACGTCCACCCAACGTCCACCCAACGTCCGCCCCGCCCACCGCCCCGCCCCCACCGCCCCCACCGCCCCCCCCCGTCAGTCCGGGTAGCTCTCCACCTGGGCTCCCATCCTCCCCGTCAGCTGCTCCACCACGGCGGTCAACACGGTGTTGCCGAGGTTGCCGCCGCCGCTGGCGCTGGTGGCGGCGAGCAGCGCCAGCAGCTGTGCCGCGTCGCTCCACTCCAGCCCGCCCACGGCGCCGGCCGCCGCCTCGGCCAGACGGCGCCGCTCCGACTCCGGTAGCTCGGCAAGCACCTCGTGGAGAGGGCGGAAGGTGCCGCGGGTCACCGCCATGCCCACCAAGCCACCCAGAGCACCACCTGGGGGGGGTGGGGGGTGGGGGTGGTGGGTGGGGGTGGGGTGGGGGGGTGGGTGAGTGGGTTGGTGAGTGAATGAGTAAATGAGTGGGTGGGTGGGTGAGTGGGTGGGTGGGTGAGTGGGTGAGTGGGTGAGTGGGTGAGTGGGTGGGTGGGTGGGTGAGTGGGTGGGTGAGTGGGTGAGTGAGTGGGTGAGTGGGTGGGTGGGTGGGTGGGTGAGTGAGTGGGTGGGTGGGTGGGTGGGTGAGTGGGTGAGTGAGTGGGTGAGTGGGTGGGTGGGTGGGTGAGTGGGTGGGTGAGTGGGTGAGTGAGTGGGTGAGTGGGTGGGTGGGTGGGTGGGTGGGTGGGTGAGTGGGTGGGTGGGTGAGTGGGTGAGTGAGTGAGTGGGTGGGTGAGTGAGTGGGTGAGTGGGTGGGTGGGTCAGTGAGTGGGTGAGTGGGTGGGTGAGTGGGTGGGTGAGTGAGTGAGTGGGTGGGTGGGTGGGTGGGTGAGTGAGTGGGTGGGTGGGTGGGTGAGTGGGTGAGTGAGTGGGTGAGTGGGTGGGTGGGTGGGTGAGTGGGTGGGTGAGTGGGTGAGTGAGTGGGTTGGTGAGTGAATGAGTAAATGAGTGGGTGAGTGAGTGGGTGAGTGGGTGGGTGGGTGAGTGAGTGGGTGGGTGGGTGGGTGAGTGAGTGGGTGGGTGGGTGGGTGAGTGGGTGAGTGAGTGAGTGAGTGGGTGGGTGAGTGAGTGGGTGGGTGAGTGAGTGAGTGGGTGGGTGAGTGAGTGGGCGAGTGGGTGAGTGAGTGGGTGAGTGGGTGAGTGAGTGAGTGAGTGGGTGGGTGAGTGAGTGGGTGGGTGAGTGAGTGAGTGGGTGGGTGGGTGAGTGAGTGGGTGGGTGGGTGGGTGAGTGAGTGGGTGGGTGGGTGGGTGAGTGGGTGAGTGAGTGAGTGAGTGGGTGGGTGAGTGAGTGGGTGGGTGGGTGGGTGGGTGGGTGAGTGAGTGGGTGGGTGGGTGAGTGAGTGGGTGGGTGGGTGAGTGAGTGAGTGGGTGGGTGGGTGAGTGAGTGGGTGGGTGGGTGGGTGGGTGGGTGAGTGGGTGAGTGGGTGGGTGGGTGAGTGAGTGGGTGGGTGAGTGAGTGGGCGAGTGGGTGAGTGAGTGAGCAAGCGAGTGGGTGGGTGAGTAAGTAAGTAAGTGGGTGAGTGAGTGAGCGGGGTGAGCGGGCGAGCGAGCGAGCGGGCGAGCAAGCGAGCGAGCGAGTGACTGACCGGCGGCGATGCCCACGGGTCCAGCAGCGATGAGTCCCCCCAGGAGTGCGATGCCTCCCGTGACGATGGCGCCCTTGCCGGCCTGGGTCAGCGCCACCTGCACCCCGCGCTGGCGCGCCAGCGTCGACACCACCTCCATCAGCTCGTCCACCCGCAGCACCATCGCTCACCAGCTCGCTCACCGAGTCGATCACCAGCTCGCTCACCAGCTCGCTCACCGAGTCGATCACCAGCTCGCTCACCAGCTCGCTCACCGAGTTGATCACCAGCTCGCTCACCGGGTCGATCACCAGCTCGCTCACCAGCTCGCTCACCAGCTCGCTCACCGGCTCGCTCACCGGGTCGCTCACCAAGTCGCTCACCAGCTCGCTCACCAGCTCGCTCACCAGCTCGCTCACCAAGCTCGCCACGACCAAGGTCGCCCTGCCGAGGAGAGAATTGCCGAATAGAATCACCCGGAAATGTCTGTCCGTCCCGCGCGTGACGTCACTCCACATGAGCCCCCACCCCCCTGGCGTGACGTCACTCCACGAGGCCCCACCCCCCGGGCGTGACGTCACTCCACATGAGGCCCCACCCCCCCTGCGTGACGTCACTCCACATGAGCCCCCACCCCCCTGGCGTGACGTCTCAACATATGAGGCCCCACCCCCCTCGCGTGACGTCACTCCACATGAGGCCCCACCCCCCTCGCGTGACGTCACTCCACATGAGGCCCCACCCCCCTCGCGTGACGTCACTCCACATGAGGCCCTACCCCCCTGGCGTGACGTCACTCCACATGAAGCCCACCCCCCCCACGTGACGTCACTCCACATGAGGCCCCCACCCCCCCCTGCGTGACGTCACTCCCCATGAGCCCCCACCCCCCACGTGACGTCACTCCACATGAGCCCCCACCCCCCTGGCGTGACGTCACTCCACATGAGCCCCCACCCCCCTGGCGTGACGTCACTCCACATGAGCCCCACCCCCCTCGCGTGACGTCACTCCACATGAGGCCCCACCCCCCTCGCGTGACGTCACTCCACATGAGCCCCCACCCCCCTGGCGTGACGTCATTCCACATGAGCCCCCACCCCCCCCGCGTGACGTCACTCCACATGAGCCCCCACCCCCCTGGCGTGACGTCACTCCACATGAGGCCCCACCCCCTGGCGTGACGTCACTCCACATGAGCCCCACCCCCCTCGCGTGACGTCACTCCACGAGCCCAGGAAGTGACGTTTCAAAGGTGAAATTTCTTCACAGGAAGTGACGTTTCAAAGGTGAAGTTTCTTCACAGGAAGTGACGTTTCAAACGTGAAGTTTCTTTACAGGAAGTGACGTTTCAAACGTAAAGTTTCTTTACAGTAAGTGACGTTTCAAACGTGAAGTTTCTTTTCAGGAAGTGACGTTTCAAACGTGAAGTTTCTTTACAGGAAGTGACGTTTCAAACGTGAAGTTTCTTTTCAGGAAGTGACGATTCAAACGTGAAGTTTCTTTACAGGAAGTGACGTTTCAAACGTGAAGTTCCTTTACAGGAAGTGACGTTTCAAACGTGAAGTTTCTTTACAGGAAGTGACGTTTCAAACGTGAAGTTCCTTTACAGGAAGTGACGTTTCAAACGTGAAGTTTCTTTTCAGGAAGTGACGTTTCAAACGTAAAGTTTCTTTACAGGAAGTGACGTTTCAAACGTGAAGTTTCTTTTCAGGAAGTGACGATTCAAACGTGAAGTTTCTTTACAGGAAGTGGTGACGTTTCAAACGTGAAGTTCCTTTACAGGAAGTGACGTTTCAAACGTGAAGTTTCTTTACAGGAAGTGACGTTTCAAACGTGAAGTTTCTTTACAGGAAGTGACGTTTCAAACGTTAAGTTTCTTTACAGGAAGTGACGATTCAAACGTGAAGTTTCTTTACAGGAAGTGACGTTTCAAACGTGAAGTTTCTTTACAGGAAGTGACGTTTCAAACGTTAAGTTTCTTTACAGGAAGTGACGATTCAAACGTGAAGTTTCTTTACAGGAAGTGACGATTCAAACGTGAAGTTTCTTTACAGGAAGTGACGATTCAAACGTTAAGTTTCTTTACAGGAAGTGACGTTTCAAACGTTAAGTTTCTTTACAGGAAGTGACGATTCAAACGTTAAGTTTCTTTACAGGAAGTGACGTTTCAAACGTTAAGTTTCTTTACAGGAAGTGACGTTTCAAACGTGAAGTTTCTTTACAGGAAGTGACGTTTCAAACGTGAAGTTTCTTTTCAAGAAGTGACGATTCAAACGTGAAGTTTCTTTACAGGAAGTGACGTTTCAAACGTGAAGTTCCTTTACAGGAAGTGACGTTTCAAACGTGAAGTTTCTTTACAGGAAGTGACGTTTCAAACGTGAAGTTCCTTTACAGGAAGTGACGTTTCAAACGTGAAGTTTCTTTTCAGGAAGTGACGTTTCAAACGTAAAGTTTCTTTACAGGAAGTGACGTTTCAAACGTGAAGTTTCTTTTCAGGAAGTGACGATTCAAACGTGAAGTTTCTTTACAGGAAGTGACGTTTCAAACGTGAAGTTCCTTTACAGGAAGTGACGTTTCAAACGTGAAGTTTCTTTACAGGAAGTGACGTTTCAAACGTGAAGTTTCTTTACAGGAAGTGACGTTTCAAACGTTAAGTTTCTTTACAGGAAGTGACGATTCAAACGTGAAGTTTCTTTACAGGAAGTGACGTTTCAAACGTGAAGTTTCTTTACAGAAAGTGACGTTTCAAACGTTAAGTTTCTTTACAGGAAGTGACGATTCAAACGTGAAGTTTCTTTACAGGAAGTGACGATTCAAACGTGAAGTTTCTTTACAGGAAGTGACGATTCAAACGTTAAGTTTCTTTACAGGAAGTGACGTTTCAAACGTTAAGTTTCTTTACAGGAAGTGACGATTCAAACGTTAAGTTTCTTTACAGGAAGTGACGTTTCAAACGTGAAGTTTCTTTACAGGAAGTGACGTTTCAAACGTTAAGTTTCTTTACAGGAAGTGACGTTTCAAACGTCAAGTTTCTTTACAGGAAGTGACGATTCAAACGTGAAGTTTCTTTACAGGAAGTGACGTTTCAAACGTTAAGTTTCTTTACAGGAAGTGACGTTTCAAACGTTAAGTTTCTTTACAGGAAGTGACGTTTCAAACGTGAAGTTTCTTTACAGGAAGTGACGATTCAAACGTTAAGTTTCTTTACAGGAAGTGACGTTTCAAACGTTAAGTTTCTTTACAGGAAGTGACGTTTCAAACGTGAAGTTTCTTTACAGGAAGTGACGTTTCAAACGTTAAGTTTCTTTACAGGAAGTGACGTTTCAAACGTCAAGTTTCTTTACAGGAAGTGACGATTCAAACGTGAAGTTTCTTTACAGGAAGTGACGTTTCAAACGTTAAGTTTCTTTACAGGAAGTGACGTTTCAAACGTGAAGTTTCTTTACAGGAAGTGACGTTTCAAACGTTAAGTTTCTTTACAGGAAGTGACGTTTCAAACGTGAAGTTTCTTTACAGGAAGTGACGTTTCAAACGTTAAGTTTCTTTACAGGAAGTGACGTTTCAAACGTGAAGTTTCTTTACAGGAAGTGACGTTTCAAACGTGAAGTTTCTTTACAGGAAGTGACGTTTCAAACGTTAAGTTTCTTTACAGGAAGTGACGTTTCAAACGTCAAGTTTCTTTACAGGAAGTGACGATTCAAACGTGAAGTTTCTTTACAGGAAGTGACGTTTCAAACGTTAAGTTTCTTTACAGGAAGTGACGTTTCAAACGTGAAGTTTCTTTACAGGAAGTGACGTTTCAAACGTTAAGTTTCTTTACAGGAAGTGACGTTTCAAACGTGAAGTTTCTTTACAGGAAGTGACGTTTCAAACGTGAAGTTTCTTTACAGGAAGTGACGTTTCAAACGTGAAGTTTCTTTACAGGAAGTGACGTTTCAAACGTCAAGTTTCTTTACAGGAAGTGACGATTCAAACGTGAAGTTTCTTTACAGGAAGTGACGGTAAAAAAGTAAATCTAAGCAGCACAGCGCTAGATACGAGGGTGACGTCACAGCAAAATAGCCCCTCCCCCTCATTAATATTCACGCACGCGTGGAAGAAGGTCGCAAACTCCACATGCTGCACCCCTCCCCAATAACTATTAGCAGGTGATGTCATTACATAAGCGGTAGCCCCTCCCCCCTCATGAATAATCATGAGCTGAACAATTTTACTATCGAACATTTCAGATTTACTGCAAAATATACCACGCTCACCACCACCACTCACCCACACCACCATCACCACTCACCACCACCACTCACCACCACCACTCACCACCACCCTAACCCACACTCACCACCACCACTTACCACCACTTACCACCACCACTCACACTCACCACCACCACTCACCCACACTCACCACCACCACTCACCACCACCACTCACCACCACTTACCACCACCACTCACACTCACCACCACCACTCACCCACACTCACCATCACCACTCACCACCACTCACCACCGTCACTCACCACCACCACTCACCACCATCACTCACCCACCACTCACCACCACCATTCACCACCACTTACCACCACCACTCACCACCACCACTCACCACCACCCTAACCCACACTCACCACCACCACTCACCACCACTTACCACCACCACTCAGTGCACTCACACTCACCACCACCACTCACCCACACTCACCACCACCACTCACCACCACCACTCACCACCACCCTAACCCACACTCACCACCACCACTCACACTCACCACCATCACTCACCACCACCACTCACCACCACCACTCACCACCACCCTAACCCACACTCACCACCACCACTCACCACCACTTACCACCACCACTCACCACCACCACTCACCCACACTCACCACCACCACTTACCATCACCACTCACCATCACTCACCCACCACTCACCACCACCATTCACCACCACTCACCACCGTCACTCACCACCACCACTCACCACCACCACTCACCCACCACTCACCACCACCATTCACCACCACTTACCACCACCACTCACCACCACCACTCACCACCATTCACCCACACTCACCACCACCACTCACCCACACTCACCACCACCACTCACCACCACCACTCACCACCATCACTCACCACCATCACTCACCACCACTCACCACCACCATTCACCACCACTCACCATCACCACTCACCACCACCACTCACCACCACTCACCCACACTTACCACCGTCACTCACCACCACCACTCACCACCACCACTCACCACCACCCTAACCCACACTCTCTCTGTGTCTCACCCCGTGTCTCTCTCCGTGTCTCACCCCGTGTCTCCGTGTCTCACCCCGTGTCTCTGTGTCTTGTCTCACCCAGTGTCTCTCTCCGTGTCTGTGTCTCCGTGTCTCTCTCCGTGTCTCACCCCGTGTCTCTGTGTCTCACCCCGTGTCTCCGTGTCTCACCCCGTGTCTCTGCGTCTTGTCTCACCCAGTGTCTCTCTCCGTGTCTCTGTGTCTCCGTGTCTCTGCTCGGCGTCTCCGCGTGCCTGGTGACCTTTGACGCACCCGGACGAGGGGGCCCTGGAACATGAATGAGGTGGGCGACTCGATCCGGGACAAGACATATTTGGGGCCGTCCATAAATGACGTCACGAGATTTAGGACGATTTTTGAACCCCCACCCTTCGCCACATGACGTCACAAAGTCAGATCCCCCCCCTCAAATATGACGTCACAAAGCTCTGCCCCCTCCCCCCCAAAATAAAACATGCTTCAAATCGCCATTGGAACCTCATTTGTCAGTAAAAAAATATGATAATTGTTTTTTTACCCTTCTATCTGGAAACAAAACTGACACTTCTTTTTTTTTTACAAAGAGTCATGTTTGCATAGACCACAATACCTGCAGTCATAATGCAAACAAAAAACATAACTCTGATAATGTCTGTGCACTGTCCTTGAAGTTGATTGGTCCACACCCGAGACAGCTTTCCTTAGAGCCTAGTCTCACATGGTGTTGGACCAGATGACGCCAAAAGGCGCACAACTCAAAGGCAATGCACCATCAGAGTATTGAGAGCTCGGAGTAAGCATTTACACTATGAGACATCTCCTTTACCAGTGGCAAAATGTAGTGATAGGTTTTTACCCTTTCAACTGGTACAAAAACTGACACCTTTTTTACAAGGAGTCATGTTTGCATAGACCACAATACCTGCAGTCATAATGCAAACAAAAACACAACTCTGGTAATGTATGCACTGTCCTTGATGTTGATTGGTCCACACCCATGTGAGACTAGGCTCTAAGGAAAGCTGTCTCGGGTGTGGACCAATCAACTTCAAGGACAGTGCATACATTATCAGAGTTATGTTTTTTGTTTGTATTATGACTGTAGGTATTGCGGACTATGCAAACATGACTCCTTGTAAAAAGGTGTCAGTTTTGTTGCCAGATAGAAGGGTAAAAAAACAATTATCATATTTTTTACTGGCAAATGAGGTTCCAATGGTGTAAATGCTTGCCCCGAGCTCTCATACTCTGATGGTGCATTGTCTTTGAGTTGTGCGCCTTTTGGCGTCATCTGGTCCAACCCATGTGAGACTAGGCTCTAAGGAAAGCTGTCTCGGGTGTGGACCAATCAACTTCAAGGACAGTGCTGTTACATTATCAGAGTTGTGTTTTTTGTTTGTATTATGACTGTAGGTATTGCGGTCTATGCAAACATGACTCCTTGTAAAAAGGTGTCAGTTTTGTTGCCAGATAGAAGGGTAAAGAACCAATTTTCAAAGAATACTGAATTCCAGACGTTGTCTCAACGACCTTTATTACACAATGTTGGAAATTCTGTTGCAAAACTCGTCACCGCTGGCCACGCCTAATTAGAGAATCTGCCGAAAACAAAAATGATTTCAACCGTTCGGATGGCTGCAGGCTTACGGCTGCCTGGAAGCGAATCGTCAAATAATACGTCGTTTAAAATCACGCCCATACAGGCCGGTAGGGATTACCGTTGGCACGGCTATTTCAGTACACACAATGAACAGTAAGTACAAGATCAACGTGCTCGCATAATGCGCGTGTGTGACGTACGTTGACTCAGTCTTGATTTTAAGTTGTTCGTGGCTGCAGGAATCCATGCTTTTTGGTTCTTTCGGTAAAGTCACGTGGGTGTACTGTGGTACCTCGGGATACGTCGTTAATTCGTTCCAGAAGGTAGGAGGACTTACGCCGAAAATGACGTATACCAAAGGAATTTTTCCCATAAAAAATTAAGGGAAAGGAAAGAATCCGTTCCAGAGGATAAGAAATGATATTGTATACGGCATATTTGACCTTGATGGGGTTCATATTCTTAGGTTTTTTCGGTAAAGTCACCGTGTAGGTAAAACATTAAAATTAATAAAAGTAAAATAAAATAAAAATCAAGACGTTTCGGAGGCAACACAAGATTCCGTCTTCAGGTGGAACCGTCACAGCCACGACAGCTGTATCAAGTAAATGAGAGATTGCAGGAGCTACCACTCCGTTTATATAATGGTTGGAGAGGGGGGGGAAGGGCCAAGTACAGCACACTTTTTATTCATATGGTAAGGTGAGGCTTAAGAGGGTGAGCCTTTGTTATGTTCCATGTTCCATAACAAAGGCTCACCCTCTTAAGCCTCACCTTACCATATGAATAAAAATCTCTCATTTACTTGATACAGCTGTCGTGGCTGTGACGGTTCCACCTGAAGACGGAAGCTTGTGTTGCCTCCGAAACGTCGTGATTTTTATTTTATTTTACTTTTATTAATTTTAATGTTTTACCTACGTGACTTTACCGAAAAAACCTAAGAATATGAATCCTTGCAGTCACGAAAGCTTCAAATCTAGACTTAATGGGGTTGTATTCAATAATTTGCCCCTGCCATGCATAGTCCCATGGGATGTTGGCTATCAACAACAAGGCAACTCCTATGACTAATTGGGAATGGGATGCAAGCGTAGGATTGATCACCCTGTCGCTGGCCGCCTTTGGGGAGGGTGTATAGTATGAAAGGCCGAAACACCCTAGGAACCAAAGGTTCACTACTGACGATACGCTCCCCAATTTTCACCAGGCTCACTGTTCATGAACTCTTGTAAGTGCTTGCACAAAGGATAGTAACATCTCATCCTGTGTTCTTGGAATCTAAAATCATACATTCTAGTAATAAGCCCGCACCGCACACCGTACGTGGTGTCTCCGTGCTGAACAGCGCTCACCCAGGCCCCGCTAGGGCTGCTACTACGCCCAGTAAGCGGGCTACACGTAATGTCAACACATTATCCGCCGTGGCTCCGTAAGGCCGGCACCACACAGTGATAATCACAGTCACTACACTTCTAATAAAGAGCTACACGGAAGCTCAGTGGGGCTTTTACTCCTAACCTGCTAACATAAACACCGATTAGTTTAGTCTATAATAATAATAATAATAGTTTAATTTGTAACGCGCGCAAATTTGCAGACGTAGTGGCCGCAACTCAGAGGCGCGGAGCCAAGCTCAGAGTCGCTCGAAAGCGCATGGTTTGTAGAGGTGAGTTTTTAAGTCTCTCTTGAAGGAGGCGATTGAGGTGATGCTGCGAATGTGCAGAGGGATATCGTTCCAGACTGTTGGGGCTGCCACCGAGAAGCGGCGTATAGACACGATGACCATCCTGGATCTTGGTATCAAGAGGAGGTCGTGAGTCGCGCTGCGCAGGCATCTGCCGTGCGCTGAGCTGCAAGTTGTCAATAATGAAGAAAGGTACGGCGGGCAGGCGGATGTGAAGGCGTGGTGGCAGAGGCAGGCGGTCTTGTATGTGACCCTACTGGCGATGGGGAGCCAGTTGAGAGCACGGAGACAAGCGAGTGAGTCGAGACGGGGATGAGTGTGGGCAGTGACGACGCGTGCCAGGAGGTTGTTTTGTAGTCTTTGAAGTTTCTTTAGGTTGCCAGCGGAGGTCCGGACTAGGACGGAGTTGCAATAGTCAAGGCGAGACCCAACTATGCAACATGCCAACAACGTGTTGGCAATTTCAGTGGAGATGAGAGGACGTACGTGTCTGAGAGCCTTCAGGTGAAAGTTACATGAGCTGATGATATGGTTGGTTTGACGGTCGAAGGATAAAGTTGAATCTAGGATGACACCGAGGTAGCTGAAGTGGTCAGTGAACTTGATGCTGTGACCGAAGATGTGTATGTGTGTGGGTCTCTATGTATAATTTATATGGGTCTCTGTGTATCTCCATGGGTCTCTGTGACACATTCCTGCGGAGGGAGCTGGTAGGAACGTTGGGTTGCTCGGTCAATGGCCAGGGTCAACGGCGGCGTGGTGTATTCCGCAAATATGCCCGACTGTGAGGGTGGGCACAAGCCGGCGTGAGTAGGTTAAACGTTGAGTTTTATAAGGGCACCACGGGGTGACCAGCCCCTCCCCAATCCCCACACCCAGCCCGACCCTCCCCACCCAGCCCCTCCCCACCCAGCCCCTCCCTGCACGACGGACGGACACAATAATCCCCTGTGGGCTGGTGTAACCAAGAGGATCCTACCAGTATATCTGTATCTATGGGTCTCTATGGGTCTCTATGTATCTCTATGGGTCTCTAATGTCTCGACGTAAGTTTAGTGTAAAGATATTTTTAAGATGTCCAGTTGGGTTGGATCAGAATGTCAAAGTATAAGTTATAGGCAAGGTAAAGCAATCACTTTGTAAGATATAAATATGCTATGTTTAGTATTTTAAAATCGTACCTATTAACTGGTAGATCATGGATCATAAAAGGATAATGGTAACTTTAAATACTTTTAATAATAAAAAAAATACGGACGTCATTAGTGCAGCTAAATAAACAACCCCTATTATATAAGCTTTAAAAAATATATAAGAACAATAAATTGTAAGTTTATTTATAGAATGTAAACATTGAGGCCTACTGCAGAATGGCCTCGCCTAGGAAACGTAAACACGTTCCTTTGGCCTAACAATATTAAATACTTTAATAGCAATAAACGGGCGCCTTAGTAAAAATAAACAACCTCAAGTATATGAACTTAAACAAATATAAGAACAATAAATTGTAAGTTTATGTATAGATTGTAAACACTGAGGCCTAATGTGGAAAGGCCTAGCCTAGGAAACGTAAACACGTTTCCATGGCCTAACAATAACAATATTAAATACTTTTAATAGTAATGAACGGGCGTCCTCAGTGGAGCTAAATAAACAACATCAAATAAATCAGCTTAAAAAATATAAGAACAATACATTGTAAGTTTATTTATAGATTGTAAACACTGAGGCCTACTGTGGAAGGGCCTCGCCTAGGAAACTTAAAGACGTTTCCATGGCGTAACAACAATATTAAATACTTTAATTATAATAAATAGGCTACGTAGTGGAGATAAATAAATAACACAAGTATACAAACTTAAAAGTATAACAACAATAAATGCAAAGTATTGATATACTCGAGTATACACAGAAGAACCCGGCCTAAGAAATGTAAACACGTTTCCATGGTAACGCGTGACGTCATCGCGCGAGGGCGGGGGGGGGTTCTCCCCCCCAATACACCCGCCCCTCCAACCCCTCCCCTCATCCCCCCGCCCCTCCAACCCCCTCACCACCACCAACCGCCACGTTTGGGGCGTGGCTCCCTCGCCCCCAACTCCACCCAAACATCCCCCCCACCCCACCACCCCAACCCCGCCAAACCACCGCGCGGCAAACGCTGATTGGTCGACACCTCCATTTAGGGGCGGGGCTAAAGAAAGCGGGAGGGAGGGGGTGAGAAAGGGGGTGTGGCCACCCGTAAGTGTCGGGGGGGAACCAATCAGCGACGAGCATCGTTCAATAAAACCACCGAGCCCCGGTGCCGATAGCGACAGAAGCTGAAAAGCCGGCAACCGAGCAGATCCTGGGGCCTACATCTAAACCGTGAGACTCTTTAACAGGTAAACATTGATATTGTTTTAACAAATATATTAACTACATTTGAATCCATCGGTTGTTAGTCGGTTCGCGTCGTGTGGACGATGAGAATTTGCGCGCTTGATTGGGGATCGTTTTGGGTTGGCGTTTGTTGACATCGTCTCCTGGTGCACCTAGCCTGGCACGAGAGCGCCGTGGTGACGTCACCGCCACTGTCGCTTAGCGATGAACAGCTGTTGTTGTTGTTGGAGACGTGCACCTAGCCTGGTACAGGCGTCGTGGTGACGTCACCGCCACTGTCGCTAGCGACGAACAGCTGTTATTGTTGTTGTTGGAGACGTGCACCTAGCCTGGTACGAGAGCCATGGTGACGTCACCGCCACTGTCGCTTAGTAACGAACAGCTGTTGTTGTTGGAGACGTATCGTGATGCACCTAGCCTGGCACAGGCATCGTGGTGACGTCACCACCACTTAGTAGTAGTTGTTGTTGACGTGCACCTAGCCTGGCACAGTGGTGACGTCACCACCACTTAATAGTTGTTGTTGTGCACCTAGCCTGGCACAGTGGTGACGTCACCACCACTTGGTAGTTGTTGTTGACGTGGACCTAGCCTGGCACCGTGGTGACATCACTACCACTTAGTAGTTGTTGTTGACATGCACCTAGCCTGGCACAGTGGTGACGTCACCTCCACTTGGTAGTTGTTGTTGACGTGGACCTAGCCTGGCACCGTGGTGACGTCACCACCACTCAGTAGTTGTTGTGCACCTAGCCTGGCACAGTGGTGACGTCACCACCACTCCGTAGTTGTTGTTGGAGACGTGCACCTAGCCTGGCACCGTTGTGACGTCACCACCACTTAGTAGTTGTGCACCTAGCCTGGCACAGTGGTGACGTCACCACCATTTAGTAGTTGTGACGTCACCACCACTTGGTAGTAGTTGACGTGGACCTAGCCTGGCACAGTGGTGACATCACCACCACTTAGTAGATGTTGTTGTGCACCTAGCCTGGCACAGTGGTGACATCACCACCACTTCGTAGTTGTTGTTGTGCACCTAGCCTGGCACAGTGGTGACATCACCACCACTTAGTAGTAGTTGTTGTGCACCTAGCCTGGCACAGTGGTGACATCACCACCACTTAGTAGTTGTTGTTGTGCACCTAGCCTGGCACAGTGGTGACATCACCACCACTTAGTAGATGTTGTTGTGCACCTAGCCTGGCACAGTGGTGACATCACCACCACTTAGTAGTGAGGGGGTGTGAGTGGGGATGGGTCTGGACCTGCTCTCGACCACAGCTGGAAAGCTACACGTGGAGTCACTGCTGCTGCTGTCACTGCTGCTGCTGTCACTGCTGCTGCTGTCACTGCTGCTGCTGTCACTGCTGCTGCTGTCACTGCTGCTGCTGTCACTGCTGCTGCTGTCACTGCTGCTGCTGTCACTGCTGCTGCTGTTACTGCTGCTGCTGTCACTGCTGCTGCTGCTGTCACTGCTGCTGCTGCTGTCACTGCTGCTGCTGCTGTCACTGCTGCTGCTGTTACTGCTGCTGCTGTCACTGCTGCTGCTGTTACTGCTGCTGCTGTCACTGCTGCTGCTGTCACTGCTGCTGCTGTTACTGCTGCTGCTGTCACTGCTGCTGCTGTCACTGCTGCTGCTGTTACTGCTGCTGCTGTTACTGCTGCTGCTGTTACTGCTGCTGCTGCTGTCACTGCTGCTGCTGTCACTGCTGCTGCTGTCACTGCTGCTGCTGCTGTCACTGCTGCTGCTGTCACTGCTGCTGCTGTCACTGCTGCTGCTGTCACTGCTGCTGCTGTCACTGCTGCTGCTGTTACTGCTGCTGCTGTCACTGCTGCTGCTGCTGTTACTGCTGCTGCTGTCACTGCTGCTGCTGTCACTGCTGCTGCTGTCACTGCTGCTGCTGCTGTCACTGCTGCTGCTGTCACTGCTGCTGCTGTCACTGCTGCTGCTGTCACTGCTGCTGCTGTCACTGCTGCTGCTGTCACTGCTGCTGCTGTTACTGCTGCTGCTGTCACTGCTGCTGCTGTCACTGCTGCTGCTGTCACTGCTGCTGCTGTTACTGCTGCTGCTGTCACTGCTGCTGCTGTTACTGCTGCTGCTGTTACTGCTGCTGCTGTCACTGCTGCTGCTGTTACTGCTGCTGCTGTCACTGCTGCTGCTGTCACTGCTGCTGCTGTCACTGCTGCTGCTGTCACTGCTGCTGCTGTCACTGCTGCTGCTGTCACTGCTGCTGCTGCTGTCACTGCTGCTGCTGTCACTGCTGCTGCTGTTACTGCTGCTGCTGTCACTGCTGCTGCTGTCACTGCTGCTGCTGTTACTGCTGCTGCTGTCACTGCTGCTGCTGTTACTGCTGCTGCTGTCACTGCTGCTGCTGTCACTGCTGCTGCTGTCACTGCTGCTGCTGCTGTCACTGCTGCTGCTGTCACTGCTGCTGCTGTCACTGCTGCTGCTGTCACTGCTGCTGCTGTCACTGCTGCTGCTGTTACTGCTGCTGCTGTCACTGCTGCTGCTGTCACTGCTGCTGCTGTCACTGCTGCTGCTGTCACTGCTGCTGCTGTTACTGCTGCTGCTGTCACTGCTGCTGCTGTCACTGCTGCTGCTGTTACTGCTGCTGCTGTTACTGCTGCTGCTGTCACTGCTGCTGCTGTCACTGCTGCTGCTGTCACTGCTGCTGCTGTCACTGCTGCTGCTGTCACTGCTGCTGCTGTTACTGCTGCTGCTGTCACTGCTGCTGCTGTCACTGCTGCTGCTGTCACTGCTGCTGCTGCTGTCACTGCTGCTGCTGTTACTGCTGCTGCTGTCACTGCTGCTGCTGTTACTGCTGCTGCTGTTACTGCTGCTGCTGTCACTGCTGCTGCTGTCACTGCTGCTGCTGCTGTCACTGCTGCTGCTGTCACTGCTGCTGCTGCTGTCACTGCTGCTGTCACTGCTGCTGTCACTGCTGCTGCTGTCACTGCTGCTGCTGTTACTGCTGCTGCTGTTACTGCTGCTGCTGTCACTGCTGCTGCTGTCACTGCTGCTGCTGCTGTCACTGCTGCTGCTGTCACTGCTGCTGCTGCTGTCACTGCTGCTGCTGTTACTGCTGCTGCTGTCACTGCTGCTGCTGCTGTTACTGCTGCTGCTGTCACTGCTGCTGCTGCTGTTACTGCTGCTGCTGTCACTGCTGCTGCTGCTGTTACTGCTGCTGCTGTTACTGCTGCTGCTGCTGTTACTGCTGCTGCTGTTACTGCTGCTGCTGTCACTGCTGCTGCTGTTACTGCTGCTGCTGTCACTGCTGCTGCTGTCGCTGCTGCTGCTGTCACTGCTGCTGCTGCTGTCACTGCTGCTGCTGTTACTGCTGCTGCTGTCACTGCTGCTGCTGCTGTTACTGCTGCTGTCACTGCTGCTGCTGCTGTTACTGCTGCTGCTGTCACTGCTGCTGCTGCTGTTACTGCTGCTGCTGTTACTGCTGCTGCTGCTGTTACTGCTGCTGCTGTTACTGCTGCTGCTGCTGTTACTGCTGCTGCTGTTACTGCTGCTGCTGTCACTGCTGCTGCTGTTACTGCTGCTGCTGTTACTGCTGCTGCTGTTACTGCTGCTGCTGTTACTGCTGCTGCTGTTACTGCTGCTGCTGCTGTTACTGCTGCTGCTGCTGTTACTGCTGCTGCTGTTACTGCTGCTGCTGCTGTTACTGCTGCTGCTGCTGCTGTTACTGCTGCTGCTGTTACTGCTGCTGCTGCTGTTACTGCTGCTGCTGCTGTTACTGCTGCTGCTGCTGCTGTTACTGCTGCTGCTGCTGTTACTGCTGCTGCTGCTGCTGTTACTGCTGCTGCTGTTACTGCTGCTGCTGCTGTTACTGCTGCTGCTGCTGTTACTGCAGCAGTAACAGCAGCAGCAGCAGTAACAGCAGCAGCGTCATTAGCAGCGGCAGCAGTAACAACAGCAGCGTCATTGACAGCAGCAGCAGTAACAACAGCAGCGTCATTGACACAGCAGCAGCAGTAACAACAGCAGCGTCATTGACACAGCAGCAGTAACAACAGCAGCGTCATTGACACAGCAGCAGCAACAACAGCAGCATCATTGACACAGCAGCAGCAGTAACAACAGCAGCGTCATTGACACAGCAGCAGCAGTAACAACAGCAGCGTCATTGACAGCAGCAGCAGTAACAACAGCAGCGTCATTGACACAGCAGCAGCAGTAACAACAGCAGCGTCATTGACACAGCAGCAGTAACAACAGCAGCGTCATTGACACAGCAGCAGCAACAACAGCAGCGTCATTGACACAGCAGCAGCAGTAACAACAGCAGCGTCATTGACACAGCAGCAGTAACAACAGCAGCGTCATTGACGCAGCAGCAGTAACAACAGCAGCGTCATTGACGCAGCAGCAGCAGTAACAACAGCAGCGTCATTGACGCAGCAGCAGCAGTAACAACAGCAGCGTCATTGACGCAGCAGCAGCAGTAACAACAGCAGCGTCATTGACACAGCAGCAGCAGTAACAACAGCAGCGTCATTGACGCAGCAGCAGTAACAACAGCAGCGTCATTGACACAGCAGCAGTAACAACAGCAGCGTCATTGACGCAGCAGCAGCAACAACAGCAGCGTCATTGACACAGCAGCAGCAGTAACAACAGCAGCGTCATTGACACAGCAGCAGTAACAGCAACAGCGTCATTGACGCAGCAGCAGTAACAACAGCAGCTTCATTGGCGCAGCAGCAGTAACAACAACAGCGTCATTGGCGCAGCAGCAGTAACAACAACAGCAGCGTCATTGACGCAGCAGTAGCAGTAACAACAGCAGCGTCATTGACGCAGCAGCAGCAGTAACAACAGCAACAGCGTCATTGACGCAGCAGCAGTAACAACAGCAGCTTCATTGGCGCAGCAGCAGTAACAACAACAGCGTCATTGGCGCAGCAGCAGTAACAACAACAGCGTCATTGACGCAGCAGCAGTAACAACAGCAGCGTCATTGACACAGCAGCAGTAACAACAGCAGCGTCATTGACGCAGCAGCAGCAACAACAGCAGCGTCATTGACACAGCAGCAGCAGTAACAACAGCAGCGTCATTGACACAGCAGCAGTAACAGCAACAGCGTCATTGACGCAGCAGCAGTAACAACAGCAGCTTCATTGGCGCAGCAGCAGTAACAACAACAGCGTCATTGGCGCAGCAGCAGTAACAACAACAGCAGCGTCATTGACGCAGCAGTAGCAGTAACAACAGCAGCGTCATTGACGCAGCAGCAGCAGTAACAACAGCAACAGCGTCATTGACGCAGCAGCAGTAACAACAGCAGCTTCATTGGCGCAGCAGCAGTAACAACAACAGCGTCATTGGCGCAGCAGCAGTAACAACAACAGCGTCATTGACGCAGCAGCAGTAACAACAGCAGCGTCATTGACACAGCAGCAGTAACAACAGCAGCGTCATTGGCACAGCAGCAGTAACAACAGCAGCGTCATTGACACAGCAGCAGTAACAACAGCAGCGTCATTGACGCAGCAGCAGTAACAACAGCAGCGTCATTGACACAGCAGCAGTAA
The DNA here is from genome assembly GCF_964198595.1 of Lampetra fluviatilis. NCBI lineage: Eukaryota > Metazoa > Chordata > Hyperoartia > Petromyzontiformes > Petromyzontidae > Lampetra > Lampetra fluviatilis. The sequence continues at coordinate 1,567,692 of NC_136344.1, read as the reverse complement.
CAACAGCAGCGTCATTGACGCAGCAGTAACAACAGCAGCGTCATTGACACAGCAGCAGCAGTAACAACAACAGCATCATTGACGCAGCAGCAGTAACAACAACAACAGCAGCGTCATTGACACAGCAGCAGTAACAACAACAGCGTCATTGACACAGCAGCAGTAACAACAGCAGCGTCATTGGCGCAGCAGCAGTAACAACAACAGCGTCATTGGCGCAGCAGTAACAACAACAACAGCAGCGTCATTGACACAGCAGCAGTAACAACAACAGCGTCATTGACACAGCAGCAGTAACAACAGCAGCGTCATTGGCGCAGCAGCAGTAACAACAACAGCGTCATTGGCGCAGCAGTAACAACAACAACAGCAGCGTCATTGACGCAGCAGCAGTAACAACAACAGCGTCATTGGCGCAGCAGCAGCAGTAACAACAGCAGCGTCATTGACACAGCAGCAGTAACAACAGCAGCGTCATTGACACAGCAGCAGTAACAACAACAGCGTCATTGGCGCAGCAGCAGCAGTAACAACAGCAGCGTCATTGACGCAGCAGCAGTAACAACAGCAGCGTCATTGACGCAGCAGCAGTAACAACAACAGCGTCATTGGCGCAGCAGCAGCAACAACAGCAGCGTCATTGACACAGCAGCAGCAGTAACAACAGCAGCGTCATTGACGCAGCAGCAGTAACAACAACAGCGTCATTGGCGCAGCAGCAGCAACAACAGCAGCGTCATTGACACTGCAGCAGCAGTAACAACAGCAGCGTCATTGACACAGCAGCAGTAACAACAACAGCGTCATTGACGCAGCAGCAGCAGTAACAACAGCAGCGTCATTGACACAGCAGCAGTAACAACAGCAGCGTCATTGACGCAGCAGCAGCAGTAACAACAGCAGCGTCATTGACACAGCAGCAGTAACAACAGCAGCATCATTGGCGCAGCAGCAGTAACAACAGCAGCGTCATTAGCAGCGGCAGCAGCAACAACAGCAGCAGCAGTAACAACAACAGCAGCAGTAACAACAACAGCAGCGTCATTGGCGCAGCAGTAACAACAACAGCAGCAGTAACAACAACAGCGTCATTAGCAGCGGCAGCAGTAACAACAACAGCAGCGTCATTGGCGCAGCAGTAACAACAGCAGCAGTGACAACAACAGCGTCATTAGCAGCGGCAGCAGTAACAACAACAGCAGCAGTAACAACAGCAGCGTCATTGGCGCAGCAGTAACAACAGCAGCAGTGACAACAACAGCGTCATTAGCAGCGGCAGCAGCAACAACAACAGCAGCAGTAACAACAGCAGCGTCATTGGCGCAGCAGTAACAACAACAGCGTCATTAGCAGCGGCAGCAGCAACAACAGCAGCAGCAGTAACAACAGCAGCGTCATTGGCGCAGCAGTAACAACAGCAGCAGCAGTAACAACAGCAGCGTCATTGGCGCAGCAGCAGTAACAACAGCAGCGTCATTAGCAGCGGCAGCAGCAACAACAGCAGCAGCAGTCACAACAGCAGCGTCATTGGCGCAGCAGTAACAACAGCAGCAGCAGTAACAACAGCAGCGTCATTGGCGCAGCAGCAGTAACAACAGCAGCGTCATTGGCGCAGCAGCAGTAACAACAGCAGCGTCATTAGCAGCGGCAGCAGCAACAACAGCAGCAGCAGTAACAACAGCAGCGTCATTGGCGCAGCAGTAACAACAGCAGCAGCAGTAACAACAACAGCAGCAGTAACAACAGCAGCGTCATTGGCGCAGCAGTAACAACAACAGCAGCAGTAACAACAGCAGCAGCAGTAACAACAGCAGCGTCATTGGCGCAGCAGTAACAACAGCAGCAGCAGTAACAACAACAGCGTCATTGGCGCAGCAGTAACAACAACAGCAGCAGTAACAACAACAGCGTCATTGGCGCAGCAGTAACAACAACAGCAGCAGTAACAACAACAGCGTCATTGGCGCAGCAGTAACAACAGCAGCAGCAGTAACAACAGCAGCGTCATTGGCGCAGCAGTAACAACAACAGCAGCAGTAACAACAACAGCGTCATTGGCGCAGCAGTAACAACAACAGCAGCAGCAGTAACAACAACAGCGTCATTGGCGCAGCAGTAACAACAGCAGCAGCAGTAACAACAGCAGCGTCATTGGCGCAGCAGTAACAACAACAGCAGCAGTAACAACAGCAGCGTCATTGGCGCAGCAGTAACAACAACAGCAGCAGCAGTAACAACAGCAGCGTCATTGGCGCAGCAGTAACAACAACAACAGCAGCAGTAACAACAACAGCGTCATTGGCGCAGCAGTAACAACAACAGCAGCAGCAGTAACAACAACAGCGTCATTGGCGCAGCAGCAGCAGTAACAACAACAGCAGCCACAATAGAGTTGTTAGTGCGAGATGGATCGTGTAAATGTGTTAATGTGTTTGATGTTGTGTTGTTGAACCGCCACCACCCAACAGCCCAACTAGTAAGGGTTGTCACGTAGACAGAACGTGGCCAATTCGACACTAGTACAGCACTAGTGTGTAGTGTAGTATGTAGTGTAGTGTAGCATGTAGTGTAGAGTGTAGTTGTAGTAGTATATAGTATGTAGTGTATAGTGTAGTTGTAGTGTATAGTGTAGTTGTAGTAGTATATAGTATGTAGTGTATAGTGTAGTTGTAGGGAGGTGGGGGGGAAGGTGGGGGCATGGGAGGGGTGAGAGGTCACAGAGCACAAAGGTCATGGGGCCATAGTTGCCCCCTCCCTCCTCCCCCTCCCCTCTCCTCCCTCCCTCCCTGGGGCCACGGCTGCACTGCGAACATCCGTGCTGCTATGAGATGTTGACGACCTCGCCTGGTGCGCAGGAGGTCTATGTGGAGTCTGCGTCTCTCTCTCATCATCAGTATCATCACGGTGGCTATGAGATGTTGACTACCTCTCCTGGTGCGCAGGAGGTCGTGGGTTCAATCCCGTGACCCTGACGCCTGCTGCTGGATATTTGGAGTCTGCGTCTCTCTCATCATCATCATCATCAGGGTGGCTAGGAGATGTTGACTACCTCGCCTGGTCTACAGGAGGTCTATGTGGTTTCTGCGTCTCTCATCATCATCATCACGGTGGCTATGAGATGTTGACTACCTCGCCTGGTCTACAGGAGGTCTATGTGGAGTCTGTGTCTCTCTCATCATCATCACGGTGGCTATGAGATGTTGACTACCTCGCCTGGTAGGCAGGTGGTCGTGGCTTCAGTTTTCGGCTCTCATCATCATCGTCATCATCGCCTGTCCACCTTGTCTCTCACCCCCCCCCATCTCCTCCCACGCCCACCCCCAGGCACCGCTCCTTACCGCACCGTACCGCACCGCTCCGCACCGTACCGCACCCCGTCTCCGCTCCGCTCTCACCATGCTCACCCGTCTGGGCTCTCTGCTATTTGGCGCTGGCGGCGCTGGCGGCGGTGACGGTGACGGTGCCGAGCACCTGGCACGGTCGCTGGGGCAGGTGGAGGCTTCTGACGGGTGGGTGATCATCGGCAAGCCAGGTGACAGCCCCGCACGCTCAACCGCCCGCACGCTCGCTCGCTCGCTTATCCGCTCGCTCGCTCACTCACTCGCTCACCCACTCACTCACTAACACACTAACAGACTCACTCGCTCACTAACTCACCCACTCACTATCACACTAACACACTCAACCACTCACTCGCTCACCCACTCACTTACCTGCTCACTCACCCGCTCACTCGCTCGCTCACCCACCCACTCATCCACCCACTCGCACACACTCACTCACCCACTCGCTCAACCACTCACTCGCTCAACCACTCACTCGCTCAACCACTTACTTACTCGCTCGCCCACTCACACGCTCGCCCACTCACACACTCGCCCACTCACACACTCGCCCACTCACACACTCGCCCACTCACTCACCCACTCACACTCACTCGCTCAACCGCTCACTCACACACACACTCAGCCACCCACTCAGCCACCCACCCACTCGCTCACCCACTCACTCACCCACTCACTTGCTCAACCGCTCACTCACACACTCACTCACTCGCTCACTCACCCACCCACTCAGCCACCCACCCACTCACACACTCACACACTCACTCGCTCAACCGCTCACTCACACACACTCACCCACCCACCCACTCGCTCACCCACTCACCCACTCACTCGCTCAACCGCTCACACACACACCCACCCACTCGCTCACCCACTCACTCACTCGCTCAACCGCTCACTCACACACTCACTCGCTCACTCACCCACCCACTCAGCCACCCACCCACTCACCGACTCACTCACTCACCCACTCACTCAACCACTTACCCACTCGCTCGCCCACTCACACGCTCGCCCACTCACACTCACCCGCTCACTCACACTCACCCGCTCACTCGACCGCTCGCTCGCTCACCCACCCACTCACTCACCCGCTCACACACTCACTCGCTCAACCGCTCACTTACACACTCGCTCGCTCACTCACCCACCCACTCACCCACCCACTCACCCACCCACTCACCCACCCACTCACCCACCCACTCACCCACCCACTCACTCACCCACCCACTCACCCACCCACTCACCCACCCACTCACCCACCCACTCACCCACCCACTCACCCACCCACTCACCCCCTCTCCCCTCCCCCCCTCCCCCCCCCACAGAGACGACCTCTGACCTCTCCCCGCCGTCCTCCCCTCCGCCCTCCGCACCTGAGGCCTCTCCCGCGCCGTTGGCCGATCGGCAAATCGGCCGTCCCGACGCCGCGGCGCGACCACGCCGGCACAGACGGTGAGCACCGCCGGCACCGGCACCGTCACGCGCAGCAAAGGCAAAGGTCCCCCGCGTAGCCTGCAGCAGAATGTCGGGGCAAGTGGCTGTGACTAGCCAGTAGCAGCAGCAGCAGCAGCTAGCGGCGCTGTGGCACACAGGGTGGGTGGGTGGCACCACGCCCGACCGCCTTGGTCTCCCCCCCCAGTGGCGATGCCGTTACTACCACACACCGCTTGCAGCAGGTAACTTATTTGAGGCCGAGTTGACCTAGGGGAGAGGACGGTGAAGAATTCGGACACTCGCCCACTTGCTCATTCACCCACTCACTCATTCACCCACCCACTCACCCACTCATTCATTCACCCACTCACTCATTCACCCACTCACTCATTCACCCACTCACTCACCCATCCACCCACTCACTCATTCACCAACTCACTCGCTCTCCCACCCACTTGACCACCCACCCACTCACCCACTCACTCACTCATTCACCAACTCACTCACCCACCCACTCACTCACCCACCCACCCACCCACTCATTCACCAACTCACTCGCTCTCCCACCCACTTGCTCACCCACCCACCCACTTGACCTGCCCTTCACCAGGTCGGCGCCAGCTTCCACCACCGTCACCGGCACCGTCTCGCCGCCTTCCTCCCAAGACGGGCGACCGGCGCTGCTGGCCACGGCCACGGCAGCCAGGGCGGCGGCGGTCACCGCGGCCGTCCCGACGGGCCGCCTGCGGGCGCTCTCCGAGCGGGCCAGGACGCGTGCCGACCGAGCCGGGCTGGCGCGCCGCGGGCTCAAGCGCCGAAACGACGCCGCCGCCGGCGCCGCCGGTGCCGCCGCGCCCCGGCAGTCTCGGCGCTTCATCCAGCAGCCGGCACGGCGCGGCGCCGGCACCGGCGCCTGCTGGTGATGCCGCTCGCTCGTCGACGTGGTAGGGTGGTGGTGGTGGGGGGGGGGTGGTGGTGGTGGTGGGGGGGTGGTGGTGGTGGTGGTGGTGGTGGGGGGGTGGTGGTGGTGGTGGGGGGGTGGTGGTGGTGGTGGTGGTGGTGGGGGGGTGGTGGTGGTGGTGGGGGGGGTGGTGGTGGTGGTGGTGGTGGGGGGGTGGTGGTGGTGGTGGGGGGGTGGTGGTGGTGGTGGTGGTGGGGGGGTGGTGGTGGTGGTGGGGGGGTGGTGGTGGTGGTGGTGGTGGTGGGGGGGTGGTGGTGGTGGTGGTGGGGGGGTGGTGGTGGTGGTGGTGGTGGGGGGGTGGTGGTGGTGGTGGGGGTGGTGGTGGGGCGGTGGTGGTGGGGGGGGTGGTGGTGGGGCGGTGGTGGTGGGGGGGGTGGTGGTGGGGGGGCCACTGGCTGACGAACGGTGCAGTCGCCGGTGCCGGAATCTGCCGAGACGTCATCTTCACCACACCAAGTCCTCTTGGATACCCATTGCACACCCCCCCTGACCCCTGACCCCACCCCCTTGACCCCCCCCTGACCCCACCCACTCCCCTGACCCCACCTCCCTGACCCCGCCTGACCCCCCCCCACCACACACTACTGGACGATGCCTTCCCAACACAAATGGACAATTTGGCCGAGTGGGAACCGCGGTGGATCTGTGTGTGTGTCAGTGAGTGTGTGTGTGTCTCTGTGTGTGTGTCTCTATGTGTGTGTGTGTCAGTGAGTGTGTGTGTGTCTCTGTGTGTGTGTCTCTGTGTGTGTGTGTGTCAGTGAGTATGTGTGTGTCTCTGTGTGTGTGTCTCTGTGTGTGTGTCTCTGTGTGTGTGTCTCTATGTGTGTGTGTGTCAGTGAGTGTGTGTGTGTCAGTGAGTGTGTGTGTGTCTCTGTGTGTGTGTCTCTGTGTGTGTGTCTCTATGTGTGTGTGTGTCAGTGAGTGTGTGTGTGTCTCTGTGTGTGTGTGTCTCTGTGTGTGTGTCTCTGTGTGTGTGTGTCAGTGAGTGTGTGTGTGTCTCTGTGTGTGTGTCTCTATGTGTGTGTGTGTCAGTGAGTGTGTGTGTGTCTCTGTGTGTGTGTGTCAGTGAGTGTGTCAGTGAGTGTGTGTGTGTCTCTGTGTGTGTGTGTCTGTGTGTGTGTGTCCTCGCGGTGCAGGACGGGAAACTCTGTCGTGGGCAGTGCTGTGGGGGGAGGGCCAATGCCGATTGGCCTCTCCCCTCATGGTGTCTGTGACCACCACAGCGGCTAAATGGGGGCTCTGGACGGGTGCGAGGGGCTGGTAACCCCTCCACCTTCAATTAACCATCACTAAACTACGAATTAAACATAAACATGTAACTAATAAGCTTGTGCCGGAGGCCCCTGGGGGTCAGGCTTTTATGACGTCTCCTGGCCAAACCCCAATTGGCGGAGCCAGGAGATTGAATCTTCACCCTCGGGGCTCCTCCAGAAACAACGAAAAACCATTGCGGATGGCCACGTGGAATGTTCAAACGCTCACTGCGGAGGAGAGGCTGCCACTCCTCTATCGGGAGCTGGACCGGTACCGCCTGGATCTCTGTGGCATTCAGGAAGTCTGGTGGACCGGTTCTGGCTCCTGCCACCATGAGGGGTGGACAGTCCTCCACTCGGGGCAGGAGACTGCCAAACAACAGGGTGTGGCTCTTCTTCTGAACAAAAGAATGAAGGGGGCGTGGGAGCGTGGCGGTGAGGTGTGGGAAGCTGTAAGTCCCAGGCTACTTTGGGCTCGCCTTCCCATCAACCGGAGGCGAGGAGTGGTGGTCGTGGTTACTTATGCCCCCACTGAAGACGAACATCCGTGGAGGGATGCAGGCAAAGCCGATCAGTCAGATGCCTTCTATGACCTGTCACATGTGCTGGCTAAAGTGGCCACTCCGGACAGAGTCATCTTGTTGGGTGACTTCAATGCCCGAGTTGGTCATGATGCTGGCACCTGGTCTGGAGTGAGTGGAAGGCATGGGCCAGATCAGCTCAATAACAATGGTAGGAGGCTGCTAGATTTCTGTGCAGCCCATGGGCTGTAATTACCGGCGGTTAGCGCTACGCTGCGCTATGAACCCGACGACCCGGGTTCGATTCCCGCTCACGGTCAACACCAGTGACGATTAACTGAACTGGTTCTGGACCTCCCCTAGGTCGACTCGACCTCAAATGAGTACCCGGTGCTGTGTGTGGTGAACATCGCCACTGGGGGAGAGACAAAGGCGGCCGGGCGTGGTGCTGGCCACCCGCCCCCTCGTGTGCCACAGTGCCGGTAGCATTCACAGGTGCCGCTCGCTAACAGCACTTGCCCCAAAAGTCTGTCAAGGCTACCCGGGGCATCTTTGTCTATCTTCGTGTGTCCGTGGCGCGTGTGTGTTAGGGACCACCTGCCAGCGGGCGTTCGACACTTCACGTGGCCTTAATGTGCACATAGCCTGGCACAGGCTCACCCGCCCGCTCGCTCACTCCTTCACCCACTCGCCCACCCACTCACCCATCCACCCACCCACTCACCCATCCACCCACCCACTCACTCATCCACCCATTAGCTCACCCAGCCTCAGCTGTGTGATGAGTCTATGGCTCTCTGCTGTGTGATGAGTCTATGGGTCTCTGCTGTGTGATGAGTCTATGGCTCTCTGCTGTGTGATGAGTCTATGGCTCTCTGCTAACTCCACGGATGAGTGACCACCGGCTCCCGCTCTTTGAGAAGAGTTCTGGGGTGCGTGTAGATGCTCCCCGAAGCGCTGCACAGATGGATTCAAGAATCCCTCGCTGTACTGGTGCTAGAATATATTTAGGGTGCACTGTGTAATTGTACCATGGGTACACTGTGTAATTATACCATGGGTACACTGTGTAATTGTACCATGGCTACACTGTGTAATTGTACCATGGGTACACTGTGTAATTGTACCATGGGTACACTGTGTAATTGTACCATGGGTACACTAATTGTCCAGCTGTAAATGGGTACACTGTGTAATAGTGCAAATTTCATTTGGGTGCACTCTGTAAAGTATTGCAGCTGTGTGTGTGTGGGTGCATACACACACACACACGCCACATACACACACACGCCACATACACACACTATATACACACACACTATATACACACACACTATATACACTACACTACACACAATACGCTACACACACTACTACACACTACGCTACACACACTACTACACACACACTACACACCACACTATACACTACACACCACACTATACACTACACACCACACTATACACTACACACACACACTACACACACACACCACACTATACACTACACACATTACACTACACACCACACTACACACACACACCACACACATTACACTACACACTACACACACACCACACTATACACTACACACATTACACTACACACACTACACACACACGTTACACTACACAAACGCTGCATACACTAACTACGCTACACAGGTGTGTGTGTGACGGCCTCCCTCTAGGTCGACTCGGCCTCAAATGAGTAGTACCTGGTGTGTAGCAAGCGTCGCCACTGGGGGGAGACAAATGCGGCCGGTCGTGGTGCTGTGCCCTGGTGCTGTGCCGTGGTGCTGTGCCGTGGTGCTGTGCCGTGGTGCTGTGCCGTGGTGCTGTGCCGTGGTGCTGTGCCGTGGTGCTGTGCCCTGGTGCTGTGCCGTGGCGCTGTGCCGTGGCGCTGTGCCGTGGCGCTGTGCCGTGGCGCTGTGCCGTGGCGCTGTGCCGTGGCGCTGTGCCGTGGCGCTGTGCCGTGGCGCTGTGCCGTGGCGCTGTGCCGTGGCGCTGTGCCGTGGCGCTGTGCCGTGGCGCTGTGCCGTGGCGCTGTGCCGTGGCGCTGTGCCGTGGCGCTGTGCCGCTGTGCCGTGGTGCTGTGGCGCTGTGCCGTGGCGCTGTGCCGTGTGGTGCTGTGCCGTGGTGCTGTGCCGTGGTGCTGTGCCGTGGTGCTGTGCCGTGTGGTGCTGTGCCGTGGTGCTGTGCCGTGTGGTGCTGTGCCGTGTGGTGCTGTGCCGTGTGGTGCTGTGCCGTGGCGCTGTGCCGTGGCGCTGTGCCGTGGCGCTGTGCCGTGGCGCCGTGGCGCTGTGCCGTGGCGCCGTGGCGCTGTGCCGTGGCGCTGTGCCGTGGCGCTGTGCCGTGGCGCTGTGCCGTGGCGCTGTGCCGCTGTGCCGTGGCGCTGTGCCGTGGTGCTGTGCCGTGGTGCTGTGCCGTGTGGTGCTGTGCCGTGGTGCTGTGCCGTGTGGTGCTGTGCCGTGTGGTGCTGTGCCGTGTGGTGCTGTGCCGTGTGGTGCTGTGCCGTGGTGCTGTGCCGTGGTGCTGTGCCGTGCCGGCCTTCATCGGTGCTACTCGCTAACAGCCACTGGTCCCAGCAGTCTGGTTAAGGCTGCACACGGGGTCTGTGTGTCTGTGTGTCTGTGTGTGTGTCTGTGTGTCTTTGTGTGTGTGTCTGGGTGTCTGTGTGTGTCCTGTGTATGTGGGTCTTTGTGTGTCTCTGTGTGTCTGTGTTTCTGTGTGTGTGTCTCTGTGTGTGTGTGTGTCTCTGTGTGTGTCTGTGTGTCTGTGTGTGTGTCTCTGTGTGTCTGTCCTGTGTGTGTGTGTGTCTCTGTGTGTATGTCTCTGTGTGTGTGTCCTTGTGTGTGTGTCTGTGTGTCTGTCCTGTGTGTCTCTGTGTGTCTGTCCTGTGTGTGTGTCCTGTGTGTCTCTGTGTGTGTCTTATGTGTGTGTGTCTGTGTCTCGGTGTTTGTCTGTGTGTTGTCTGTGTGTGTCTGCCCTGTGTGTGTGTGTCTGTGTCCTGTGTGTGTGGGGAGTGGTGGTGTAGTGGTTAGCGCTACGCTGCGCTATGAACCCGGCGACCCGGGTTCAATTCCCGCTCACGGCCAACACCAGTGACGATTATCTGAACCGGTCCTGGGCCTCCCCTCGGTCGACTCAGCCTCAAATGGGTACCTGGTGTAGCGGTGTGTAGTAAACATCGTCACTGGGGAGACAAAGGCGGCCGGGCGTGGTGTTGGCCACCCACCCCCTCGTGTGCCGTGCCGGCCTTCACAGGTGCTGCTTGCTAACGGAACTTGCCCCTACAGTCTGTTACAGGCTACACGGGGGATCTTTGTCTTTGTGTGAGTTTTTGACCACTCTCTACCCTGCATCTCCCCCCTCCCCTCCTCCCTCTCGCATCTGTAGATCTCCATCACTCTCTCTGAACCATCTCAAGCCTTCAGTAAACCACGTGACCTCCTCTGTGTGTCACCCTCACTCTGAACCTCTCGTCTGTAGCTCTCTGAAGCCTCCAGTGGACCACGTGACCTCCTCCCCTGTGTGTCACCCTCACTCTGAACCTCTCGTGTGTAGCTCTCTGAAGCCTCCAGTGGACCACGTGACCTCCCCTGTGTGTCCACCCTCACTCTGAACCTCTCGTCTGTAGCTCTCTGAAGCCTTCAGTGGACCACGTGACCTCCCCTGTGTGTCCACCCTCACTCTGAACCTCTCGTCTGTAGCTCAATGAAGCCTTCAGTAAACCACGTGACCTCCTCCCCTGTGTGTCCACCCTCACTTTGAACCTCTCGTCTGTAGCTCTCTGAAGCCTCCAGTAAACCACGTGACCTCCTGTGTGGCAACCCCCGCTCTGAACGGCCTCCACAGCCAAGGCGAAAGCCCTTGGGCTGAACGGGAATTGACGGCTTGAAAGCAATTGGCGTGGGGGGGGGGGCCCTTGAAAGTTCGGGGGCCGTGGCATCTGAATGGTTTCGTCGGGTTTCAGAGCGGAGCAATTCGAGAATCTACAAAGCTCTTTCATTCTTCTTCTTGGGTCTTTCGGTAAAGTCACTAGAAGGGAAATAATAAAATAATAAAAATTAAACATAATAAAAATACAATTCTCACAACGTTTCGGCCACAACGCAAGCAGCCGTCCTCAGGTGGAGAACAGGTCTGTCGGAAAGACAGCGTCTGAATGAAACACCACCAGGCTTGGCAGCGTATATTTAAGCTGCTGGGTTAGGGGGGGAAGGGCGCCTTGACAAAGGAATTTGCATATCAACAGAGGAATTTAGCATGTTTATGGGAAATGCAGGTATGGGATTAGTCCCATAAATATGCTAAATTCTTCTTGATATGCAAATCCATTTGTCAAGGCGCCCTTCCCCCTCTAACCCAGCAGCTTAAATATACGCTGCCAAGCCTGGTGGTGTTCATTCAGACGCCGTCTTTCCGACAGACCTGTTCTCCACCTGAGGACGGCTGCTTGCGTTGTGGCCGAAACGTCTTGAGAATTGTATTATGTTTTATATTTGTATTACTTCCCTTCTACGCGATGACTTTACCGAAAGAACCAAGAAGATGAATCCCTGCTGCAGTCACGAAAGAAGCTTTACATCGAAATTTAACCGGTCTCTTTCACCCGCACACACACACACACGCGGAAACTTCTGGAGATGGGAGGGCGAGGGACGTGGCATCTCAGTCGGAGGGGCTGGGCCGGTTTAAAGTTGAGGGTGGTTTGTGTTTTGTCGGGTTTCGAACGTGGGGAATCTGAGAATCTAAGAAGCTCTTTAACTCGCACACGAGATAGGAGAGCGAGCGAGCGAGCGAGAGAGAGATCAAGCGAAGATTTGCTGGTTTGTCCCAGGATGTTTCTGTTGAAGATGTCCTCCGTGTTTTTTGTTTGTTGCGGTTGCGCCCGAATCAAGAGCCGCGTGGCTCATGGGGCTGTACCTAATCAATGAAACTTGAAACCCGGAGAAATCTGAGAATCTAAGAAGCTCTTTCACTCGCGCGCGCGCACACAGCGAGACGTCCACTACTTTTCGCAGATTTCTATGAAACATTTTCGGCGGGAGGTTCTTTCTGGCTGGGTTTGTTTTCGATTTGTGGCAATGATTGGATGCATGGCTGTGCTACACGTCAATGTTTGTAGTGGTGTTGGTGTGTGTGTGTGTGGTGTCGTGTGCGTGTGTGTGTGTTGGTAATGTTCGGCATACTTGAAAAAAAAAAAATTCGCAAGGCGAAAAAAAAAGTGTTCACTATGCACAAAGAGACAAAGATCCCCCGTGTAGCCTTAGCGGACGCGTTGGGGCAAGTGCTGTTAGCGAGCATCTGCGCCTATGAAGGCTACTGGCACACGAGGGGGTGGGTGGCCAGCACCACGCCCGGCCGCCTTTGTCTCCCCAGTGGCGATGTTTACACACCGCACCAGGTAACTAATTTGAGGCCAAGTCGACCTAGAGGAGGCCCAGGACCGGTTCAGATAATCGTCACCGCCCGGTGTTGGCCGTGAGCGGGAATCGAACCCGTGTCGGCGCGTTCGTAGCGCTAACCGCTGCACCACCGCTCCTCTGCGTGTGCTAAACGTCGCCTCTCGTAGCCAGTGGCCGCCTGTCATAGGTGCTGCTACGAACAGCACTTGCCCCTACAGCCCTGCTAGAGGCTACACGGGGGACCTTTGTCTGTGTGTCTAAAGCTCCGTCAGCACTGGGGAGACAAAGGCGGTCCGGGTGCTCGCTACTTACAGCACTTGCCCCTACAGTCTGCTAGAGGCTACACGGGGGACCTTTGTCTTTGCTACTATCAGCACTTGCCCCTACAGTCTGCTAGAGGCTATATTACTCTGTTGGCGTTATGCGAATAAGGGATGGGGGGGGGGGTCCTTAATCTGTGTTGGTTTAAATGGTTGTTGGTATTTTAAAGTGCTCTACTGAATGATGTGACGACATGTGTAAACAGCAATGATTATTATAATATATATACTACACACACGCACGTGTGCGCTGTCGTGGCGTTTATTTATTTGCAGTTTGGAGCGAGTGTGGCGTGGGTGAGTGAGTTGGTGAGCGAGTGTGTGAGTGAGTGGGTGAGTTGGTGAGTGAGTGGGTGAGTTGGTGAGTGAGTGGGTGAGTTGGTGAGTGAGTGGGTGAGTTGGTGGGTGAGTGGGTGAGTTGGTGAGTGAGTTGGTGGGTGAGTTGGTGAGTGAGTGGCACGGGCTCGAGAAGAGATGGAGCTGGTGAGTGAGGAGTGGGTGAGTGGGTGAGTTGGTGAGTGAGTTGGTGAGTGAGTGGGTGAGTGAGTTGGTGGGTGAGTGGGTGAGTTGGTGGGTGAGTGGGTGAGTTGGTGAGTGAGTGGCACGGGCTCGAGAAGAGATGGAGCTGGTGGGTGAAGAATGGGTGAGTGGGTGAGTTGGTGAGTGGGTGAGTTGGTGAGTGAGTTGGTGGGTGAGCGGGTGAGTTGGTGAGTAAGTGGGTGAGTGAGTTGGTGGGTGAGTGGGTGAGTGGCATGGGGGCTAGAGAAGAGCTGGAGCAGCGATGGGTGAGTGAATCATTGTCCCTGAATCATGCTCTCAGAATCATCCTCTCAAAATGAATAATTCTCTGAATGAATCATTGTCCCTGAATCATTCTCTGAATGAATCATTCTCTGAATGAATCATTCTCTCCGAATGAATCATTGTCCCTGAATCACTCGCTGAACGAATCATCCTCTGAATGAATCGTGCCTGAATCATTCTCCCTGAATTATTCTCCCTGAATCATTCTCTCCGAATCATTATCTCTGAATCAATATCCCTGAATCATTCTCTCTGAATCATTGTCCCTGAATCACTCTCTGAACGAATCATCCTCTGAATGAATCGTGCCTGAATCATTCTCCCTGAATCATTCTCCCTGAATCATTCTCTCCGAATCAATATCCCTGAATCATTCTCTCTGAATCATTGTCCCTGAATCACTCTCTGAACGAATCATCCTCTGAATGAATCGTGCCTGAATCATTCTCCCTGAATCATTCTCTCCTAATCATCCTCTCTGAATCATAATCCCCGAATCTCCGAATCATCCTCTCCGAACGAATCGTTCCCCTACGCGTCGCTCCCACCGCCACCGCCGCCACCACCGCCACCACCGCCACCACCACCGCCACCACCGCCACCACTGCTGCCACCACCGGCCCGCATCGCCCGCACCGCGTCCATGAAGTCTCCGGCTCTCTGCGGGCAAAGCTCCCCGTCCCAGGTACCGTCGCGCTTGAGGTGCGAGCCCACGATCAGGGCGCTAGCGGCGCCAAAGTAGTCGCCCACGTTCGCCAGCGTCACGCCAGACCCCACCAGCACCGGCAGCTTCACCGCCGCCCGCACCGCTAGTCGGGGGGGGAGGGTTGGAATGAGTGCTCAGTCTGTCACTCATTCATTCAGTCACTCATTCATTCAGTCACTCATACAGTCACTCAGTCACTCAGTCACTCGGTCACTCATTCATTCAGTCACTCATTCGGTCACTCAGTCACTCACTCGGTCACTCTCCCACTCATTCAGTTACTCACCCACCCACCCACTCACTCACCCACCCACCCACTCACCCACCCACCCACTCACTCACTCACCCACTCACTCACCCACCCACCCACCCACTCACCCACTCACTCACCCACTCACTCACTCACCCACCCACCCACTCACCCACTCACTCACTCACTCACTCACCCACTCACTCACTCACCCACCCACCCACCCACTCACCCACTCACTCACCCACTCACTCACTCACCCACCCACCCACTCACCCACTCACTCACTCACCCACTCACTCACCCACCCACCCACTCACCCACTCACTCACCCACTCACTCACTCACCCACCCACCCACTCACCCACTCACTCACTCACCCACTCACTCACTCACCCACCCACCAACTCACTCACCCACCCACTTACCCACTCACTTACCCTCTCACTCACTCACCCACTCACTCTCCCACTCAGCCACTCATTCAGTCACTCACCCATTCAGTCACTCACCCATTCACTCACCCACTCACTCACCCACTAACTCACCAACTCACTCACCCACTCACCCACCCACTCACTCGCCCACTCACCAACTCACTCACCCACTCACCCACTCACCAACTCACTCACCCACTCACCAACTCACTCACCCACTCACCAACTCACTCACCCACCCACTCACCCACTCACTCACCCACCCACTCAACCACCCACTCACCCACCCACTCACCCACCCACTCAACCACCCACTCACCCACCCACTCACCCACCCACTCACCCACTCACCCACCCACTCACCCACTCATTCACCCACTCACCCACCCACTCACCCACCCACCCACTCACCCACCCACCCACTCACCCATCCACCCACTCACCGATTCACGGTGCTTACGGTATGGAGTGGTGTGTGTGCGGTGTGGTACGTGTGGTGTGTGGGTGTGTGTGGTGTGGTGTGTGTGTGGTGTGGTGTGTGTGGTGCGGTGTGTATGGTGCGGTGTGTGCGGTGTGGTGTGTGCGGTGTGTGTGGTGTGGTGTGTGTGGTGCGGTGTGTGTGGTGCGGTGTGTGTGCCACGTGTGGTGTGGTGTGGTGTGTGTGTGGTGCGGTGCGGTGTGTGTGAGGTGTGTGTGGTGCGGTGTGGTGCGGTGTGGTGTGTTGCTGCGTACCGGCGAGTTCCGTGGCGCTGGCGGCACATCCGGTGGCTTGCCCGGTGAGCACGACGCCGTCGGCCAAGAAGAACTCGGCAGCCAGCGCCGTGTCCACCACCCCCACGTCAGCCGTGATGGCGTGGGCACTGGGGGGGGGGGGGGGGGGGGGGTGGTGGTGGTGGTGGGGGTGGTGGGGGTGGTGGTGGTGGTGGTGGTGGGAGTGGTGGGGGTGGTGGGGGGGGTGGTGGTGGTGGAGGTGGTGGGGGTGGTGGTGGTGGTGAGGGTGGTGGGGGTGAGGTGGGAGGGGGGTGGGGGGGTGGTGGGGGTGGTGGGGGGGGTGGTGGGGGTGGGGGGGGGTGGGGTGGGGGTGGTGGGGGGTGGGGGGGGTGGGGTGGTGGTGGTGGTGGGGGGGGGGTGGTGGTGGTGGGGGTGGTGGTGGTGGTCGTGGTGGTGGTGCACACCCGCGCCATCCATTTTCCACAGCGCAGCTGAGACTAGGAGATGTTGACTACCTCGCCTGGTCTACAGGAGGTCGTCACCACGCGCGCCACCCCCACCACCCCCCCCACCCCCCCCACCACCACCCCCCCACCACCACCCCCCCCACTACACCCCCCCACCACCCCCCCACCACCACCACCCCCCCCCCACCTGTGCTTCTTCTTGACGTCAGCAAACAGGAGGATTCTGTCGGCTTCGAGGCGCCGCCGTTCCCGTAGCAACCGCCCGGCGCCGGCCTGGCACAGGCCCTCGTCAGCCACGTGGGCAAACACGAAGCCCTCCACACGCACAAAGTCCAGGCCTGGTGCGATACACACCACACCACCACCGTCACCATCATCATCATCACCGCCATCGTCACCGTCACCGTTACCACCGTCACCGTTACCACCGTCACCATCATCATCATCACCGCCATCGTCACCGTTACCACCGTCACCTTCACCACACCACCACCGTCACCATCATCATCACCACCGCCATCGTCACCGTTACCACCGTCACCTTCACCACACCACCACCGTCACCATCATCATCATCACCGCCATCGTCACCGTCACCGTTACCACCGTCACCTTCACCACACCACCACCGTCGCCACCGTTACCACCGTCACCTTCACCACACCGCCACCGTCACCACCGTCACCGTTACCACCGTCACCTTCACCACACCGCCACCGTCGCCACCGTCACCGTTACCACCGTCACCTTCACCACACCGCCACCGTCGCCACCGTCACCACCGTCACCGTTACCACCGTCACCTTCACCACACCACCACCGTCACCACCATCACCACCGTCACCACCGTCACCACCGTCACCGTCAGCCACGTGGGCAAACACGAAGCCCTCCACACGCACAAAGTCCAGGCCTGGTGCAATACACACCACACCACCACCATCACGATCATCACCATCATCACCACCACTGTCACCGCCACCGTCACCATCATCACCATCGTCAACGTCGTCACCACCGTCACCACCGTCACCACCACCACCGTCACCACCGTCACCACCGTCACCATCACCACCACCATCACCACCATCACCACCGCCGTCACGACCGTCACTGTCACCACCTTCATCACCGTCACCACCGCCACCGTCACCACCATCACCACTGTCACCACCGTCGTCACCACCACCACCAAGCAGCACACCGTGCGTGTCTTCGCGCGTGTGACTTACCTGCAGCCAGCGCCACGGCCAGCGCCTGCTGGTTGGCGCCCGCCAGGATCTGTGTGTCTGTGTGTGTGTGTGTCTGTGTGTGTGTCTGTGTGTGTGTCTGTGTGTGTCTGTGTGTCTGTGTGTGTCTGTGTGTCTGTGTGTGTCTGTGTGTGTGTGTGTGTCTGTGTGTGTGTCTGTGCGTGTGTGTCTGTGTGTCTGTGCGTGTGACTCTGAATGTGCGTGTGACTCTGCGTGTGTGTGTGTCTGTGTGTGTGTCTGTGCGTGTGTGTGTGTCTGTGTGTGTGTCTGTGTGTGTGTCTGTGTGTGTGTCTGTGCGTGTGTGTGTGTCTGTGTGTGTGTCTGTGCGTGTGTGTGTGTCTGTGTGTGTGGTGTGTGTCTGTGTGTGTGTCTGTGCGTGTGGGTGTGAGTGTGTGTGTGACTGTGTGTCTGTGTGTGGGTGTGTGTGTGTGACTCTGCGTGTGTGTGTCTGTGTGTGTGTCTGTGTCTGTGTCTGTGCGTGTGTGTGTCTGTGCGTGTGTGTGTCTGTGCGTGTGTGTGACTCTGCGTGTGTCTGTGTGTGTGTCTGTGCGTGTGTGTGTGTCTGTGCGTGTGTCTGTGTGTGTGTGTGTCTGTGTGTGTGTGCGTGTGTGTGTGTCTGTGTGTGTGTCTGTGCGTGTGTCTGTGTGTGTGACTCTGCGTGTGTGACTTACCTGCAGCCAGCGCCACGGCCAGCGCCTGCTGGTTGGCGCCCGCCAGGATCTGCACCCCGACGGGGCGGTGGGGCAGCGTGCGGCGCACGGAGCAGCAGAGCGCCGCCATCGCCGCCGTCACCTCGGGGCCCGGGCAGCCCGCCAGGTACGGCACGTCGCCCATGTTCTCTACCAGCACCGCGTCCTGGGGGGGGTGACGTGAACTTACACAAGAACACGCTCACACGCTCACACACACACACCCACTCACTCATACACCCACACACTCACCCACTCACCCACCCACCCACTCACCCACCCACCCACTCACCCACCCACCCACCCACTCACCCACCCACCCACTCACCCACCCACCCACCCACTCACTCACCCACTCACCCACCCACTTACCCAACCACCCACTCACCCACCCACACACTCACCCACTCACCCACCCACTCACTCACCCACTCACCCACTCACCCACCCACCCACTCACCCACCCACCCACCCACCCACTCACCCACCCACCCACCCACTCACTCACCCACTCACCCACCCACTTACCCAACCACCCACTCACCCACCCACACACTCACCCACTCACCCACCCACACACTCACCCACTCACTCACCCAATCACACACTCACCCACTCACTCACTCACACACTCACGCTCACACGCTCACTCGCCCACTCACTCACCCACTCACTCACCCACTCACTCACCCACTCACTCACTCACCCACTCACCCACTCACTCACCCACTCACTCACTCACTCACCCACTCACCCACCCACTCATCCACCCACCCACTCACCCACTCACCCACCCACTCACCCACCCACCCACTCACCCACTCACTCACCCACTCACCCACCCACTCACTCACTCACTCACCCACCCACCCACTCACCCACTCACCCACCCACTCACCCACCCACCCATCCACCCACTCACCCACCCACTCACTCACTCACCCACCCACTCACCCACTCACCCACCCACTTACCCACCCACTCACCCACCCACCCACTCACTCACTCACCCACCCACTCACCCACTCACCCACCCACCCTCTCACTCAAACACCCACCCACCCACTCACCCACCCACCCACTCACCCACTCACCCACCCACTCACCCACTCACTCACCCACTCACTCACCCACCCACTCACCCACCCACTCACCCACCCACCCACCCACTCACCCACTCACCCACCCACTCACCAACCCACCCACTCACCCACCCACCCACCCACTCACCCACTCACCCACACACCCACCCACTCACCCACTCACCCACTCACTCACCCACTCACTCACTCACCCACTCACCCACTCACCCACTCACCCACCCACCCACACACTCACCCACTCACTCACTCACCCACCCACCCACTCACTCACCCACTCACACACTCACCCACTCACTCACCCACCCACCCACTCACCCACCCACTCACCCACTCACTCACCCACTCACTCACCCACTCACTCACCCACTCACCCACTCACTCACCCACCCACTCACCCACCCACTCACCCACTCACTCACTCACCCACTCACTCACTCACTCACCCACTCACCCACCCACTCACCCACCCACCCACCCACTCACCCACCCACCCACTCACCCACCCACTCACTCACTCACCCACTCACTCACTCACTCACCCACTCACCCACCCACTCACCCACCCACCCACCCACTCACCCACCCACCCACTCACCCACCCACTCACTCACTCACCCACTCACCCACCCACCCACTCACCCACCCACCCACCCACTCACCCACCCACCCACTCACCCACCCACTCACTCACTCACCCACTCACCCACCCACCCACTCACCCACCCACCCACTCACCACGTCGACTTCTTTGTAAATCTCTGCCTCCCTCACTGCTTCTGCGATGATGTCCGCCATGGGCAGCGTGCTTCTCGGGGTGCCTGCGGAAGCAGGAAGCAACAGGAAGCAGGGTGCAGCAGCAGGGTGCAGCAGGGTGCAGCAGGGTGCAGCAGGAAGCAGGGTGCAGCAGGGTGAAGCGGGGTGCAGCAGGGTGAAGCAACAGGAAGCAGGGTGCAGCAGCAGGGTGCAGCAGGAAGCAGGGTGAAGCAGGGTGCAGCAGGGTGAAGCAACAGGAAGCAGGGTGCAGCAGGGTGCAGCAGGAAGCAGGGTGAAGCAGGGTGCAGCAGGGTGCAGCAGCAGGAAGCAGGGTGCAGCAGGGTGAAGCAGCAGTGTGAAGCAGGGTGCAGCAGGGTGAAGCAGGGTGCAGCAGGGTGAAGCAACAAGCAGCAGGGTGCAGCAGGCAGGAAGCAGGGTGCAGCAGGGTGCAGCAGGGTGAAGCAGCAGTGTGAAGCAGGGTGCAGCAGGCAGGAATCAGTGTGAAGCAGGGTGCAGCAGGGTGAAGCAACAAGAAGCAGGGTGCAGCAGCAGGAAGCAGGGTGCAGCAGCAGGGTGCAGCAGGGAGAAGCAGGGTGCAGCAGGAAGCAGGTTGCAGCAGGAAGCAGGGTGCAGCAGCAGGAAGCAGGGTGCAGCAGCAGGGTGCAGCAGGCAGGAAGCAGGGTGCAGCAGGAAGCAGGGTGCAGCAGGCAGGAAGCAGGGTGCAGCAGCAGGGTGCAGCAGCAGGAAGCAGGGTGCAGCAGCAGGGTGCAGCAGCAGGGTGCAGCAGCAGGAAGCAGGGTGCAGCAGCAGGGTGCAGCAGCAGGGTGCAGCAGCAGGAAGCAGGGTGCAGTGTAGAGGAGGCCACGTGGTCAGAACGTTACACCAACGATGATCGGAGGGTAACCGTGGGGACGGTCGCCACGGCAACAACCACCCGCGTTACCATGGTAACCGACGTGGGAGGGCATTAACGCACAGCCGGGAAAGCAGTAACGTGAGGGGTAAGTATGGTAACGTGAGGGGTAACTATGGTAACGCGAGGGGTAACTATGGTAACGTGAGGGGTAACTATGGTAACGTGAGGGGTAACTATGGAAACTTGAGTAACTATGGTAACGTTAGGGGTA
This sequence comes from Lampetra fluviatilis, assembly GCF_964198595.1. NCBI lineage: Eukaryota > Metazoa > Chordata > Hyperoartia > Petromyzontiformes > Petromyzontidae > Lampetra > Lampetra fluviatilis. The sequence goes on along the minus strand of NC_136344.1, from coordinate 1,546,149 downwards.
ACTGGTAACGTGAGGTACAATTGTAACTTAAGGGGGTAACCTCGCTCAACTTGCCAGGGTAACCACGGTAACGCGAAAGGGTAAATATGGTAATGCGAGGGAGGGTTACCTCGCATTACCATGGAAACGCCGCGCGGCGGCGGAGGCCGGTCACCCGGAGGGGGGGCGGGGGGGTAACCGGTTACCTTGGCGACCGCTCGCCCTGGCGACCGTTGCCGGGGTAACGGTTACCTGGCAACGCCTTCGCGTGGATCATGGCGATGACGACGCCGTTGGTGCGGCCGAAGAGGGAAGCAAAGCGAGCAGCCGCCTCCATCTTGGTGGTGGTGGTGAG
>NC_136344.1:1516948-1545615 GCF_964198595.1 Lampetra fluviatilis | reverse complement strand
CGTCACTGCAGCGTAGCTTTTTCCTATGCAATGGCACCCGACTGTGACGTGCGTGGCTTCACGGCACGTGGACGTCACATCCGGTCGTGACGTCACTTCCGCGCGGGCACCCACGTGCAGCGGTTGGGCTCACGGCCAACACCGGGCGGTGACGATTATCTGAACCGGTACCTGGGCCTCCCCTAGGTCGACTCGGCCTCAAACGAGTAGCCGGTGCGATGTGTGGCGAGCATCGCTAGCACTGGGGAGACAAAGGCGGCCGGGCGTGGTGCTGGCCACCCACCCCCTCGTGTGTCGTTACGGCCTTCATAGGTGCTCGCTAACAGCACTTGCCCCTACTGTCTGTTAAGGCTACACGGGGGGATCTTTGTCTTTGCGTGTGAGTGTGTGTGGGGAGCGGTAGTTCGATTCCCGCTCGTGGCCAACACCCGGTGACGGTTGTCTGCACTGGTCCTGGGCCTCCCCTAGGTCGACTCGACCTGAAGCGAGTAACTGGTGCGGTGCTGTGTGAAATCATCGCCACTGGGGGAGACAAAGGCGGCCGGGGGGTGGTGGTGGTCATCCCACACCCCCATCTTGTGCCGTGCCGGCCTTCATAGGTGCTCGCTAACAGCACTTGCCCCAACCAGTCTGTTAAGGCTATGCGGGGGATCTTTATCTTTGTGTAAGTGGGTGGATGGGTCAATTGGTGGCTGAGTGAGTGAGTGGCTGGGTGAGTGAGTGGCTGGGTGAGTGAGTGGCTGGGCGAGTGAGTGGCTGGGCGGGTGAGTGGCTGGGTGAGTGGGTGGCTGGGCGGGGTGAGTGGCTGGGTGAGTGAGTGGCTGGGTGAGTGAGTGGGTGGCTGGGTGAGTGGGTGGCTGGGCGGGGTGAGTGGCTGGGTGAGTGAGTGGCTGGGTGAGTGGGTGGCTGGGTGAGTGGGTGGCTGGGTGAGTGAGTAGCTGGGTGAGTGAGTGGCTGGGTGAGTGGGTGGCTGGGCGGGTGAGTGGCTGGGTGAGTGAGTGGCTGGCTGAGTGAGTGGCTGGGTGAGTGGGTGGCTGGGCGGGTGAGTGGCTGGGTGAGTGAGTGGCTGGGCAGGTGAGTGGCTGGATGAGTGAGTGGCTGGGTGAGTGGGTGGCTGGGTGAGTGAGTGGCTGAGTGAGTGGCTGGGTGAGTGAGTGGCTGGGTGAGTGAGTGGCTGGGTGAGTGGCTGGGTGAGTGGCTGGGTGAGTGGGTGGCTGGGTGAGTGGGTGGCTGGGTGAGTGGGTGGTCAGGACCACCCCTTCCCCCCCCTCTTCCATTATGTTTTGAGATATATTTGTGTGGTGGCTATGACAACCGTGCCTCTGCGTTTAATGGAACAGCCTTGGCTGCTGGGGGAGGGGAGGCGAATGGAGGGAGAGGGGGAGGGGGGGAGAGTGGAGAGGGGAGATGGGAGTGGGGAGGGGGGGAGAGGGGAGGGAGAGAATTGGAGGGGGGGGAGGGGAGATGATGCATCCAATTACACCCCCCAGATTAATTGACAAATTTAGATCCCGAATTGAAGGTTGTTTTTTTTTTAACCCCCGACTCTAACCCTGACCCTGACCCCAACTCTAGCCCTGACCCTGACTCTAACCCTGACACTGACCCCGACTCTAACCCCGACTCTGACCCTGACTCTAACCCTGATTCTGACTCTAACCGTGACCCTGACCCTAACCCTGACCCTGACCCCAACTCTAACCCTGACACTAACCCTGACCCTGACTCTCACACTAACCCTGACCCTCACCTTGACACTAACCCTGACCCTGACTCTCACCCTGACACTCACCCTATCCCCGACTCTAACTCTCACCCCCGATCCTCACGTGGGCAGTCAGCGCGCTGTCCATGGTACCGAGGCAGGCAGCCTCCGTCTGTCCCCCCACCCCCTCGTGCGTCTGAGTCTACCTCGACTCGGTTCTATAAATAGACTCGGGCTCCCCCCTCCCCTCCCTCCCCTCCCTCCATCCCCTCCCTCCCCTCCTCCCTCCCTCCCTAACCTCCCTCCCCCTCCCCTCCCTCCCTCCCTCCCTCCTCCCTCTCCAATCCCATTCCAATCCCTCTCTCCCTCCCCCCCTCCCTCACCTCCATCCCTCCCCTCCCTCCATCCATCCTCCTCTACCTCCCCCCCCTCCTCCCTCCCCTCCCTCCCCTCCTCCCTCTCCACTCCCTCTCTCCCCTCCCTCCGTCCATCCCCCCCTCTCTCCCCTCCCTCCCTCCATCCCTCCCCTCCCTGCCCTCCCCTCACCTCCCTCCCCCCCCCCTCTCTCCCCTCCTCCCTCTCTCCTCTCCTTTCCTCTCTCATCCCCCTCCCTCCCCTCCCACCCTCCCTCCCTCCTCCCTCTCTCCTCTCCCTTCTCCTCCCTCTCCTCCCTCTCCTCCCACCCTCCCTCCCCTCCCTCTATCCCCTCCTCCCTCTCTCCTCTCCTTTCCTCTCTCATCCCCTCTCCTCCCTCCCTCTCTCTCTTGTTTTTGTTTTACGATGCAGAGGAAGCAATGAGATGCACGGTGTAGTCGGCACTTTGCTTCGTTCATCATTTCGCTTTTTTAGTTTTTTTTAAATGAAAGATTTCACAAAAGATGTCACGCTCTTACCCCTTCCCCCTTTCTCTACCCCCCCTCTCTCTCTACCCCCCCCCTCTCTCTCTCTACCCCCCCCCCCTTTCTCTCTCTACCCCCCCCTCTCTCTCTCTACCCCCTCTCTCCCTACCTCTCTGTCTCTGTTCCCCCTGTTTTCTATGTCCTCTCCTCCCTCTCCTCCCTCTCTCTCATCCCTTCCTCTCCCTCCCTTCTCTCCACTCCTTTCTGCCTTTCCCACCCTCTCCTCCCCCCTCCCCCATCTCCCCCCCTTCTCCCACCCATCTCCTCCACCACCCTGGGCTACACTCTGAGAAAGTGACGTTGACTCAACGTATTGTTTGGGTGCCCTTTGAAAATGTGTCCAATGCCGAGTCGCTGTGTTTTTGGGGTACGCGTTGCAAACGTGTCGTCGTATTTTGAGTGAATGGTGATATTCTGTTTGTATTGGGATGCCCTTTGAGAATATGTCTGACAGCTGAGTCGCTCTCGTTTTTGGGTACACTTTGGACATTGCGTCAGATGCTGAGTGAAGATTTTGTTTCTTTGGGGTGCACTTTGGAAATGTGTCCCGAGGCTCAATGGCAACGATTTATTTGGTACACTTTGAAAATGTGTCCCGAGGCTGAATGGCCAAAATCTTTTTTTGGGGTACACTTTGGAAATGTGTCCCCGAGACTGAGTGGCCAAAATCATTTTTTTTTGGGTACACTTTGGAAATGTGTCCCGAGACTGAGTGGCCAAAATCATTTTTTTGGGGTACACTTTGGAAATGTGTTCCGACGCTGAGTGGCCAAAATCATTTTTTGGGGTACACTTTGAAAATGTGTTCCGAGGCTGATTGGCCAAAATCATTTTTTGGGGTACACTTTGGAAATGTGTTCCGACGCTGAGTGGCCAAAATAATTTTTTTGGGTACACTTTGGAAATATGTCCCGAGGTTGAGTGGCCACATAATTTTTTTGGGTACACTTTGGAAATGTGTCCCGACGCTGAGTGGCCACGATAATTTTTTTGGGGTGCACTTTGGAAATGTGTCCCGAGGCTGAGTGGCCAAAATAATTTTTTTGGGGTGCACTTTGGAAATGTGTCCCAAGGCTGAGTGGCCAAAATCATTTTTTTTGGGGAACACTTTGGAAATGGGTCCCGATGCTGAGTGGCCAAAATAATTTTTTTGGGGTGCACTTTGGAAATGTGTCCCGAGGCTGAGTGGCCAAAATCATTTTTTTGGGGTACACTTTGGAAATGTGTCCCGAGGCTGAGTGGCCAAAATCATTTTTTTGGGGTACACTTTGGAAATGTGTCCCGAGGCTGAGTGGCCAAAATAATTTTTTTGGGGTACACTTTGGAAATGTGTCCCGAGGCTGAGTGGCCAAAATAATTTTTTGGGGTACACTTTGGAAATGTGTCCCGACGCTGAGTGGCAACAATTTATTGGGTACACTTTGGAAATGTGTCCCGACGCTGAGTGGCCACAGTTTATTGGGTACACTTTGGAAATGTGTCCCGACGCCGAGTGGCCACAATTATTTTTTGGGGTACACTTTGGAAATGTGTCCCAAGGCTGAGTGGCCACAGTTTATTGGGTACACTTTGGAAATGTGTCCTGAGGCTGAGTGGCCAAAATCATTTTTTTTGGGGTACACTTTGGAAATGTGTCCCGAGGCTGAGTGGCCAAAATCTTTTTTTTGGGGTACACTTTGGAAATGTGTCCCGAGGCTGAGTGGCCAAAATCATTTTTTTTGGGGTGCACTTTGGAAATGTGTCCCGAGGCTGAATGGCCACGATCATTTTTTTGGGGTGCACTTTGGAAATGTGTCCCGAGGCTGAGTGGCCAAATCATTTTTTTGGGGTACACTTTGGACATTTGCGTCATATGCTGAGTCATGTTTTTTTTATTTGGGGTACACTTTGGGAATGCGACCGAACGGCGATTAAATATTTTTTTGGTGCATTGCCCTATTGAAATCAATTCTGTCTGTGCGTGTGTGTGGCGAAGAGAGAGAGAGACGGGAGATTTGATTTGAAATTTTATTTTAAAATTAATTCATGGCCTGGCCCAGGACTGCCATTCAGCCTCACAAAGCAACCACCACCACCAACAACAACAACCATCGTCAACATCATAACCACCACAACAGCAACAACAGCAATGCACAGTCATGTACATCGTGAAAACCACTATAATATAGACAACACATTACATGGGTCTCTGCTGTGTGATGAGTCTATGGCTCTATGTGACGAGTCTATGGGTCTCTGCTGTGTGATGAGTCTGTGGGTCTCTGCTGTGTGATGAGTCTATGGGTCTCTGCTGTGTGATGAGTCTATGGGTCTCTGCTGTGTGATGAGTCTATGGGTCTCTGCTGTGTGATGAGTCTATGGGTCTCTGCTGTGTGATGAGTCTATGGGTCTCTGCTGTGTGATGAGTCTATGGGTCTCTGCTGTGTGATGAGTCTATGGGTCTCTGCTGTGTGATGAGTCTATGGGTCTCTGCTGTGTGATGAGTATATGGGTCTCTGCTGTGTGATTAATCTATGGCTCTCTGCTGTGTGATGAGTCTATGGCTCTCTGCTGTGTGATGAATCTATGGCTCTCTGCTGTGTGATGAGTCTATGGCTCTCTGCTGTGTGATGAGTCTATGGCTCTCTGCTGTGTGATGAATCTATGGGTCTCTACTGTGTGATGAGTCTATGGCTCTCTGCTGTGTGATGAATCTATGGCTCTCTGCTGTGTGATGAGTCTATGGCTCTCTGCTGTGTGATGAGTCTATGGCTCTATGTGACGAGTCTATGGGTCTCTGCTGTGTGATGAGTCTGTGGGTCTCTGCTGTGTGATGAGTCTATGGGTCTCTGCTGTGTGATGAGTCTATGGGTCTCTGCTGTGTGATGAGTCTATGGGTCTCTGCTGTGTGATGAGTATATGGGTCTCTGCTGTGTGATGAGTCTATGGCTCTCTGCTGTGTGATGAATCTATGGCTCTCTGCTGTGTGATGAGTCTATGGGTCTCTGCTGTGTGATGAGTCTGTGGGTCTCTGCTGTGTGACGAGTCTATGGGTCTCTGCTGTGTGATGAGTATATGGGTCTCTGCTGTGTGATGAATCTATGGCTCTCTGCTGTGTGATGAGTCTATGGCTCTCTGCTGTGTGATGAATCTATGGCTCTCTGCTGTGTGATGAGTCTATGGCTCTCTGCTGTGTGATGAGTCTATGGCTCTCTGCTGTGTGATGAGTCTGTGGGTCTCTGCTGTGTGACGAGTCTATGGGTCTCTGCTGTGTGATGAGTCTATGGCTCTCTGCTGTGTGATGAATCTATGGCTCTCTGCTGTGTGATGAGTCTATGGCTCTCTGCTGTGTGATGAGTCTATGGCTCTCTGCTGTGTGATGAATCTATGGGTCTCTACTGTGTGATGAGTCTATGGCTCTCTGCTGTGTGATGAATCTATGGCTCTCTGCTGTGTGATGAGTCTATGGCTCTCTGCTGTGTGATGAGTCTATGGCTCTCTGCTGTGTGATGAGTCTATGGCTCTCTGCTGTGTGATGAATCTATGGCTCTCTGCTGTGTGATGAGTCTATGGGTCTCTGTGTGTGATGAGTATGGGTCTCTGCTGTGTGATGAGTCTATGGGTCTCTGCTGTGTGATGAGTCTATGGGTCTCTGCTGTGTGATGAGTCTATGGGTCTCTGCTGTGTGATGAGTCTATGGGTCTCTGCTGTGTGATGAGTCTATGGGTCTCTGCTGTGTGATGAGTCTATGGCTCTCTGCTGTGTGATGAGTCTATGGGTCTCTGTGTGTGATGAGTATGGGTCTCTGTTGTGTGATGAGTCTATGGGTCTCTGCTGTGTGATGAGTCTATGGGTCTCTGCTGTGTGATGAGTCTATGGGTCTCTGCTGTGTGATGAGTCTATGGGTCTCTGCTGTGTGATGAGTCTATGGCTCTATGTGATGAGTCTATGGGTCTCTGCTGTGTGATGAGTCTATGGGTCTCTGCTGTGTGATGAGTCTATGGCTCTATGTGATGAGTCTATGGGTCTCTGCTGTGTGATGAGTCTATGGCTCTATGTGATGAGTCTATGGGTCTCTGCTGTGTGATGAGTCTGTGGGTCTCTGCTGTGTGATGAGTCTATGGGTCTCTGTTGTGTGATGAGTCTATGGGTCTCTGCTGTGTGATGAGTCTATGGCTCTCTGCTGTGTGATGAGTCTATGGGTCTCTGCTGTGTGATGAGTCTATGGCTCTCTGCTGTGTGATGGGTCTATGGATCTCTGCTGTGTGATGAGTCTATGGGTCTCTGCTGTGTGATGAGTCTATAGGTCTCTGCTATGTGATGAGTCTATGGGTCTCTGCTGTGTGATGAGTCTATGGCTCTCTGCTGTGTGATGAGTCTATGGCTCTGTGCTGTGTGATGAGTCTATGGGTCTCTGTGTGGGTCTATGGGTCTCTGCTGTGTGATGAGTCTATGGGTCTCTGTGTGGTCTATGGGTCTCTGCTGTGTGATGAGTCTATGGGTCTCTGTGTGGTCTATGGGTCTCTGCTGGGTGAGTCTATGGCTCTATGTGTGAGTCTATGGGTCTCTGCTGTGTGATGGGTGTATGGCTCTCTGCTGTGTGATGAGTCTGTGGGTCTCTGCTGTGTGATGAGTCTATGGGTCTCTGCTGTGTGATGAGTCTATGGGTCTCTGCTGTGTGATAAGTCTATGGGTCTCTGCTGTATGATGAGTCTATGGGTCTATGATGTGTGATGAGTCTATGGCTCTCTGCTGTGTGATAAGTCTATGGGTCTCTGCTGTGTGATGAGTCTATGGGTCTCTGCTGTGTGATGAGTCTATGGGTCTCTGCTGTGTGATGAGTCTATGGGTCTCTGATGTGTGATGAGTCTATGGCTCTCTGCTGTGTGATGAGTCTGAGTCTATGGGTCTCTGTGTGAGTCTATGGGTCTCTGCTGTGTGATGAGTCTATGGCTCTCTGCTGTGTGATGAGTCTATGGGTCTCTGCTGTGTGATGAGTCTATGGGTCTCTGCTGTGTGATGAGTCTGTGGGTCTCTGCTGTGTGATGAGTCTATGGGTCTCTGCTGTGTGATGAGTCTGTGGGTCTCTGCTGTGTGATGAGTCTATGGGTCTCTGCTGTGTGATGAGTCTATGGGTCTCTGCTGTGTGATGGGTCTATGGCTCTCTGCTGTGTGATGAGTCTATGGGTCTCTGCTGTGTGATGAGTCTATGGGTCTCTGCTGTGTGATGAGTCTATGGGTCTCTGCTGTGTGATGAGTCTATGGGTCTCTGCTGTCTGATGAGTCTATGGCTCTCTGTGATGAGTCTATGGGTCTCTGCTGTGTGATTAGTCTATGGGTCTCTGCTGTGTGATGAGTCTATGGGTCTCTGCTGTGTGATGAGTCTATGGGTCTCTGCTGTGTGATGAGTCTATGGGTCTCTGCTGTGTGATGAGTCTATGGGTCTCTGCTGTGTGATGGGTCTATGGCTCTCTGCTGTGTGATGAGTCTATGGGTCTCTGCTGTGTGATGAGTCTATGGGTCTCTGCTGTGTGATGAGTCTATGGGTCTCTGCTGTCTGATGAGTCTATGGCTCTCTGTGATGAGTCTATGGGTCTCTGCTGTGTGATGAGTCTATGGGTCTCTGCTGTGTGATAAGTCTATGGGTCTCTGCTGTGTGATGAGTCTATGGCTCTCTGTGATGAGTCTATGGGTCTCTGCTGTGTGATGAGTCTATGGCTCTCTGTGATGAGTCTATGGGTCTCTGCTGTGTGATGAGTCTATGGGTCTCTGTGATGAGTCTATGGGTCTCTGCTGTCTGATGAGTCTATGGCTCTCTGTGATGAGTCTATGGGTCTCTGCTGTGTGATGAGTCTATGGGTCTCTGCTGTGTGATGAGTCTATGGGTCTCTGTGATGAGTCTATGGCTCTCTGCTGTGTGATGAGTCTATGGCTCGCCACGGTTGGGCCGGCCGTAAAAAAAGAAAAACCCGGAGCGGAGTCCCCGAGCCGAGACTCCGGGCTCCGCCTCCGTGCTCCCAACGTCCCCCGCCTGCCGCTCCGCTCCGCCTCGCGCGATCCGCGCCGCCGCTTGCGGCCCGCCAACGAATCGTGACGAGATTCTCTCTGACAATCGGGACAATCGGTTAGGGGGGGCTCCAGCCCCCACCCCCCACCCCCTCACCCATTCATAGCCCCCCCCTCCCCACGCACACAGACAAAGGTGTCCCGTGTAGCCTCTAGCAGGGCTGTAGGGGCAAGTGCTGTTAGTAGCAGCAGTGCCCAATAGACACACAGACAAAGGTGCCCCGTGTAGCCTCTAGCAGGGCTGTAGGGGCAAGTGCTGTTAGTAGCAGCAGTGCCCAATAGACACACAGACAAAGGTCCCCCGTGTAGCCTCTAACAGGGCTGTAGGGCAAGTGCTGTTAGTAGCAGCAGCAGTGCCCTGTAGACACACAGACAAAGGTGTCCCGTGTAGCCTCTAGCAGGGCTGTAGGGGCAAGTGCTGTTAGTAGCAGCAGTGCCCAATAGACACACAGACAAAGGTCCCCCGTGTAGCCTCTAACAGGGCTGTAGGGCAAGTGCTGTTAGTAGCAGCAGCAGTGCCCTGTCGACACACAGACAAAGGTGCCCCGTGTAGCCTCTAGCAGGGCTGTAGGGGCAAGTGCTGTTAGTAGCAGAAGTGCCTTTAGACACACAGACAAAGGTCCCCCTTGTAGCCTCTAACAGGGCTGTAGGGACAAGTGCTGTTAGTAGCAGCAGCAGTGCCAATAGACACAGACAAAGGTCCCCCGTGTAGCCTCTAACAGGCTGTAGGAGCAAGTGCTGTAAGTAGCAGCATTGTCTATAGACACACAGACAAAGGTGCCCCGTGTAGCCTTTAGCAGGGCTGTAGGGGCAAGTGCTGTTAGTAGCAGCAGTGCCTCTAGACACACAAAAGTCCCCCGTGTAGCCTCTAGCAGGGCTGTAGGGGCAAGTGCTGTTAGTAGCAGCAGCAGTGTCCTATAGACACACAGACAAAGATCCCCCGTGTAGCCTCTAACAGGGCTGTAGGGGCAAGTGCTGTTAGTAGCAGCAATGCCCTATAGACACACAGACAAAGGTGCCCCGTGTAGCCTCTAGCGGGGATGTAGGGGAAAGTGCTGTTAGTAGCAGCAGCAGTGTCTCTAGACACACAGACAAAGGTGCCCTGTGTAGCCTCTAGAAGAGCTGTAGGGGCAAGTGCTGTTAGTAGCAGCAGTGCCTCTAGACACACATACAAAGGTCCCCCGTGTAGCCTCTAACAGGGCTGTAGGGGCAAGTGCTGTTAGTAGTGAGTGGTAGTAGCACCGATCATGATAACTGGCGCTTACATCAAAGTGGCGGTGACGTCACCATGGAGCTTGTGCCAGGCTAGGTGCACTACGGGGCCACGTGACGTATCTAAAACTCGCTGCTAGCAGGTCACGGGACCGACCCAAGTGCTGTGATGAGTCTATGGGTCTCTGTGTGTGATGAGTCTATGGGTCTCTGTGTGTGATGAGTCTATGGGTCTCTGTGTGTGATGAGTCTATGGGTCTCTGTGATGAGTCTATGGGTCTCTGTGTGTGATGAGTCTATGGGTCTCTGTGTGTGATGAGTCTATGGGTCTCTGTGATGAGTCTATGGGTCTCTGTGTGTGATGAGTCTATGGGTCTCTGTGTGTGATGAGTCTATGGGTCTCTGTGTGTGATGAGTCTATGGGTCTCTGTGATGAGTCTATGGGTCTCTGTGATGAGTCTATGGGTCTCTGTGTGTGATGAGTCTATGGGTCTCTGTGATGAGTCTATGGGTCTCTGTGATGAGTCTATGGGTCTCTGTGTGTGATGAGTCTATGGGTATCTGTGATGAGTCTATGGGTCTCTGTGATGAGTCTATGGGTCTCTGTGTGTGATGAGTCTATGGGTCTCTGTGATGAGTCTATGGGTCTCTGTGATGAGTCTATGGGTCTCTGTGTGTGATGAGTCTATGGGTCTCTGTGATGAGTCTATGGGTCTCTGTGATGAGTCTATGGGTCTCTGTGTGTGATGAGTCTATGGGTCTCTGTGATGAGTCTATGGGTCTCTGTAATGAGTCTATGGGTCTCTGTGATGAGTCTATGGGTCTCTGTGTGTGATGAGTCTATGGGTCTCTGTGATGAGTCTATGGGTCTCTGTGATGAGTCTATGGGTCTCTGTGTGTGATGAGTCTATGGGTCTCTGTGATGAGTCTATGGGTCTCTGTGTGTGATGAGTCTATGGGTCTCTGTGATGAGTCTATGGGTCTCTGTGATGAGTCTATGGGTCTCTGTCTGAGTCTATGGGTCTCTGTGATGAGTCTATGGGTCTCTGTGATGAGTCTATGGGTCTCTGTGATGAGTCTATGGCTCTCTGTGATGAGTCTATGGGTCTCTGTGATGAGTCTATGGCTCTCTGTGATTAGTCTATGGGTCTCTGTGATGAGTCTATGGGTCTCTGTGATGAGTCTATGGGTCTCTGCTGTGTGATGAGTCTATGGGTCTCTGCTGTGTGATGAGTCTATGGGTCTCTGTGATGAGTCTATGGGTCTCTGTTGTGTGATGAGTCTGTGGCTCTCTGTTGTGTGATGAGTCTATGGGTCTCTGCTGTGTGATGAGTCTGTGGCTCTCTGTTGTGTGATGAGTCAATGGCTCTCTGCTGTGTGATGAGTCGATGGGTTGACTGCTGTATCGATCAGGCAAAGCCCCGTGAGCTGTGTAGATGCGTACCTGGCCATCACAAATGATAGGAGCTCATCATCACCGTGGTGTGTAAATGTTCTTTAGTCGCCAAAGCAACTCTCTCGACGCGCGGATGACATCGATTCCAAGCGTGGAAGGGAAAAAAAACCTTCCGGAAGACCCGGAGGGAAAATCCACGCAGAGACCACCACGGGGAGAGAGACGGGAGAGAGAGAGAGACGCAGACTCCACATGTACAGCAGCAGCAGGCATCGTGAGGGTCACGGGGTCGAACACACGACTTCCTGTAGACCGGGCGAGGTAGTTAACATCTCCTAGCCACCGTGATGATGATGAGAGAGAGACACAGACTCCACGTAGACCTCCTGTAGACCAGGCGAGGTAGTCAACATCTCCTAGCCACCGTGATGATGATGATGAGACGCAGACTCCACATAGACCTCCTGTAGACCGGGCGAGGTAGTCAACATTTCCTAGCCACCGTGATGATGATGATGAGAGAGAGACACAGACTCCACGTAGACCTCCTGTAGACCAGGCGAGGTAGTCAACATCTAGCCACTGTGGTGATGATGGTGAGAGAGACGCAGACTCCACGTAGACCTCCTGTAGACCAGGCGAGGTAGTCAACATCTCCTAGCCACCGTGATGATGATGATGAGAGACGCAGACTCCACATGTACAGCAGCAAGCATCGTCAGGGTCAGAATTGAACCCACGACGTCCTGTATACCAGGCGAGGTAGTCAACATCCCCTCGCCCAACGTAATGATGATGGTGAGAGAGATGCAGACTTCAAATATACAGCAGCAGCAGGCATCGTCAGGGTCACGGGGTCAAACCCACGACCTCCTGTACACCAGGCGAGGTAGTTAACATATCGTACCCAATTCCCCTCTAACCTCACTTGCTCCCCCGTCACGAAACCCATCCACCTACCCACACACCCACCCACACACACACCCACACCCGTACACACCCACACATCCACCTACACACCCACCCACACACATATTCACACACCCACCCACCCACACACCCACCCACCCACACACCCACCCAGACACACATTCACACACACACACACACATCCACCCACCCAGACACCCACCCAGACACCCACCCACACACACACCCACACCCACCCACACCCACCCACCCACACACCCACCCAGACACACATTCACACACACACACCCACACATCCACACACCCACACATCCACCCATCCAGACACCCACCCACACACACACCCACACCCACACACACCCACACCCACCCACCCACACACCCACCCAGACACACATTCACACACACACACATCCACACACCCACACATCCACCCACCCAGACACCCACCCACACACACACCCACACACACCCACACCCACCCACACACACCCACCCACCCAGACACCCACACACACACACACCCACACACATCCACACACACACCCACCCACACACACACCCACCCACCCAGACACCCACACACACCCACACACACACCCACCCAGACACCCACCCACACACACACCCACACCCACACACACCCACACACACCCACACCCACCCACACACACACCCACCATTGTTCCAATTAACACAGCCTTCACAAGCCCCCCACTGTCAACCCACGCGCATTACTAACGACTCACTAATGTAGCCTCCTGCTGGGGTTCATTGCTGGCTAAGGGGAGGTGGGGGGGGTGGTGGTGGGGGGAGGGTGTGGGGGGAGAGGGTGGGGGGGAGAGGCTACCCCCCTCCCACATCCCATGCTGTACCCCCTGCAACCCCTCCACCCACAAACCCACCCACCAACCTACCCACCAACCCACCCACCAACCCACCCACCAACCTACCCACCAACCCATCCACCAACCTAACCTACCCACCCACCAACCCACCCACCCACCCACCAACCAACCTACCCACCCACCCACCCACCAACCCACCCACCCACCAACCTAACCTACTCACCCACCAACCCACCCACCAACCCACCCACCAACCTACCCACCCACCCACAAACCCACCCACCCACCAACCCACCCACCAACCTACCCACCCACCCACCCACCAACCTAACCTACCCACCCACCAACCCACCTACCCACCCACCCACCAACCAACCTACCCACCCACCCACCCACCAACCCACCCACCCACCAACCTAACCTACCCACCCACCAACCCACCAACCCACCCACCAACCTACCCACCCACCCACAAACCCACCCACCAACCCACCAACCTACCCACCCACCCACCAACCCACTCACCAACCCACCCACCTACCCACCCACCCACCAACCCACCGCCGTTCTGCCCACTGCTGTTGCTTGTCTTGTGTTAGTGGGTGATCGTGATGTTAGTGTGTGTGCCTGTGTGTCTGTGTGTGTGTCTGTGTGTGCCTGTGTGTGTGTCTGTGTGTATGTGCCTGTGTGTATCTGTGTATGTGCCTGTGTGTGTTAGTGGGTGATCGTGATGTTAGTGTGTGTGCCTGTGTGTCTGTGTGTGTGTCTGTGTGTGCCTGTGTGTGTGCCTGTGTGTCTGTGTGTGTATCTGTGTGTGTGCCTGTGTGTGTTAGTGGGTGATCGTGATGTTCGTGTGTGTGCCTGTGTGTCTGTGTGTGTGTCTGTGTGTGTCTGTGTGTGTCTGTGTGTGTGTCTGTGTGTGTGCCTGTGTGTGTCACCGGCTCCGGTTTGACAGCAGAGGTCTCACTCCAAATCAGTCGAGCGGCAATATCTTTTCATCGGTTGAGTCTATGGGTCTTTGTGTGATGAGTCTATTGGTCTCTGCTGTGTGATGAGTCTATGGGTCTCTGTGTGATGAGTCTATGGGTCTCTGCTGTGTGATGAGTCTATGGGTCTCTGTGTGATGAGTCTATGGGTCTCTGCTGTGTGATGAGTCTATGGGTCTCTGTGTGATGAGTCTATGGGTCTCTGCTGTGTGATGAGTCTATGGGTCTCTGCTGTGTGATGAGTCTATGGGTCTCTGCTGTGTGATGAGTCTATGGGTCTCTGCTGTGTGATGAGTCTATGGGTCTCTGCTGTGTGATGAGTCTATGGGTCTCTGTGTGATGAGTCTATGGGTCTCTGCTGTGTGATGAGCCTATGGCTCTCTGTGTGAGAGTGGCGAGGTCACGTGACCCCGCCAGCTGCGGTGGCCATTGTGACGATGCCTTGACCACGTGCTGTGCCCGCTGTCTCGTGCCCCCCTCCCCCCACCACCCCCCACCCCCTCCCCCCACCACCCCCTCCCCCCCACCCTCCCACAGTATGGTGGTGACGGCTCCCACATGGGCTCTGTGAGTGAGCACGGGGGGCACGGATACCCTGCCGGGTCAGAGGTACTCACCCCCATCACCCCCACCACCACCATCACCCCCACCTCCACCACCATCACCTACATCACCACCACCATCACCTACATCACCATTACAACCACCACTATCACCACCATCACCACCAACATCACCAACATGAACATCACCATCACCAACATCAACATCACCACCATCACCAACATCACCATCAACATCATCACCACCATCACCACCATCACCACCACCAACATCCCCACCTCCACCACCACCACCACCACCTCCTCCACCACCACCTCCTCCACCTCCACCACCACCACCACCCACTCTGTGCGGTCTCCCCCCCCCCCCCAGCTGTTCCACGCCCCCAACCTCCACCACCACCACCACCACCTCCTCCACCTCCACCACCACCACCTCCACCACCACCACCCACTCCGTGCGTCTCCCCCCCCCTCCCCCCCCCCAGCTCTTCCACGCCCCCAACTTGGGCGACGAGGAGTTTGAACTCCCGGCCATCGGCCCTCCGGGCGACTACGACGACTCGGGCTGCGTGCCGGGGCCCGCCGGGGCCTACGCGGCGGGCCCGGCGGAGGCCGCGTACGGCCAGGCGGGCCGCCTGGGGCCCACCGCCGCGTACCGCTCGGCCGCATCGGCGCCCTCGGCGGCCGCGGCCGCGGCGGCGGCGGCCCTCGAGTTGGGCCTCATGGGGGCCGAGCGTCGCCTGGTGGCCTATGGGCTGCCCATGGTGAGCGGCGCGGGGGGCATGCCGGGGAGACCGCGCACAGCACACACACCAGATACCATAGAGACACCATAGAGACACCACACACACCAGACACACACCACACACACACACCACACACACTACACACACACAACCACACACCACACACACCACACACACCACACAGACCACACACACACACCACACAGACACCATAGAAACACCACACACACCACACACACACACACAACCACACACCACACACACCACACAGACCACACACACACACCACACAGACACCATAGAAACACCACACACACCACACACACACACCACACAGACCACACACACACACCACACAGACACCATAGAAACACCACACACACCACACACACACACCACACACACACCACACACACACTCCAGACACCATAGAGACACCACACACACACACCACACACACCACACAGACCACACACACACAGGTTACCATGGACACCACCCCTCGTGTCCCCCCCCACCCCCCCACCCACCCACCCCCTCCCGACGCAGACCCTGGGCCAGCACGACGCCTCCCAGTTCGGCGGGGGCCCCCACGGTCACCTGACCACCATCAGCCAATCGCAGCTCAGCGCGCACCTGGGCCTAGGCCTGGGCCTGGGCATGGGGGCGGCGGCGCGTAGGCCGCAGCCTTCGCCGCCCTCGCCGGGCCTCACGTCGGCCACGCCGTCGCCCTCGGCCTCCGCTCTCTACGATGACCTGGACGACGATTCAAAGGTGCGGCCTTGAGTTGGCTCAAGGTGTGGGCCTTGCGTAGGCCCAAGGCCTAGTGGTCGTGGCCCAGGCCTATACCACTAGGCCTTGCGTGGGGCCGAGGCCTAGTGGTCGTGGCCCAGGCCTATACCACTAGGCCTTGCGTGGGGCCGAGGCCTAGTGGTCGTGGCCCAGCCCTATACCACTAGGCCTTGCGTGGGGCCGAGGCCTAGTGGTCGTGGCCCAGGCCTATACCACTAGGCCTTGCGTGGGGCCGAGGCCTAGTGGTAGTGGCCTTGGCCTTGGCCTAGGCTCGTAGGCCGCAGGCTTCGGTAGCCTAGCGGTGACGTCCCTTGCTCGTTGACCGCCACCGCCACCATGACCACCACCTCAACCGCCACCGCCACCATGACCACCACCTCAACCGCCACCGCCACCATGACCACCACCTCAACCGCCACCGCCACCATGACCACCACCACCACAATGACCACCACCACCACAATGACCACCACCACCACAATGACCACCACCACCACAATGACCACCACCACCACAATGACCACCACCACCACCATGACCACCTCCACTGTTGCCACCACCACCACCTCAACCGCCACCGCCACCATGACCACCACCACCACAATGACCACCACCACCACAATGACCACCTCCACCACCACCACCATGACCACCACCGCCACCACCACCACCGTCACCACCACCACAACGACCACCACCACCCCCACCACCACCACCTCCACCACCACCCCCACCACCACCACCACCTCCACCACCACCACCGTCACCACATTTCCCCCCCCCCACCACCCGCACAGCAGCTTCTGGCCGAGCAGCGCAAGAGCCTCCTGGGGGTGATGGGCGGCCTCTGCGGCGTCGGCGTCGGCGGCTCGGCAATCGTCGGCGTTGCCGGCGGCGGCGGCGCGGGCGACGCCAGGCCCAAGCCGCGCACCCCGAAGCGCAAGCGGCGCCGGGACCCCAACGAGCCGCAGAAGCCGGTGTCGGCCTACGCGCTCTTCTTCCGCGACACTCAGGCGGCCATCAAGGGGCAGAATCCCAGCGCCACCTTCGGGGAGATCTCCAAGATGGTGGCGGCCATGTGGGATGGACTCCACGACGACCAGAAGCAGGTGGCGGTGGTGGTGGTGGCGGTGGTGGTGGTGGTGGTTGTGGTGGTGGTGGCGGTGGGGGTGGGGGTGGTGGTGGTGGTGGTGGTTGTGGGGGTGGCGGTGGGGGTGGTGGTGGTGGTTGTGGGGGTGGTGGTGGTGGTGGTGGCGGTGGGGGTGGGGGTGGTGGTGGTGGTGGTTGTGGGGGTGGTGGTGGTGGTGGCGGTGGTGGTGGTGATGGCGGCGGTGGTCTTGATAATTGAGGTGGTGATGGTTGTGGTGGTGGTGGTTGAGTTGGTGGTGGTTGAGTTGGTGGTTGAGTTGGTGGTTGAGGTGGTGGTTGTGGTGGTTGATGTGGTGGTGGTGGTTGAGCTGATGGAGGTGATGATGTTGACGGTAGTAATGGTGGTGGTGGTAGACGTGGTGGAGATGGTTGAAGTGGTCGTGGTGGTTGTGGTGGTAGTCGTGGTGGTTGACGGTTGGGGATTGAACCCACGACCTCCTGTATACCAGGCAAGATAGTTAACATGTTCGTGCGTGTCCGTGCGTGTCTGTGCGTGTCCGTGCATGTCTGTGCGTGTCTGCGCGTGTCTCCAGTTGTACAAGAAGAAGACGGAGGCGGCTAAGAAGGACTACTTGAAGGCCCTCGCGGCCTACAGGGCCAGCCTCGTGTCAAAGGTGAACGGGCAAGCGAGGGGAGAGCGAGCTGCTACTACTACTGCTACCACTGCTGCTGCTACTACTACTACTGCTACCACTGCTGCTGCTACTACTGCTACTACTGCTACTACTACTACTGCTACCACTGCTGCTGCTGCTACTACTGCTACTACTACTGCTACCACTGCTGCTGCTACTACTACTGCTACCACTGCTGCTGCTACTACTGCTACCACTGCTGCTACTACTACTACTGCTACCACTGCTGCTGCTACTACTACTGCTACCACTGCTGCTACTACTACTACTGCTACCACTGCTGCTGCTAGTACTACTGCTACTACTACTGCTACTACTACTGCTGCCACTGCTGCTGCTACTACTGCTGCTGCTGCTACTGCTACTACTGATACTACTATGCTACTGCTGCTACTGCCACTACTGCCACTACTGCTACTACTACTATCACTACTGCTACACCCCCAACGTTGCTGACCACCCCCCGACGTTTTTTGCCTCCCCCTCGCCCAGCAGGCGGCAGCCGAGTCGGCCGAATCTCCCGGCATGCGCGGAGTCGTCACCGGCGCCGCCCCGGTGCTCACCGCGCCGGCGCTGCCCTCGCCGTTCCTGCTTCCGCAGGTGCCGGCGGGGCACGGCCCGTCGCCCCTGCTGGGCTCCCACCCGCACCACCACCCTCACCACCACCCTCACCACCACCCGCACCACCACCCGCACCCTCACCATCACCCGCACCCTCACCACCACCACCCGCACCCTCACCACCACCCGGGCTACCACCATCACATGTCGCAGCTGGCGCACGTCATAGCGCCCCGTCCGCTCTTCGCCCACGCGCTGGCGCCGCCGCCGCAGCTGTCGCCGCACGAACACCACCACCACCAGCAGCAGCAGCAACAGCAGCAGCAACAGCAGCAGCAGCAACAGCAGCAGCAACAGCAGCAGCAGCAACAGCAGCATGCGTTTCAACTGCAGCGCCATCACCAGCACCTGCAGCAGCAGCTGGAGAGACACCATCAGCAGCAGCAGCAGCAACAGCAGCAGCAGCAGCGTGGGGGGCAAACGCCCCCGCACGGAGGCCTGCCGGGAAGGCCGATCACCGCGGATGACCGACTGCACATGGCCAGCGCCTACCAGCAGGTAGAGTGGCACTAGCAGCACACGGCAGCGGCAGCAGCAGAGAGAGACTCACACAGCACGGAGAGCCGCAAGGCAGTTACCGCAAGGCCCCGGGCCTACCCAGCAGGATGAGGCAGTCGCCACAAAGCATCAGGCCTACCCAGAGGGACAGGGGAGCTACCACAAAGCCTCAGGCCTATGCGGGAGGGGGAGGGCAAGGCAGTTACCACAACAAAGCCTCAGGCCTATGCGGGAGGGTGGGGGGTGTGTGGATGGGAGGGTCAAGGCAGCCACAACAAAGCCTTGGGCCTACTCAGGAGGATGAGGCAGTCGCCGCAAAGCCTCGGGCCTACCCGCCCCCATGAGCTAAGGCATCGGAGTGGCAGCAGGTGTGGTTTGTCGGCGGCGGAGAGCAGGGCGGGTGGCAGTGAAGGGTAAAAAACCAATTATCATATTTTGCTACTGGCAAATGAGGTTCCAATGGTGTAAATGCTTACCCGGAGCTCTCATACTCTGATGGTGCATTGTCTTTGAGTTGTGCGCCTTTTGGCATCATCTGGTCCAACACCATGTGAGACTAGGCTCTAAGGAAAGCTGTCTCGGGTGTGGACCAATCAACTTCAAGGACAGTGCATACATTATCAGAGTTGTGTTTTTTGTTTGCATTATGGCTGCAGGTATTGTGGTCTATGCAAACATGACTCCTTGTAAAAAAAGGTGTCAGTTTTGTTGCCAGATAGAAGGGTAAAAAAACAATTATCACGCTAAGCGTTATCGGTGTTAATCCGTGACTTCACCGGGGCTTCTGTGACCTCACCGGGGCATCAGTGACCTCATCGCGGCCTCTGTGACCTCGTTGCAGCCTCCGTGACCTCATCGGGACCGCCGTGACCTCCTCAACTCAACCGTAGCTTTGACCGGTGGAGCATGAGAAGCCCCTGTTAAACCAACGCACACCGTCATGTTCCACTGCCCCCGTGCCCCCCACACCGCCCCTGCAGGCCTTCATGCAGGCGAACGGAGATGCCCAACCCATCACCATCATCGCCAACATCGCCGGCAACAGCGGAGGAGGCGGCGGAGGAGGCGGAGGATGCAGAGGAGGGGGGGGAGGAGGATCGGCGGCCATGGACCGAGCTACCAGCGCAGGCCACGGCGGAAAAGCCGGCACCAAGGCGCCGTTGGGCGAAGGGGGGCCCTCCCGTAGGGACGAGCGGGAGACCCCCCCAGGGGCTTGGGGGCCCTCGGTGTGCGGATACACCACCCCGCCGCCGTCGCTTCCGCCCACGTCGCTCTCTGCCGCCGACAAACCCCACCTGCTGCCACACTGACGCCTGCGGCTTTAGGCAGCCGCCCCCATTCCGCGGGGAAGGAGGGAGCGGGTAGGCCCGAGGCTTTTGGAGAGGCTGCCTTGCCCCCCCCCCCCTTCTCCTCACCCCCCTCTCCCCTCCCTGGGTAGGCCTGAGGCTTTGCGGCGACTGCCTTCCCCTCCCTGGGTAGGCCTGAGGCTTTATGGCGACTGCCTTCTTCCCCTGGGTAGGCCTGAGGCTTTATGGCGACTGCCTTCCTCCCCTGCTTAGGCCTGAGGCTTCGTGGCGACTGCCTTATCCTCTTGGATAGGCCCGAGGTTTTGTGGTCACCGCCTTGCCCGTCCCCCCCTCCCCTGCCCGCCTGGGTAGGCCCCAGCTCTGTGGCGACTGCCTTCCTCCCCTGCGTAGGCCTGAGGATTTTTTGGTAGCTCCGATTAGCGCGGTTGGCTGTGTACGGTGCGAAAGAAGTTGTACGTACATACGTACGTACGTACATACATACATACATACGTAGCTGCCTTGTCCCCCTGGGTAGGCCTGAGGCTTTGTGGTAGCTGCCTTGCCCTTCTTGGTAGCCCCAAGGCTCTGTGGCTAGCTGCCTTGTGCCCCCCCCCCCACCCTCCCCCACACCGCACTGGTCAGTACGGAGCCCTTGAAGCTGTGGGGAGTACAGAGCAACAACAGCAGATTTTACCACGCTTGCCGTGGACACACGGAGTAGTTTACCGCGACCCCCACGTTACACACGGCGTTAGTTTACCACGACCCCCAGGTTACACATGGCGCTGGTTTACCGCGACCCCCACGTTACACACGGCGTTAGTTCACCGTCACCCCCACGTTACACACGGCACTAGTTTACCACGACCCCCACGTTACACACGGCGTAGTTTACCACGACCCCCAGGTTGTTACACACGGCACTAGTTCACCACGACCCCCACGTTACACACGGCGTAGTTTACCACGACCCCCAGGTTGTTGCACACGGCACTAGTTCACCGCGACCCCCAGACACCGCACTAGTTTACCACGACCCCCAGGTTGTTACACACGGCACTAGTTCACCACGACCCCCAGGTTGTTACACACGGCACTAGTTCACCACGACCCCCACGTTACACACGGCGTAGTTTACCACGACCCCCAGGTTGTTGCACACGGCACTAGTTCACCACGACCCCCAGGTTGTTACACACGGCACTAGTTCACCACGACCCCCAGGTTGTTGCACACGGCACTAGTTCACCACGACCCCCAGGTTGTTGCACACGGCACTAGTTCACCACGACCCCCAGGTTGTTACACACGGCACTAGTTCACCACGACCCCCAGGTTGTTGCACACGGCACTAGTTCACCACGACCCCCAGGTTGTTACACACGGCACTAGTTTACCACGACCCCCACGTTACACACGGCGTAGTTTACCACGACCCCCAGGTTGTTGCACACGGCACTAGTTCACCACGACCCCCAGGTTGTTACACACGGCACTAGTTTACCACGACCCCCACGTTACACACGGCGTAGTTTACCACGACCCCCAGGTTGTTACACACGGCACTAGTTCACCACGACCCCCAGGTTGTTACACACGGCACTAGTTCACCGCGACCCCCAGACACGGCACTAGTTCACCACGACCCCCAGGTTGTTACACACGGCACTAGTTCACCGCGACCCCCACGTTACACACAGCGTTAGTTCACCCTCATCCCCACGTTATACACGGAGTTAGTTCACCACGACCCCCAGGTTGTTACACACGGCACTAGTTCACCGCGACCCCCACGTTACACACAGCGTTAGTTCACCCTCATCCCCACGTTATACACGGAGTTAGTTTACCGCGACCCCCAGGTTGTTGCACACGGCGCTAGTTCACCACGACCCCCAGACACTGCACTAGTTCACCACGACCCCCAGGTTGTTACACACGGCACTAGTTCACCGCGACCCCCAGGTTGTTACACACGGCACTAGTTCACCGCGACCCCCAGGTTGTTACACACGGCACTAGTTCACCGCGACCCCCAGGTTGTTATACACGGCACTAGTTTACCACGACCCCCAGGTTGTTATACACGGCGTTAGTTTACCGCGACCCCCAGGTTGTTACACACGGCACTAGTTCACCGCAACCCCCAGGTAGTTACACACGGCACTAGTTCACCGCGACCCCCAGGTTGTTACACACGGCACTAGTTCACCGCGACCCCCAGGTTGTTGCACACGGCACTAGTTCACCGCGACCCCCAGGTAGTTACACACGGCACTAGTTCACCGCGACCCCCAGGTTGTTACACACGGCACTAGTTCACCGCGACCCCCAGGTAGTTACACACGGCACTAGTTCACCGCGACCCCCAGGTTGTTACACACGGCACTAGTTCACCACGACCCCCAGGTAGTTACACACGGCACTAGTTCACCGCGACCCCCAGGTTGTTACACACGGCACTAGTTCACCGCGACCCCCAGACACTGCACTAGTTCACCACGACCCCCAGGTAGTTACACACGGCGCTAGTTCACCACGACCCCCAGGTAGTTACACACGGCACTAGTTCACCGCGACCCCCACGTTACGGACAGACGAACAGCTCCGAGGCAATGGATGCTTCTCATCCCAAAAGCGCCGGGCGCCATCGGGAAGCTCAGCAGGTCTCGTCCTGGACAGACGGACAGGCCGCGGCGACCGGCTAGAGCAGCGTGGGCCCGAGGCAGCGGGGCAGTGAAGCAAAGTCAATGATTGTTGTTGCGTACGCCCCACCCACCCACCCACCACCCACCTACCCACCTACCCACCCACCCACCCACCTACCTACCACCCACCTACCTACCCACCTACCCACCACCCCCCCTACCCACCACCCACCACCCCTACCCACCCACCTACCCACCCACCCACCTACCCACCTACCTACCCACCCACCCCTACCCACCCACCTACCCACCCACCCACCTACCCACCTACCTACCCACCTACCCACCACCCCCCCTACCCACCACCCACCACCCCTCCTACCCACCACCCACCACCCCTACCCACCCACCTACCCACCCACCCACCTACCCACCTACCTACCCACCCAACCCTACCCACCCACCTACCCACCCACCTACCTACCCACCTACCCACCCACCTACCTAGCCACTCATACCCGCATCCACCTACCCCCTGACCTACCTACCTACCCACCCCCACCAACCCACCTACCCACCCACCAACCCACCTACCCCCCCCCCCCCCACCAACCCACCTACCCCCCCCCACCAACCCACCTACCCCCCACCAATACACCCACCCACCAATACCCCCCCACCCACCCACCAATACCCCCCACCCACCACTACCCACCCACCAATACCCCCCACCCACCCACCACTACCCCCACCCACCCACCAATACCCCCCCACCCACCACTACCCCCACCCACCCACCAATACCCCCCCACCCACCCACCACTACCCCCCACCCACCACTACCCACCCACCAATACCCCCCACCCACCACTACCCCCACCCACCCACCACTACCCCCCCACCCACCCACCCACCAATACCCCACCCACCCACCACTACCCCCAGCATCGGGGAAAAGTCACTCATCCAGTAGTGGAGAACGGAAACACCCGCCACGGTCCTGCAGTAGCTGGCGGTCACCACCCACACACACACACTACCCACACACTACCCACACACACACAGACATATACACACACACACACTACACACTACACACACACTACACACACACACTACCCACACACACACAGACACATACACACACAGACACACACAGACACACACACAGACACCCACACACACACTACACACACTACACACACACACAGACACACACACTACACACACACAGACACACACAGACACACACACAGACACACACACAGACACACACACAGACACACACTCACACACACTACCCACACACACACCCACACACAGACACACACTACCCACACACACTACCCACACACTACCCACACACACACAGACACATACACAGACACACACACACACTACCCACACACACTCACTACACACACACTACACACACTACACACACACACTACACACACACAGACACACACACACTACACACACAGACACACACACACTACCCACACACTCACTCACTACACACACACAGACACACACTACCTACACACTACCCACACGCACACACTACACACAGACACACACAGACACACACACACTACCCACACACACACACAGACACACACACACCCACACACACTACCCACACACTACACACACACACCCACACACTACCCACACACACTACCCACACACTACCCACACACACGTACACCCACACACACACTACCCACACACTACACACACACCACCCACACACCCACCCACTACCTCCACCCACTACCCCCACCCACCCACTAATACCACCGACAGATGTAAAACTGGGAGGAAGACTGCGATGGTGATGGTGGTGGCGGCGGTGATGGTGGCGGTGATGGTGGCGGTGGTGGCGGCGGTGATGGTGGCGGTGATGGTGGCGGTGGTGGCGGCGGTGGTGGTGGTGGCGGCGGTGATGGTGGCGGTGATGGCGGCGGTGATGGTGGCGGTGATGGTGGCGGTGGTGGCAGCGGTGGTGGTGGCGGTGGTGGCGGCGGTGATGGTGGCGGTGGTGGCGGCGGTGGTGGTGGGGGTGGTGGTGGCGGTGGTGGCGGCGGTGGTGGCGGCGGTGGTGGCGGCGGTGGTGGTGGTGATGGTGGCGGTGGTGGCGGCGGTGATGGTGGCGGTGATGGTGGCGGTGGTGGCGGCGGTGATGGTGGCGGTGATGGTGGCGGTGGTGGCGGCGGTGATGGTGGCGGTGATGGTGGCGGTGGTGGCGGCGGTGATGGTGGCGGTGATGGTGGCGGTGATGGTGGCGGTGGTGGCGGCGGTGATGGTGGCGGTGATGGTGGCGGTGGTGGCGGCGGTGGTGGCGGCGGTGGTGGCGGTGGTAGCTTCGTCGGTTCGATGGCGGCCGTGGTGGTGGTGTCGTGGTGCTGGTGGTGTCGTGATCTCCGGCCACTACCGATAGTGGTGGCGGTGGCGGTGGTGGTGGTGGTGGCGGTGAACGGGGGTGGTTGGGAATACTCAGAATTAACCAATTAACCGATGGCGAAGATTCTCGCCATCGACAACAATGCCTCATCTCTTCGCCAGAAAGCACCGTATCTTGTTCGGGGGGGGCCACCCCTCACCACCCCCCCCCCTAACTCAGGGGGGAGGGGGGCCCCCCCCCTCCCTATTCTCGTCAAAAATGTTTATTCGCGTCGCGTTCTCGTCTGTACGTCCGTCTGTACGTCCGTCCGCTCACCTTTGTAACCCGACTTGTATTTAAAAAAAAAAACGGCCTTAATCTCTAAATCTCTACTACTCCCCCCCCCCCCCCCCAGTGAGACCCACCCCCCTTGTTGTTGTACCACTGCCTGGACGCGGTGGTTGTTTCATGGGGGGCTACTCTGGCACGGCACGGGTGGTGCTTTTCCACTGGCCACACACGAGCCGAGCCGGCTGATGGAGGGCTACCCTGGCACGGCACGGGTGGGGATTTTCCACTGGCCGCATCCGAGCTGAGCCGGATCATTGGGGGGCTACCCTGGCATGGCACGGGTGGTGTTTTTCCACTGGCCTCACCCGAGCTAAGCCGGATCATTGGGGGGCTACCCTGTCACGGCACGGGTGGTGCTTTTCCACTGGCCACACCCGAGCTAAGCCGGCTCATGGGGGGCTACCCTGGCATGGCACGGGTGGTGTTTTTCCACTGGCCGCATCCGAGCTGAGCCGGATCATGGGGGGCTACCCTGGCACGGCACGGGTGGTGATTTTCCACTGGCCACACCCGAGCCAAGCTAGCGCATCACGGGGGCTACCCTGGCCCGGAACTCATTTGAGGCTGAGTCGATCTAGAGGGAGGCCCAGGATCGGTTCAGATAATCGCCGTCACTGGCTCTTAACCCTGAGCGGGAATCGAACTCGGGTCGCCGGGTTCATAGCGCAGCGTAGCGCTGACCACTACACCCACCGCTCCACACACACCACCCACTCACACACCCACTGACCCACTCATTCATTCACGCACCCACTCACCCAACCCTCACCCACCCACCCCCTCCACCACCACCTCCTCCACCAACACCTCCTCCACCACCACCATCACCTTCACCACAACCACCTCCTCCACCACTACCACCACCACCACCTCCACCACCACCACCTTCACTACCACCACCACCACCTTCACCACCACTTCCACCACCACCACCACCACCACTTCCACCACCTCCAGCACCACCACCAACAACAACAGCCATTTGCCACTAAGTGGTGGTGACGTCACCACGACGCCTGTGCCAGGCTAGGTGCACGTTGAGGCCACGTGAAGTGTCGAACGCCCGCTGGCAGGAGGTCACGGGGCAGACCCAGCAGGTGCCACGGGTCGACTGACTGAGATGACCGAGATGACTGGCTGATGCACCACCTGTGCCCCCTACTGTGCCAACTTGCTGTGCTTTAGCCACCCGGCGCTCCGCTCGTTGTTGTGAGCGTCGCTCCTCCGCCCTCCGTTGTTGCTGGAGGGCGACTGCCTCCAACTGCCCAGTAGCGTCCTTCACGAGCCTCCTCCACAGAGGCCGATTTTGACACCGCTGGTACCAGTCATCAGCAAGTCCACTCAGCTCCACGTCCTCCTGTACCACATCACTCCATCTCTTCTCTAGCCCGTGCCGCGCCCGTTTAGCCCCCTCAATCCGCCGAACAAAAGCTGTTTAGGCATGCGGTGGCTGGGCATGTGGGCTACATGACCCAGCCAGCGCAGCCTTGCCTGCCGGAGGTGCTCACCAATGGGACTTTGTCCAGATTTTTCACGTTTCGCAAGCGTAGAGAGAAGGGAGGCAATGACTGTGGCCGAGAAGACCCGAAGCTTCGTGCGGAGCGACAGACCAGGCAGCTTCCACACAGCGTTATGCAGCCGATGAAAAGATATTGCCGCTCGACTGATTCGGAGTGAGACCTCTGCTGTTAAACCGGAGCCGGTCATGAGCACACTGCCCAGGTATGGGAAACTCTCCACTCTCTCCACTACTGCCCCATCACCACCACCTCCACCACTCAGCCACTCCACCCACTCACCTCACTCCACCCACTCGCTCCACCCACTCACTCCACCCACCCACTCATTCACTCACCCACCCACCCCACTCACTCAGTGAGTGGGTGAGGGGGCGGGTGTGTGAGTAGGTGGATGAGTGGATGGGTGGGTGAGAGTGTGTGTGAGTGGGTGGGTGAGTGGGTGAGCGTGTGTGTGTGTGAGTGGTGTGTATGAGTGAATGAGTGGGTGGGTGTGTGAGTAGGTGGGTGAGTGTATGGGTGGGTGAGCGTGTGTGTGAGTAATTGAGTGAGTAGGTGAGTGGGTGGGTGAGAGTGTGTGTGAGTGTGTGTGTAAATGAGAGTGTGTGGGAGTGAATGAGTGGGTGTGTGTGTGAGTGAGTGTGTAAATGAGTGGGTGTGTGTGAGGTGGGTGAGTGGGTGAGTGTGTGAGTAGGTGTGTGTGTGAATGAGTGAGTAGGTGAGTGAGTGGGTGAGAGTGTGTGTGTGAGTGTGTGTGAATGAGTGAGTAGGTGAGTGAGTGGGTGAGAGTGTGTGTGAGTGTGTGTGTAAATGAGTGTGTGTGTGAGTGAATGAGTGGGTGGGTGTGTGAGTAGGTGGGTGAGTGGATGGGTGGGTGAGCGTGTGTGTGAGTAAATGAGTGAGTAGGTGAGTGGGTGGGTGAGAGTGTGTGTGAGTGTGTGTGTAAATGAGTGTGTGTGTGTGAGTGAATGAGTGGGTGTGTGTGTGTGAGTGTGTAAATGAGTGGGTGTGTGTGAGGTGGGTGAGTGGGTGAGAGTGTGTGAGTAGGTGTGTGTGTGAATGAGTGAGTAGGTGAGTGAGTGGGTGAGAGTGTGTGTGTGAGTGTGTGAGAGTGGGTGTGTGAGTGAATGAGTGGGTGGGTGTGTGAGTAGGTGGGTGAGTGGATGGGTGGGTGAGCGTGTGAGTAATTGAGTGAGTAGGTGAGTGGGTGGGTGAGAGTGTGTGTGAGTGTGTGTGTAAATGAGAGTGTGTGTGAGTGAATGAGTGGGTGGGTGTGTGAGTAGGTGGGTGAGTGGGTGTGAGTGTGTGTGAGGGTGTGTGTGAGTGTGTGTGAGGGTGTGTGTGAGAGTGTGAATAAGTCAAAATAAATATTCCGACACTGACATCTGTGACAAAGAGCTTTATAGCTCATAGGATTTCCTCCTGCAATACATATCGATCCAAAGATC